>NW_027361761.1:15552500-16080000 GCF_039654945.1 Dendrobates tinctorius | reverse complement strand
TCGTACCCACAGATGACAACAACTTTCTCAACTCCAAATTGTAAGGTGTACACGGGTCCATACTTCTTAGAGAGCTGAAAAGTGAAATTAGTCTTTTTTTAGTTTAATGATATTTCACCTGGTTTTTGTTGTGAACATATTCTAATAGTAGAGCAAAATGTATTATAGAAGGTTTCTGATTTTATCTTAATAAACTTTAACCTCTTGCTGTCTGGGCCAATTTTACTTTTTGTGCTTTTACTTTTTTCTCCTCTTTTCCAAGTGCCATAACTTGAATCTGAAGATCAGTACGATTATGTGAATTCCAAAAATATTGTTTTATAGATATACATGTCATTGTTTAAAAAAATGGCTTCTTACGGGGGTATTATAATCTCTGCAGGTTACATTTTGGATTGCTCCAACCATGCAGTTAACAGGATCATCAATTACCAAACAATACTCACCTTTAGGCCGGGGTCACACTTGCGAGTGTGATGCGAGAAACTCGTGCGAGTCTCACGCATCAATACCCGACACTGCCTCCAGCACTCGGGAACAGAGTGTGCGGCTGCATGTATTTCTATGCAGCCGCACACTCCACTCCCGAGTGCCAGTGGTAGTGCCTGGTATTGATGCGAGAGATTCACAGAAGTTTCTTGTATCACACTCACAAGTCTGACCCGGCCTTAGCATGTCTCTACTTTAGTAAAACCTACATTAATTTCCCACTACCTTGACATTGCTGGTGGCGCACAATTTAATGGCCACTAAACTAGAGATAACGAGTCATTGGTAGGAGATATGCTAAACTGATGTCCAAGAAATGATTTTTTAACCACTTGAAAAAAGTAACGCTATATCGGAATCAGTGTCTGGCCTAAGTGTATAAGTGTTAGGATTTGTGGATAACATCCCATATTATTCCTACTGTAGGGTGCGTCTATGGTAATTTCATAGACTATTAGCCTGATTCATCATTTGCACAGTCTAACCCCTTCACCCTCGGGCGATTTTCCATTTTTTTTTCATTTTTTCCTCTTTTTAATTCAACAGCCATAACTTTTTTTTTTAATTTTCAGTCCTCATAGCTGTAAGAGGGCTTGTTTTTTGCGGGGTGAGTTGTACTTTTAAGTGCACTGAAATTGCAAAACAAGGGCAATTCTACAATTGTTTTTATGGTTTCTTTCTTTTCCATGTTCACTATATAGTAAAAGTGACCAGGCAAAATGATTTTCAAGGTCAGTACGAGTACATAGACCCCAAACCTGTCTAGTACAATGACTAATAACTAGATATTTCATGATTCACAATTCATAGCAGGTGATGTCACAGCTCACCTCCTTCCCCTCCTGTACAATGACTGATAACACTTCTATATACAGTAGATAACCCAAGAATCACAACAAGTGATATAACAGATCATCTCCTCCCCCTTCTGCACAATAACTGAAAACTAGACAGTCAGAAATGACACATAACACAGGATTCACAATAGATGATATCAAAGCTCTCCTCCTCGTCCTGTACAATGACTGTTAGCCTCTCTATATACAGTGGATAATACATGATCACAATTCACAATGGTTGATGTCACAGCTCACCATCTCCTCCTCCTGTACAATGACTGACAACTCCTCTTTATTCAGAAGATAACACAGGATCCACAATTCATGATAGATGATGTAACAGCTCACCTCCTCCTCCTGTAAAATCACTGATAACACCTCTATATACAGTAGATAACACAGGATCCACCAATCACATTAGATGATATCACAGCTCACCTCCTCCTCCCGTACAATGACTGATAATCCCTCTTTATAGAGTGGATAATACATGATCACATTTCACAATAGGTGATGTCACAGCTCACCTCCCCTCCGGTATAATGACTGATAACATCTCTATGTACAGTAGGTAGCACATGATCCACCATTCACAATAGGTGATATTTCAGATCACCTCCTCCTCCTACTGTCCAATGACTGATAACACCTCTATATACATTAGATATCATGAGAATCGCAGCAGATGCTGTCACAGCTCACCACCTCCCACCTCCTGTACAATGACTAATTACTAGTGATGAGCGAACATGCTCGCCACTACTTGTTACTTTCCCAAGTATGACGGTATTTGGTGTACTCGGCGAGCACTGAGCATTTCCGGGATTACTCGGCGGGAACTCGGGTCTCCATCCAGCATTTTTGGTGGACTTTACAGACCCAATCATGCTGCAGGGATTGTCTGCCAGGCACTGTAATGCCACAGCCATCTTTGTTGTGGTCATTCAGTGATTGGCTGGCTGCCCAGCATTATCAGGGGTGTAAGAGATCGGACGCCGCCCTGCTCAGCGCTATTCAGCTCCGGATTGAGATAGTGTAGGGAGAGCTGCTGCCAATATAGGGTCAGAATTGGGGATTTATTAGTGAGTGTGGGGTCTACCAACCTAAACTACTCAAATCCAGCTAAATGAACAGTCCTTCTAAGGACTAATTCCGGAGTATATAGGTTCTAGTGTTAGGCAGGCAGAATAGTGTATGTCGCGCTGTACACATCAGCGCAACACCTGCAGGCACTGTGTGTGTATATAGATCATTGCATACATCAAGAGGGTCCATTCCCTTCCTGTGTTCTGGTGCTGCTGCTGCTACCTGTAGGATATATTAGCCGTATATAGCTATCCCCAGGTGTAATTGGAATACAGGCCACACATTTGTCATAGTGGTATCTCCGTGGCAGCTCATATCTGTGTGTGCTCAAAGTTTGGTCAGTTTACAGCGGTTTTCTTTTTTTGTCCTGGGTGTCACAGTACTTATATACAGCACTATGTTGCATTATTTTAAAAAACAGGCCACATTTTTACAGGACACACCTCATACATCCGTGTACCAAAAATTGAGGCATTTTACGCCTAGCTTCCCTTTTTTGGGCAGTCTGTCATTCTCGTTATATCCAGCTGTCCTTTTTTTCCAAAAAATAAAAAAAAAATTTAATACAGTCTGTTATCTCAGGCTGAGGCCTGGTGTATCTGTGGTGTAAAAATCTTTGCTTCGCAGGCATACGTTGCATAGTTCTGTCTACTAGCCTTGTTCTACTCATTATTTTATGTTTTTAGAAATTAACACAAAGCCTAAAAAAAATTAATACAATCTGTTATCTCAGGCTGAGGCCTGGTGCATCTGTGGTGGAAAAATCTTTGCTTCGCAGACGTACTGATCACATATAATGTTTCTCCAAATAAATCCATTTGTATTGGGCTTTTCAAATATTTCATTAGTCCATTTAAAATGGGCAAGGCAAGGGGCAAGGGATGGGGAAGTGGATTTGATGCTGATGGTGCATGCAGAGGATGAGGCCGTGGGCAAGCTGAAAGTGGGCCACAGCAAAGACCCACATCTTCGCTCTCGACCTTCCTGTCCCAGTTTCTAGGAGACCACAGCACACCACTATTGAATCCAGAGCAGTGTGAAACGGTTGTTCGTTGGATAGCGGATAATGCTTTCAGTCACTTAGTCACCACCACCATGTCTTCCACATAGTCAAGTCTGAGTAGCCGTGAGTGTGGACCGGATATTACTCACCCTGATCCTCCTTCCTCCCACCATGCCGAGTGCCCTGAGACAACTGATCCCACGCTCGGACACACCGAAGAGCTGTTCAGTTTTTTATTTGTAGATTCGTACCTCACGCCCGGTCCACTTGAAGTGGGGCAAGATGATATGCCATGTAGCGATGCACAAATCTTTGCGCAGCCACGTTCGCAAGAGGTGGACGATGACGAGACACAATTGCCAGAAAGTCAGGAGGAGGAGCAGGGTGTGGATGTGGAAGATGAGGTGGTGGATGACATAGTGACTGACCCAACCTGGCAGGAGGACATGTAGAGCAAGGACAGCAGCACACGTGGGGAAGGAGGCATATCACCCCAACAGGCAGGAAGAAGCAGTGTGGTGATGCAGACAAAAGGCGTGCATCCATTCCCTGTAACACCAACATGACGGAAGATGCCATTCCAACTGTTACATCTTCTCGATTCTGGTTATTTTTTAAAGACTCTACAGATAACCCCGAAGAGGCCATTTGCAGCACTTGCCATGTCCGCATCAGCAGGGATAGCAAAACTAACAGCCTGACCACCACCAGAATGATTAGGCACATGACAGGAAAGCACCCAAATTTGTGGGCCAAACCCCAGGCTCCAGGAACACTGTCTGCAGGTGATAACACTGCTTCTTCCACTGTTTTGCGTAGAAGCCAATCCCCAGCCTGTGAAGGTGCCTCGGGCCTTGGACCTGTTGTTGCCCACAGTTAATCAGCACCATCATCAAGCCCGTCCACATCCTTGTCCCAGCCCAACCTTCAGTAGTATATAACCCAGTCATTGGAACGCAATTGGAAATACCCAGCCAATGCCCCACAGGCCACAGTACTTAATTCGAATATTTCTCATTTGCTTGAGCTCGAAATGTTGCCTTTTAGGCTCATTGAGATGGAAGCTTTCCACAACCTGATGGCGGCGGCCGCCCCAAGGTACTTGGTCCCCAGTTGCCACTATTTCTCCCATTGTGCCGTACCGGCATTACAGCAGCATGTGTTCCACAACATTACCCGTGCCCTCAACAATACTGCTACTGGGAAAGTCCACCTAACCATTTTCACATGGACAAGAGCATGTGGGCAGGGAAGGTACATCTCACTGATGGCACACTGGGTTAACATAGTGGAAGCCGGGACCCAGTAGGACCTTGGGATGGAACACATTCTCCCGACGCAGAGGATTGCGAGCCCTATATCAATCAGGGTTGCCCCCACAGTCTACAGCTCCTGCACCTCCTCCTCCTTCTCTTCAGCCTCCATCTCTGAAATGAACACATCAGTCAGAAGCTGGAAGCACTGCAGCACTCCCTCAGCCAAGCGGTAACAGGTTGTGCTGAAGCTAATCTGCATAGGTGACAAACCACACAATGCAGAAGAGTTGTGGACAGCGCTGAAAGAGTAGTCATATATTTGGATGACACCGCTGAACCTACAGCCAGGCATGGTCATGTGTGACAATGGCCAGGACCTGGTGGTGGCTCTGAGGCAAGGTGCGCTCACACACGTACCTTGCCTGGCCCATGTGCTTAACCTTGTAGTTCAACGTTTTCTCAAAAACTACCCGGAGCTGTCGGATCTGCTAGTGAAAGTACGCCATCTGTCTGCCCATTATAGAAAGTCAGCTACAGCTTCAGCTGCCCTTGCCATGCTTCAGCAGCATTTGCAGCTTCCGGCTCACCGACTGGTGTGTGATGTCTCTACGTATTGAAACTCTACACTGTATATGTTGGAAAGGATTTGTGAGCAGAAGAGGGAAATTGTTGACAACCAGCATCAACAAGGCCGTTGATATTCAGTTCAGACTCTACACATAAGACCTCAGGAGTAGACATGGATGTCAGACATATGTACCATCGTTCAGAACTTTGAGGACTGCACCAAGATGGTGAGCGGTGATGATGCCATAATTTACATGACCATCCCGCTTCTCAGCATTGTGAAAACCTCTCTGCCCACAATTAAACAGGATGCATTGCAGGCAGAGCATGAGTACATGGAGCAAGGAACCATACAGGGTGATTACACTCAGCCCAGCCTCATATCATTGCAACGTGGATTTGTAGACAATGAGGAGGAAGAATAAGAACTGCTTTCATGCGCTATAGACGGTACTACAAGCACAGCTGTCATATCGTCTGTCAGCGGGGATGGCCTGAGGACAGGGAGGAGGAGGATGAGAAGGACGAGGACAGCATGGTCAGTCATCCTGTTGGTGAGGACACAGAAGTCTTGCCTGTTAGCAGTCTAGCATGCATGGCTGACTTTATGTTGTGCTGTGTTTCCCGTGACCCTCGCATTATAAACATTTTTGGTGACACTCATTACTTGTGGGTGACACTTCTAGACCCACACTACAATGAGAACTTTCAATCTCTTCTTCCAGAGGCAGAGAGGTGTACAAAAATGTTGGTGTACCAGAGGGCCCTTGTAGCGGAATTCCTGAAAAAATTCCCATGTGAGAACACTGGCAGCAGACATCAGAGTTTGTTGTACTACCAAGGAGTCCAAGCGAGAGGAAAAGAAGTACAATCCAGCTCGAGCAGGGGAACAATGGCAAAGTTCTCGGACAATTTTCTCAGACCCTCCCATCATGCCGGCACAGAGGCAAGGGGTGCTGGCACAAGAAGTGCAATGTTTGGGAAGATGCTGAGGGTGTACCTTGCATATTGCACAAACGTCCTCCGGGATTCTTCTGTGCCTTTTAATTATTGGGTATCCAAGCTGGACACATGGCATTATCTGGCTCTCTACGCCTTGGAGGTCCTGGCCTGCCCTGCTGCTAGCGTTCTGTCAGAGCGGGTTTTTAGTGCCGCTGGTGGAATTATAACAGATAAGCGCATCCGCCTGTCAGCTGACAGGTTGAATCTTATAAAAATGAACAAGGGTTGGATTGGGCAAGACTTCTGTACACCACCGAATGAAAACAGCAAAACATAACCTTAAATACTTTGTCTTTTGTGGAGGTGTATTCTCATGCACCTCTTCACAACCACACATGGGTATCCGCTTCCTGATTTGGTCTGTTTGGTGTTATCCTCCTCTTTATCCGCATCCTCGTCATCCACAACCAGTAGAACACCAGAGTGAACGTATTCCGAGATGCAAAGGTCACTGAATTTTTGTGCAAGGGTGTTTTTATGATGCCCGTTAATAATTTGAAACCAAAACAAATGTTACTCCCCCAGGGGGAACTGTCACAAAAATGAGATGTACTTATATTCTTCCTATTTATTCTTATATTTTCCAGTTTTACTATCTCTGGACCATCCTCCTAGGACCTAGTGAAAAATATTGAAATACTATTGTTATGTACGGCGGAACATGCTAAATAAAAATATAAATAAAGCATGTTTGCCGCCCGGGGTCCACCGTGCGGCAGGTGTAGAAACCGCTGCTGAGAGAGGCAGAACACTTAAACGGTAGTGTGCACAGGGTTCTAAATAACCCAAGTGCAAACTAAGCAGTCTCTGTTTAGGGACACAGAGCTGCACAGGGAAATAATAGCAAAATGGTACGCTGAGCCTGTTAACAGCACAGGATCACAGTGGCACACGTACGGTAGCCAGGGACCGGAGTAATTAGGTAACGTCACTACAGCCGAACAGACTTACCGTAACTGGACGTGTGCACGGCGTCGCAACTGCGAAAGCCAAAACGGACTGCAAGTGCAATATCGCAGGCGCAAAGCAGGATGCTGGCTGCTGCAACAGGTGGAGCTTGAGCGCACTGGCGCTAGCGCTGCTACTGGCTGACCCAATCACCCACACAATCGTAATAACCAAGGAGGGGGATATTTAATGAGTCAGTCACCAGTCCAAGCATCCATCATCAAACACACAGCAGCAAGTATAGAAAATACTAGCGCATGGCGGAACAGCCATGTGCACTTTTTATAGCGTACGGGACCTTCCGGAAATCTCCAGAGCCAGGAGCAGAACCAATGAAATCAGGAGCAGGACCTGAGCACCTGACTCCTGAATTCCAATGAGAGCTCGTCCCGTGAGCATGCTCAGAAGCTGGGAAAAAGGACTTAGCCTCTGGAGATAAATGTGAGAATCTGGGTTCCTGCATAGGCATAGAAGGACCCAGATTCCTAACAACTATTATATTTTAATTTATATCCCTGTCTCTGAGCTGTTGCTAGGGACAAAATGTTAGGCATCAGGTTTCTGCATTTGCTCTGCAGGAATCCAGTGCCTCACATTCTGCGGTCTCCTGCTGTCTATCTACTGCAGAAGAGATTGCTTTACAGCAGATCGCTCCAGAGTCTAAGTCCATCTGTTCTCCTACTGGGCATGATCACGAGACGGTCTCCCATTGGAAATCGGAAGTCATGTGTCCAGGTCCTGCTCCAGATCTCATTGGTCCATCTCGGAGATCTGAAAGGTTCCGGAAGGTCCCGGCTATAAAAAGTGCGCATGACATTTCGGCCATGCGCTAGTATAGTCTCTAGTTGCTACTGTGTGAATGATGATGGATGTATGAACCTGCAATTAACTCATTAAGATCCCCTCCCTCTGATATTACGAAGGTGTACAGAGACTTAGATTAGAGTCAGCGCCAGCATGTTGCAAGCCTCAAGCCATTAAAGCATCATCCACAGTGCTAGCGACATTGCGCCTGCTTCCTTGCTTTGTCTACCAGCGGCAGTGTCCTACGCCGCGCTGCAGTTGCAGCCCTCTTTGGCGTTCGCAGTAGCGACGCCGCACGCACGGTAGGTCTAGACGGACGCAGATCCTCTGTCTTGGGTCCTGCTCCTGTGACCAGATACCGTGTGTTAGGCACGGCGGAACGCACCAAATATTAATAATAGGAGGTGCGTTCGCCGACCGGGATCCACCGTGCAGTAGATAACAAGACCGCTGCTGGACAATAGCAGACTTGCTAGAAGGCGAAGCACTGCACTCGGGTTAGCGTCACCCGAGGTGCTAGGAGCGGCTCTGTTAAGGACACAGAGATGCCCTGGAGTAAACTAAAGAATAAACGCTGGGCCTGTTCACAACACGGGTCCAGCCGGCATATGACGTTACAGCCGCGAACACCAATAGATGCTGCTACAGCAGCGCGGCGATAACTGTAGCCGCTAAGCGACGGTGCCGGAGAACCGGACACCAACGGATGCTAGTGTAGGTGCGGTAAGCACAGTGGCGCGTAGCTTGCCACAACCTGGAGCTGACTAAACCAACACTCTGTCACCATTCGTAATATCAGAGGGAAGGGGTTTCAAATAAGTCAGTCACCAGATATCACCTTTCACACATAGCAAATGTTAGTCTACACTAGCGCATGGCCGAGCCGCCATGCGGGTCTTTTATATCCATGCGCTTCCGGGACCTTCCAGTACCCTGGTAAGGACCAATCAGATGCGATGCAGGACCTGAACATGTGACCCCTGCTCTCCGCTGAGAGGTCACCTTGCGGGCATGCCCAGTAGCACGGCATGAGGACTTAGCCTCTGGAGCTGTTCCCTGCAGAGCAGGTTGCGCTACCATTGCTGCACCAGAGGAGGCAGCAACATCCAGGCTCACAGAACGAGTCTGAGCAGGATGCCTTGCTCGCCGTGATTGCTGAGCAGGTCCTGGAGCAGAATGGGAGACCGCTGGATGCCTGGCTCTGGATTCCTGCTGTGCAGTGTCAGGAATCCGACGCCTAACACCGTGTGTGCATTTACCTGAGACCTGTGACACTAAGAGGCTCAGCCTTTTGTGTTTTCCTCTGCTGACATCTCTGTGAGCAAACAGAGATTTCTTGGCGCACTTGGGTGACGTTCAACCCGCATGCGCATTTCCGCCATATTGCTCGTCTGTAACAACTTAGCAGCGGTTTTAACACCTACTTCACGGTGGACCCCCGAGCGGCGAACACACTATATTATTTATTTTTATTTAGTGCATTCCGCCGTTCCTAACACAAACATATATCGTTGAACACATTCTGGCTTCATATTTATGAGCCTGCGTTTGCCCCTCCCTTTTGTTATTTTCTTTCATAGGTTGATTCACATTTTTTATTTATTTGTTTAATTTCAGTATGATTTATCATTATGTCTCCTCATTCTCCACCACTAGATCACCAGGGTTAATGTGTTCTGTGCTGCTACAGGCAGTCTAATTTTTGGCAGGAATGTCCATGATGCCCATAGTATATTTTTAAAAAATATACCCACTATGGAGAAATGTTTGCCAGCCCAGGCACTGTGTGTATGGGCATTACAAGTCTAGGAGACCCGATCCTTTACATTGGGCCTAGTTTTTAATGAGGCCTGCATCAATGTCTCCTCATTCTCTGCCACTAGATCACCAAGGTTAACGTGTTCTGTGCTGCTACAGGCAGTCCAATTTTTGGCAAGGGTGCCTATGATACCCATAGTATATTTTTTAAAAATGTACCCCCATGGGGAAATGTTTGTCAGCACAGGCACTGCGTGTGTGGGCATTGCAAGTCTAGCAGACCCGATCCTTAACATTGGGCCTAGTTTTTAATGAGGCCTTCATCAATGTCTCATCAATCTCCACCACTAGATCACCAGGGTTAACGTGTTCTGTGCTGCTACAGCCAGTCCAATTTTTGGAATAGGTGTCTATGATCCCCATAAAATATTTTTAAGAAATGTACCCCTCATGGGAAAATGTTTGTCAGCCCATACACTTAGTGTATGGGCATTATGAGTCTAGGAGACCCGCTCCTTTGTAATGGGACACTTTTTTTAGGCGGCCCTCCTCCATGTTTCTTCCAAGGGGAATTGGGGTGTGTGCAAATTTGGGTCAAGGCAGCCATTGCATTCAATTCATAAGGAAACTGAAGACTGTGAAGTGGGTTTTCATGAAGCCTCCGTTATCTGGGTTCCAAGGCGTATTGGGGTGCATATGACATGATAGCAGGCCAGGTCTTGCATTCAATGCAACATTTTTTCTGGAGGCCCTCCTGTATCTCTCATGAATGGTGTTTTGGGGTGCGTTGTAATTCTTGGCAGCCCATCCACTCACTGCATAGGCAATAACAGCATAGGAGACCCACTGTTTAATAATGGCCCTTTAAGAATATTAATGCCACCTGATGCCCCTCTAAAAATAGGCTTTGTGATTTTAAGAGTCCCTCCTTCAGAAATGAATCAAGATATGTCTCCTTATGTGTCACACACCACATGGCCAGCTAGGGTTGGTAAATGTTACAATGACATTTCCCAGTGAATGCATTCGTATTGGTTGAAAGCAATGCTAAAGTTGAAAAACGCTTCAAAAATGCTGCATGTGAACATAGCAAAAGTGGTGGAGAGACATTTTGGTCTGGGGTTAATTATTTTGCCTTATTTACAAGTCATTAACCCTGAAAGGATGTTCCTTTACATATTTCCCAGCAAAATTAGTTTTGGGATGTTTTTTGGTGCACCTATAAAAATGGCATGAAACTCTGACGACATTGCTTACAGCTGTGACCTAGGAGTCAGGGGCGATCCCCATGATGTCCCTAAGTCATTTGAGCTGTTTTTCCATCATTTTCTAACGTTTTTAGGGGGATCGTGGTAAAAATGCTCGGGTCTCCCATAGACTTACATTGGGCTCGTTGTTCTGTCCGAGTACCCGAGTATTCCAATTTGCTCGACCCGAGCAACGAGCACCCGAGCATTTTAGTGCTCACTCATCACTACTAATAACTAGATAATCCAAGATACACAATTCACAGCAGGTGATGTCACAGCTCACCTCCTTTCCCTGCTGTACAATTGATAACTGATAGCACCTCTACATATACAAAATAATTTAACAAAATCCAACATGTTTGTAAACTTCAATCTACAGCAATCTAGTGAGAGATGCCAAATTACATAGAAACAACAGGGCAACTCCCATCATACATAATCCTACAGAGAACAAATGGAGTATAACATCCAAAAGAAAAAATATCTGAATACTAAATGTCATAAAAAATATATCAATCTTTATTAGTTCAATACAAAAAGACACGTGATACGACATTAATTTAAAAATTCAGTCATTTTGATCATGGAGTAGTGATGACACAGAACACAGGTAGCAGTAATTCACAATAGGAAATGTCACAGCTCACCACCTCCCCTCCTATATAATGACTGATAACCCCTCTATATACAGTGGATAATACATGATCACAATTCATAATAGCTGATGTCACAGCTCACCTTCTGTAAAATAACGGATAACTCTTATATATGCAGTAGATAACACCGTTTACACCATTACAATGAGTGATGCCACAGCTCACCTCATCCCCTTATTGTGCAATGACTGATATCCATATATAAATAAAATGCACTGTAAGCTAGGTGTGTGTATATCTATATATAGCTCTGGCAAAAATTAAGAGACCACTGCAAAATTTTCGGTTTGTCTGTTTTTTTTTCTCTTTATAGGTATATTTTTGAGTAAAATGTAAATTGCTCTTTTGTTCTATAAACTTCTGACAACATGTCTTCGAATTTCCAAGCAATAAATTTTGTTTTTATTTTCAGAAAATGAGAAATGGTCAAAATAACAAAAAAAATGCAGTGCTTGAAGACATCAAATAATGCTCAGAAAACAAGTTCATAATCATTTAGAAACAATACATTTTAACTCAGGAAGAGTTCAGAAATCAATATTTTGTGGAATTAACCATGATTGTTAATCACAGCTTTCAGGCGTCTTGGCATGCTTTCTACCAGTTTTTCACACTGCTTTTAGGTGACCTTATGCCACTCCTGGTACAAAAATGTAAGCATTACATTCCAGAGGTTTTCAATGGGGTTCAGGTCTGGAGATTGGGATGGCCATGACAGGGATTTGACGTGGTGGTCCTTCATCCACACATTGATTGACCTAGCTGTGTGGCATGGCGCATTGTTCTGCTGGAAAAACAAGTCCTCAGAGTTGGGGAACATTGCCTGAGCAGAAGGAATCAACTGTTTTTCCAGGATAACCTTGTATGCGGCTTGATTCATATGTCCTTCGCAAAGACTAACCTGCCCAATTCCAGCCTTGCTGAATCATCCACAGATCATCACCGATCCTCCACCAAATTTCACAGTGGGTGCAAAACACTGTGATTTGTACACCTCTCCAAGTCTCCGTCTAACCATTAAACGACCAGGTGTTGGGCAAAGCTGAAAATTAGATTCATCAGAGGAGATTACCTTACTCCAGTCCTCTATGGTCCAATCCTTATGGTCTTTGGCAAACTTCAACCTGGCTCTCCTTTGCTTCTCATTGATGAAAGGCTTTTTTCTAGCTTTACATGACTTGAGAACTGCCGCTAAGAGTCTGTTACGTACTCTTCTTGCCGTGCACTTCACCCCAGCTGCCATTTGCCATTCCTTTTGTAGGTCACTAGATGTCACCCTGCGGTTGCTGAGTGACATTCCAATAACATGACGGTCATCCCGGTCAGTGGAAAGTCGTTTTCGCCCTCTGCCAGTCTGCAACTTTGTTGTCCCCAATGCCTGCTGCTTGACCTTGTTGTAATGGACTGCCATCTTAGAAATTTTAAGGATGGAGGCAACATGATGCTTACTGTATCCCTCTGCTGGTAAAGCCAGAATTGATCCCTACTTTTCCTCTCTCAAGACTTTTCTTTTCAACTCCTTTGGCATGGTTAAAAGTTATTTCTTCATTCCTATTACTTTTGGGATATTACTAGTTCTTGTTTTGCCATCCAGCTTGTCCTATTGCAAGAGGAATGTGAGCACCACAGCAGGGTTTTTTATACTTTCCTTCATTAAATACGATTTGATCACCTGATCAGAAGCACATTAAGTTGAATGAGGTGGACCCTGGTTGAAATTCAACTGACACTAGAATGGAATTGCTGTCAGACATGTAGAGAAGCTCATTTTTATAAAACTGTGCAGTGGTCTCTTAATTTTCGTCAGAGCAGAATATATATATATATATATATATATATATATATATATATATATATATATTCTTTACTCTCTTCATTATGTGGCTTATTATATTCCCATTCCTTCCAGGCAACAGAATCATAACCATTTAGGATAAAATAGTAAAATTATTGAATGTTACCTCGTGCATTGTCAGATATGGTCTCTCCGCATCTAGAATGTGCAGATTTCCAATGATTGGTAGCGGTCGAGGTCCGGGGGGCAAATTATAAGCATTTTTTTTCCGCCCAAAGAAAAACAGAACAAAAAAAAGACACAAAATAATAGACAAAACCAATGTGATGGGATCAGATGGGATCATAATGCCAGGAAGGGTTTCTGTAGGAAGACAAATAGATAATAGATAAATAGACAGATATTTATATGTTTCTATCTATCTATTGCATGTCTTTCTTTTTCTTAGTTCTCCTTTTTTCTTTGCTTTTCTTTTTTGTTCTTTCTTTCTTTCTTTCTTTCTTTCTTTCTTTCTTTCTTTCTTCAGATTATCTATAAATCTATCCTACCGTACCTAGAATCCTTCTGTATTCTCAGTGCTATTTTTCTATCCCTCAGCATTTATGCTTACGTTGTAATGAAATGTCCCCGACTGGATCCTGCTCTTCAGTGTGACTTTCCAGTTCTGATTCACCTTATATGACACTGAAAATGTGATGTGATATTTACAACCCGCCCAGATATTCGGGCCAAGAAGTTGTTTTCTTTGAGGTTTGCTGTGCTATGGAGCAAAGTTTTCCCATAATAGAGTTCAGCTACAAATTAAATCTAACTGACTGCAGGACCCAACATGTCCATGAATAGCACAGACCAGTGGTGAGGATTTTCAGATCGGTGGTCTACGTTCTTCTACAGCTGGAGCTGGTTATACAGATATGGTAGCTCTTGGCTGATCGTAGGCTCGGTGGATTGCTATTCTCCATACTCATGAATACACGTCACAACCAATGGGGAGGAATAAGTTATTGGTGTTTAAGTTCATATTCCTGGATCCTCCTCTTCTCCAAAATCATCTGGTGAATGGGATTCTGGAGGTCTTCACTTATGGTCAATCAATCCCGCCGATATCGGAGTGTTCAGCTGCCTTTAAACTAATGTATACACTGGCCCTTACAGCTGGGGGGTTTAGCATTGGACACTGTGATCTACTTACAGGGAATTCTTCTGACCAAAATGTAGGTCACCTATATTTCTTTAACAGGACCGAAAACTAGAAGTGAATGAATCAATTTGTCAGAATTCCAACAAACTAATGGTCAATTTTACTGGGATCCAAGGACCAGGAAGGTTTTGAAAAATTTTTTTACTGACCTCCTCTGTCCTATTCATACATTTTTGCTCGACTCCTCTGTCTCCTTCTATCTGTCCTTTATCATCTTCACTTTCCAGTTCTCTGGCACTGCAGTTCTTCCCAAGACCCTACACAGTCATGTTAATGATTCTGTATGTGGCACTCTGTCACTCGGGGCGCAACATGTCATAGATGTAGAAAGTATAGCATCATAACAAAAATTTGACTAATGTAACAGGTGTGCGAAAAAAATCAGTCGCTTGTGACATGCACACCTTGCGAGGCAGAAACTGAAACGCAGCAGCACTGCAACTTTTGCATTTCTGTATTATTCTCTTTTCTTCACAAACTACACACTAATCTTCTTCACTGTTGTGCTACAACACACATAATGCATTATTGAATTTGAGAACTATTTTATGGCTTCCTCTGCTTATTTTTATGGCTAGGCTGTGAGGTGTGACATCGTTTAACTATACAGATTTACTATTAAATGGCTGTTTCATTCCCTGCCTCTGCTTTTATACAGACTGTCAAGAAGTCCATTGTTTGACACCTTGTCTGTGTGTGGTTGAAGAAGGCCTTCTGTGTGTGATATCCAGACTGAGCCGCTACAATGAATGCTATCCAGCCAGAGATTACGTGAGGGAAGATATTGAGAGATTTGTTTGGAAATATATGGAGGAGAAAGGTTATGAATGGCTTTGAAGGTCAGTGTTAGTAGTTTAAACTGGATACGCTGGGAAATTGAGGGCCAGTGAAAGGATTTACAAAGAGAAGAAGCAGGAGTGTAGCGAGGAGAGAGATTAATTAGTTGGGCAGCAGAGTTAAGGATGGACTGGAGGGGTACAAGAGTGTTAGAAAGTAGGCCACAGAGGAGGATGTTGCAGTAGTCGAAGCAGGAGATGATTAGGGCATGCACAAGCATTTTGTTAGAGTGAGGGTTGTCGAAAGGACGGTTTCTGGAAATATTTTTGAGCTGGAGGTAGCATGAGAGCTTGGATCTGTGGTTTGATGGACAGGGCAGAGTCAAGGGTTACTCCAAGGCAGCGGATCACCGGGACAGGGGAAAGTGTGTAGTAATTTATTGTGATAGATAGATCAGGTAGGGAAGGTATGCAAGATGAAGGAAAGATAATTAGTTCAGATTTGTTCACATTAAGCTTCAGGAAGTGAGAGGAGAAGAAGGAGGATATGGCTGATAGGCACTCTGGGATTCTGGAGAGCAGAGAGGTGACATTTGGGCCTGAGAGGTAGATCTGAGTGTCATCAGCATATTTATAGTACTTGAAGCCATATGACTTTATGAGTTGTCCCAGGCCAAGGGTATAGATTGAGAAGAGAAGAAGTCTTAGGACAGAGCCTTGAGGGACACCAACAGAGAGCGGGTGAGATGAGGAGGTAGTGTGAGAGTAGGAAACGCTAAATGTGCGGTTGGTAAGGTATAAGGAGATTCAGGATAGGGCTAGGTCTTTGACTCCAAAGGAAGGGAGGATTTGTAGTAGGAGGCAGTGGTCAACTGTGCCGAAGGCTGAAGACAGGTCTAGAAGGAGAAGTATCGAAAATTGTCTGTTAGCTTTGGCTGTAAGTCATTGGTAAGTTTGGTCGGGGCAGTCTCAGTGGAATGGTGGGGACGGAAGCCTGATTGTAGGTTGGCGAAGAGCGAGTTAGATGCAAAGTGAGAGGAAGGTTCAGCATGTATGTGCTGCTCCAGGAGTTTGAAAGCAAATAGGAGCAAATATATGGGGTGATAGCTGGACATAGCATGGGTCAATGGATGGCTTTTTGAGAATAGGTGTGATTGTGGCCTGTTTGAAAGCAGAGGGGAAGGTACCAGAAGTTAGTGATAGGTTGAAGATATGGGTTAGGGATGGGATAAGTGTAGTGGTGAGGTTGGAGAGGAGGTGGGATGGAGGGGGTCAAGTGCACAAGTGGTGAGGTGTGATTTGGAGAGAAGATGAGCAAGCTCTCCTTCGGTGATTTTGGAAAGGGAAGTTATGGGGTTAGGGCATTGGTCTGATATACAAAGGAGTTGTGGTGTTTGGACAACAAAGACTTGCCTTGTTCGGTCTATCTTATTTTTGAAGTGCATGGCAAAGTCCTTGGCAGAGGGGGCAGTGGTGAGAGGAGGAGGGAGTGAAAGGTGTTGAACAACTGTTTGAAGTTGTGGGACAAGGAACATACAAAGGGTGTAAAGTAGGTCTGTTTAGCATAGATGAGAGTTGATTTTAATGCGAGTGTTGCTTGTTTGAATAAGGTGAAGTCATCTTGTGAGTGCGTTTTCTTCCAACTCCGCTCTGTAATTCTGGATACTTGCCAAAGCTTTTTAGTGATGTTATTGTGCCAGGGTTGTCTATTTATTTGTCGCACTCTGCTATGCATGACAGGGTTGACCGAGTCGATGGCTGATGCAAGAGTGGCATTGTAGAAACTAGTGACAGTGTCTGTGTTGTGCAGTGAAGATATGGAGGACAGTGATAGAATAGAGTAAGAGAGTGTGCGAGCATCTAAATGTGCGATGTTTCTACGGGGGATGCGCAAGTTGGTTGACATGAGTGACAGGTAAGGAGGACAGTGATGAGAACGTGAGTAGATGGTGGTCAGATAGAGGGAGAGGGGAGGTTGTAAAGTTAGATAGGGAACAGAGATGGGTGAAGACCAGGTCTAATGTATGTCCGTCTGTGTGGGTGGCTTAAGAGGACCACTGAGTAAGTCCAAAAGATGAAGTGAGTGACAGGAGTTTGGAGGCTGCTGACTAGTGGGTGTCAATGGGGATGTTGAAGTCACCCATGATGATGGTGGGAATGTCAGCAGAGAGAAAGTGAAGAAGTCAGGTGTAGAACTGGTCAATAAAGGCTTTGGTCGGGCCTGGAGGTCGGTATATGACAGCCACTTGGAGGTTGGAAAGGAGTAGATGTAGACAGTGGCCTTCAAAAGAGGGCAGGATAAGGGAGGGAAGAGGTGGGATTATGTTAAAAGTACAGTTGGAAGAAAGGAGAAGGCCCACTCCTCCACCATGTCTTTTGCCAGGGCGAGAAGTGTGGGTGAAGTGGAGGCCGCCGTAACATAGTGCAACAGGGGAGGCTGTGTCAGAAGGTGTCAGCCAAGTTTTGGTGAGGCCCAGAAAGGAAAAATTACAAGACGTAAAGAGGTTGTGAATCTCAAGGATTTTATTGCAGACGGAGCGGGCATTCCAGAGTTATCCAGAGAGAGGGAGCAGGGGGCACGGATTTGAAGTGGACGAAATTTCACGTGTTAATATTGGGTTGGGAACAATAGAAGGAGGTAATAATGGGAGGTATGAGCTGTTGGGGTCCAGGATTGGAAGATATGTTGGCAGCAAAGAGAGGAAGAGCAGGTAATAGAAGGAGAGTGAGCGGCTTTTTTTAGTAGGAGAGATGTGATTTTGAGGAGGAGGTTAGGTGGGAATGTAAGAGGAAAGGAGAGATTATTTTTTTAACCAAGGAGAGTGAGGAGTAATGGAGCAAGAACTGTTAGAGAATATGTCAACATGATGAGAGTAAGTGTGGAGGAAGGATAAAGAAATTTAGTATATTTAATAACAGTGGTTAGGCATACCTTCTGTTCACTTCTGGCTCATTTCTGGAATATTTATGCTCTATCCTTATAGAGCCATCCTTATGGAGACAGATCACAGTCAGACAGATACTCCGAATTTATAACAAGCTAAGTGTGCATGAAATAGGCCTGGTGTGATCAGAAGGGAGGGGCAGCAGGGAGACTGATCACAGACACAGCAGGAGGGGACAATTACACCATGTTCCAAATTTTTATGCAAATTATATTTTTCTCTGATTTTCCTAAATGGTCGGTGCAAATGACAGTCAGTGTAATAAAAGTCATCACCCCTTAGAGTATACATCAAATTTTATTGAAGAAACCTCCCAATGATAACAGTATAATCTCCAAAATGAATAAAAACTCAAATTGCACTGTTTCAAATTATCAGGCACAGTAGAATTTCTAAACATTTGATATGTTTTAAAGAACTGAAAATTCTCATTTGTGGAATTTGCAGCATTAGGAGGTCACATTCACTGAACAAAAAAGCTATTTAACTCCAAAACATCCTAACAGGCCAAGTTGTATGTTAACATAGGAACCCTGCTTTGATATCACCTTCACAATTCTTGCATCCATTGAACTAGTGAGTTTTTGGAGAGTTTCTGCTTGTGTTTCTTTGCATGAAGTCAGAATAGCCTCCCAGAGCTGCTGTCTTGATGTGAACTGCCTCCCACCCTCATAGATCTTTTGCTTGATGATACTCCAAAGGTTCTCTATAGGGTTGAGGTCAGGGGAAGATGGTGGCCACACCATGAGTTTATCTCCTTTTATTCCCATAGCAGCCAATGACTCAGAGGTATTCTTTGCAGCATGAGATGGTGCATATGTAGGGGGTGGACTGACCCATGGACCTGTCTGAGATGGAAAGAACATGTAAAGGATGATGTGCACTATGCTTTATTGTATGTGTATGGTTAACAACTGGGAATTAGTGAGGGATGACATAGTACCGGGTTTTGGCCACAAGATGGAGACAGAGAGCAGTGAGAAAAGTACTTAACAGCAGGCATTAGGCTATGTGCACAGAGTTTTTTGGGTGTGCGGATTTTGGAGAGAAAACCGCAGGTAAATCCGCAGGACAAAAGTCGTGCGGTTTATCTGCGGTTTTGCCCTGCGGTTTTACACCTCATAATGGATGAGGTGTAAAACTGCAGCGTTTCTGCACCAAACAATTGACATGCTGCGGATTGTAAACCGCAGCAAAACTGCGCGGAAAAATCTGCAACATGTGCACTGCGCTTTTTTTTTCCATTGGAAATAAAGGTACTGTACAACGCTGCAGAATCTGCTGCGCTTCCGCAGGGCCAAAACCACTGCGGAAACGCAGCAGGTTTCACTGCGTGTGCACATACCCTTAGGCTGGGGAGACTGCATAATCGTGGTGGGCGGAGTTACGGGACTGAGAAGAGGATTTCCAGAGAGAGGAGATATAAAGAGAGGAGAGTCCCAGGGGCAGGGCAGAGAGACACCCATGGGGAAGAAAGAAGTGAGAAAAGCACAGGAGAGGACGGAGAGAGGAGAAGCTCAGGAAGGACAGAGGAGAGCCAGAGACGGTTATTTGGAGAGGGGGTGGCCCTGAGGAGGCAGCCGCAGGAAGGGATGGCAGCGACTGACGGACGGTTTGGGTACCGGATGGCTGGGACACCGAAGAGTGAGTAGGTGTAAAGCAGGCAGACTTAGCCAGGGGGAAGCGCTGTGGTGGTGGGCCTAAGGCAGCAACAGTGGAAGATCCCGGAGTGTCTTTGCCAATCGAAGCAGAAGGAAGGTGACAGGTACCCAGGCCAGGGAGCAGAAGCTGGCGTGTCTGCTGTGGATGTCAAGAGGAGACAGAATAAAGTTTGGACCTGATATAAACAAACAAAATATCACACAAGCGCTTACCCAACAATAAACACTAGTAGTCCCTCAGCTGCTAGGTCAAATGAGGGTCAGTGTCAGCCCACAATAGAAAAAACAACAGCAAAACAAACAAGGTGACCTGCACTATAGGGCTAGGCAGAGGCTGCAAAATGAACGATTTTAGGTCATAAATAGTGTTGAGCATTCCGATACCGCAAGTATCGGGTATCGGCCGATACTTGCTGTATCGGAATTCCGATACCGACTTCCGATATTTTTTCAATATCGGAAGTCGGCATCGGAATCGGAAGTTCAAAGTTGATTGACAGCCGAAATGACGTCATCATGATGCGCGGTGTGTGCGCATCATGATGCGCCGTCATTTCGGGCCTTCCGGGGGTCTCTGCCGGCCTGCCGGGGGGCTGTGCCGGCCTGCCGGGGGGCTGTGTGGACTGCCCGGGGTCTGTACCGGCCTGCCGGGGGGCTGTGCCGGCCTGCCGGTGGTCTGTGCACCCTGTGGGGGTCTGTACCGGCCTGCCGGGGGGCTGTGCTGATGTCCGGGGGTCTGTGCAAGCATCGTCCGATGGGACTACAAGTCCCATCTGGCGATGCCTGCTACCATGACAGTGATTGACACATTAGCCAATGATGGGACAGTAGTAGTCCCATCATCCGGCTAATGTGTTAAATGTTAAAAAAAATATATATATATATACTACATACATACTACATACATACTACATGCATCCTACATACATACTACATGCTACATACATACTACATATATACTACATGCATGCTACATACATACTACATGCTACATACATACCACATATATTCTACATACATACTACATGCAAGCTACATGCTACATACATACCACATACATACTACATACATACTACATGCATGCTACATACATAACACATATATACTACATGCTACATACATACCACATACATACTACATACATACTACATGCATGCTACATACATACTACATGCTACATACATACTACATATATACTACATGCATGCTACATACATACTGCATGCTACATACATACTACATACATACTACATACATACTACATGCTACATACATACTACATGCATGCTACATACAATACATACATAGACATACAGTACATATAACATAGAGTAACATACTTACCAATACTTGTCACATTGTTCCCCGAAGCCATTGTCTTTTACGGAATAAATATTAACATAACAAACCACAAAAATACTCACCCATGATCCGAAGCAGTCCACGAGTCCACGCAGCAATGGCATAAAGTGAGACTAGGGACTTTTTTTTTTTAAGTGGCGGAGGAATACAGTGCGGAAGGATACCTACCTTCCGTCATTGGATTCCTGCAGCCCGTAGAGAACGGCAGCATCAGCTGATGCTGCAGTTCTCTACCCAAGATCGTCGTGGGACACACTCGTGGACTGCTTCGGATCATGGGTGAGTATTTTTGTGGTTTGTTATGTTAATATTTATTCCGTAAAAGACAATGGCTTTGGGGAACAATGTGACAAGTATTGGTAAGTATGTTACTCTATGTTATATGTACTGTATGTCTATGTATGTATTGTATGAATGTATTGTATGTAGCATGCATGTAGTATGTATGTAGTATGTATGTAGCATGTAGTATGTATGTAGCATGCATGTAGTATGTATGTAGCATGCATGTAGCATGTATGTAGCATGCATGTAGTATGTATGTAGTATGTATGTAGCATGCATGTAGTATGTATGTAGCATGCATGTAGTATGTAGCATGTATGTAGTATGCATGTAGTATATATGTAGTATGTATGTTACATGTAGTATATATGTAGTATGCATGTTGCATGCATGTAGTATGTAGCATGTATGTAGTATGCATGTAGTATATATGTAGTATGTATGTTACATGTAGTATATATGTAGTATGCATGTTGCATGCATGTAGTATATATGTTGTATGTATGTTGCATGCATGTAGTATATATGTAATATGTATGTTGCATGTAGTATATATGTAGTATGAATGTAGCATGTATGTAGTATGAATGTAGCATGTATGTAGTATGCATGTTGCATGTAGTATATATGTAGTATGTTTGTTACATGTAGTATGCATGTTGTATGTATGTAGCATATAATTTTTTTTTTTTTTTTTACATTCAACACATTAGCCGGATGATGGGACTACTACTGTCCCATCATTGGCTAATGTGTCAATCACTGTCATGGTAGCAGGCATCGCCCGATGGGACTTGTAGTCCCATCGGACGATGCCTGCACAGCCCCCCGGAGCCTGCACAGCCCCCCGGCAGGCCGGCACAGCCCCCCGGAGCCTGCACACCCCCCCGGCAGGCCGGCACAGCCCCCCGGCAGGCCGGCACAGCCCACCGGAGCCTGCACAGACCACCGGCAGGCCGGCACAGCCCCCCGGCAGGCCGGCACAGACCACCGGAGCCTGCACAGACCCTCTGGCAGGCCGGCACAGCCCCCCGAAAGGCCCATATTGACCCCAGAGAGGCTGTACAAGGCAAAAACAGGGTTTTTCTTATTCCGATACCGGAAGTCCAATAGACTTGAATGGGACTTCCGGTATCGGAATCGGCGATACCGATACTTTTTTTAAAGATCGGCCGATCCATTCCGATCCGATACTTTGAAGTATCGGACGGTATTGCTCAACTCTAGTCATAAACACAATCTGGATAAATAAAGTACCGAACCAACAGTGATGCAAGGATAAATTCAATGTACTAGTGCACATGAAAAACCAATAATAGCAAGAAATACTCCTGAGACAAACAAACGAGCACTCACCAAAAGAAATGATGATAGTGGCGTGAGCTGCAGAGGGTAATTAGCATAAACGTGGTGCCAGTGTTGGTCTTGAAATGCAGAGTCGTATGGAGAAATGAGCTTAGCCTGCTCGGAAATAGACAGGGGTGCAAGCTGCAGCAGTTGAAGCGGTTACATACCAGCAATGTAAACCTGTGCACAATGGAAAGCGGTGATGCCATGGAAGGTCCGAGCACATTGAGCATCCTTACAGATGGGGAGCTTGTGCGCAACGCACAGGAGAGAGCAAGAAGTGAGGGGAGCGGGGAAGGAAAAGCACCGGCCGGTAGCGTCCCTAGAGACCCACTTGGAGACGGCTGCCCGACAGTACCTGAGCGTGTGACGTCACAGCCTGTACAGGGCAATGTGCAGGCCAAAAAGCTAACCGACGCGTTTCGAAGGCACAGTCAGCCTTCTTCATCAGGATCAAACATTGAAGAGTATACTTAAGAAGGCCATATGAAAGAACATCTACTGGCACTGTCTTCTACCTTATCTACTGTTCCTTATTTGGGAGGTTTGATAGGCCTCTATCAGGTTCTCTATGGTCGACATCTCCGGGATCTCCTTTATATATCTTAGGAAACCTGGGAAGACAGAGTCACCACCCAACCTCAAGCATGTTGCTCAGATGCAAGAGAGGATTGCGAAAGTGATGCCCAAAGTGAAAGGATATGTCCTCCATGAATTGGAAGCTCAAGCTAGGTGTTGTGAGTTCATTTTTCCCTTCACCGTTGAGGTCTGATGAACTCCCTCCTCTGGTGAAGGAAGGTAGTGAGGCTGATTACCAAACACCTGGGCAGCTAGATGATGACTGGGTGGCTGGAATTGAGGACTGGATATAAGGCAGCCGACGCCCTTCTGCCTTGCTGGTGATCCTGCTGGATTCTTGGAGACCAGTCTGATTCCTGCGTCTCAAAGCTAAGTTTTTCTGCTCTGCTTTGTACACTTCAGTTTTGTTTTTGTTTTGCCTTGTTTTTTTGGGAGTTCTGCCATCCCCGGCCAGGGGTGAGCTGAATTCCATTTTTGTCTCTGATCTGTTGATCTTTTGCTCTGTCTTCAGAATATACCTGAGTGCTGATTTAGTCTTTTGAAGCCTAGCGACTTCAGGGCCTGTTTTTCCTATCAGTCGGTTGGCACATTTTGGATAGGGTTTTTGCGTTTGGCAGACAGCAGCTTTCCTATCCTATCCTATTTTAGTTAGCTTGGGCCCCATCATTTGCTCAACCTATCTTTCTATCTGTGTTAGTGTTTTCATCTTGCTTCACCGTCGTTATATGTTGGGGGCTGCCTATTGCTTTGGGGTCTGCTCTGGGGCAGTTTAGTTTTTCCTCTTTCTGTCTTTAGGCTATGTAGTTCTCCGGCTTTGATCAAGGGGTCTAGGGCACCGTAGGAACCCCCCACGGCTACTGCTAGTTGTTGTGGATAGGTTCAGGGGTCAATCCGATAGCTGCCAACCTCTCTGGTTTTTCTGGACTTAGCTAGTATTTTGTTTTTTCCTCCTTCGGTGACTCATCATAACAGAATCACCAGCCATACTGCAGATCCTAGGGTACTCAATAGCAGGAGAGAATTGTAAAAAAAAAAGTGTGTCAGAATTTTTTTTTTTTTTGCATATTTTTTCCTCTATATCTCTGAGGCCGTAGGGGGAATTTTTCTCTCAATGGAGATGAAGCAATTGTCTGATCGTGTGGAGAAGCTCGCTGCTGAAGTGCGGGGAATTTCCGCCTATCTTGCTCATTCACATGCTGCTGAACCAAAGATTCCTACTCCAGATGTGTTTTTGGGGGATCAGTCTAAATTCTTGAATTTCAAGAATAATTGTAAAAATTTTTTTGCCTTGAAGCCTAACTCGTCGGGGAACTCCACGCAGCAGGTTAAAATTGTCATCTCTTTGCTGCGCGGCGATCCCCAGGATTGGGCGTTTTCTTTGAAACCTGATGATCCTATTCTGAATAATGTGAATGCATTTTTTCAAGCCTTGGGGTTGTTGTATGATGAACCTAATGCTATTGATCAGGCTGAAAAGACCCTGTTGGCATTAAGCCAGGGTCGGGATTCGGCAGAGTTGTACTGTCAAAAATTCCAAAAGTGGGCGGTCCTTACTACCTGGAATGATGGTGCCTTGGCAGCCCTCTTTCGGAAGGGTTTGTCAGAAACTGTAAAGGATACTATGGTGGGATTTCCTGTTCCCTCTGGTCTTGACGATTCTATGTCATTAGCCATTCAGGTGGATCGGCGTTTACGTGAACGCAAAACTACACGAGTGATGTTGCCACCTGTTGAACAAATGTCTGAACCTATGCAATGTGATAGAGTTTTGTCTAGGGCGCAACGTCAGGAGTTCAGAAGGCGTAATAAGCTGTGTTTTTTTTGTGGAGATGCCTCACATATTCTTTCTGTCTGCCCTAAACGAGAGAACGTTGTGCACACACGTTTTCTGTGGGTGGTGTTCAACCTAAGTTTTTTCTGGCAATTACTCTGATCTGCTCTCTGTCCACATTTTCCGCCAAGGCTTTTGTGGATTCGGGAGCAGCTCTGAACCTGATGGACTTGGATTTTGCTAAACGTTGTGGATTTCCTATGACACCTCTGTGGACGCCTATCCCTTTGAGGGGTATTGATGCTACTCCTTTGGCGAAGAATAAACCTCAGTTTTGGACCCAGGTGGTAATGCGGGTCGCCCCAGACCATCAAGAAAATTGCAGATTTTTGGTGTTGCATAATTTGCATGATACCATTGTTCTGGGGTTTCCCTGGTTGCAAATCCATAATCCAGTTCGGGATTGGAAATCTTTGTCTGTGGTGAGTTGGGGTTGTCGGTGTGCCCATAGTGATGCTCCTGTTTTCTCCACCTCTCCCCAGTCGCATGATGTTACTGACTATTTGGCTGACTTTTATGATGTATTTAGTGAGAATGAGTCTGCGTCTTTGCCTCCTCATAGGAGTTATGACTGTGCAATTGAGCTGAACCCGGGGTGTAAATTCCCCAAGGGTCGGCTTTTCAATTTATCTGTACCCGAGCACGAGGCTATGCGATCCTATATTAAGGAGGCGTTGGAGAAGGGTCATATTAGACCATCCTCTTCACCCTTAGGTGCTGGCTTTTTTTTCGTGGCTAAAAAGGATGGTTCATTAAGGCCTTGTATTGACTATCGTGCCCTCAACAAAATGACTGTTAAATATCAGTATCCGTTACCCCTGATTTCTGATCTATTCTCCAGAGTTAAAGGTGCTTGCTGGTTTACCAAGCTTGACCTCAGGGGGGCGTATAATCTTATTCGCATTAAGCATGGGGATGAATGGAAGATGGCGTTTAATACTCCGGAGGGACATTTTGAGTACCTGGTGATGCCTTTTGGGCTCACTAATGCCCCTTCTGTCTTCCAGTGCTTCATGAACGATATATTCCGAGACTTTGTGGATACATTTTTGATTATCTATCTGGATGATATTTTGACCTTCTCCAAGAATTAGGACTCTCTTGTGGAACATGTTCGGACTGTGTTCCGGATTTTGAGGGAGAATTCCCTGTATGTCAAGGGATCGAAATGCCTTTTTGGGGTACAGAGGATTTTATTTTTGGGATTTATTTTGTCTCCGTCAACTATTGAAATGGACCCAGCCAAGGTACAGGGCATTTATGATTGGGTTCAGCCCACTTCTTTGAAGGCCCTCCAGAAGTTTTTGGGTTTTGCTAATTTTTATCGGAAATTTATAGCTAATTTTTCTGGTATTGCCAAGCCATTGCCTGATTTGACTAGGAAGGGTGCTGATGTGCTGAACTGGTCTCCGGAGGCTGTTTCTTCCTTTCAGGAGCTGAAGCGAAGATTCACTTCTGCTCCGGTTTTGTGGCAACCTGATGTCTCACTCCCGTTTCAGGTGGAGGTGGACGCTTCTGAGATTGGTGCAGGAGCGGTGTTGTCCCAAAAAGATCCTGTGACATCCAAAATGAATCCTTGTGCTTTCTTTTCCCGAAAGTTCTCCCCATCCGAACGTAACTATGATGTGGGGAATCGGGAACTGTTGGCCATGATATGGGCATTTGAGGAGTGGAGACAATGGTTGGAGGGAGCCAAACACCAAGTCATGGTCCTTAATGACCACAAGAATTTGATTTACCTGGAGTCGGCCAAGCGCTTGAATCCTAGACAGTCTAGGTGGGCCTTGTTTTTCACACGTTTTGATTTTGTGGTCTCTTTTCTTCCGGGCACTAAGAATGTCAAGGCAGACGCCCTCTCTAGGAGTTTCCTTGCTGATTCTCCTGTTGTGACTAAGCCTGCTACCATCTTAGGCGAGGGGGTAGTTCTTTCTGCCATCTCGCCCGATTTGAGACGTGCTCTGGAAGAGTTTCAGGAGGACAAACCTGAGCGTTGTCCCAGTGGAAAGTTGTATGTTCCTGACAAGTTGAGGAAGAGAGTGATGTCTGAAGTTCATTGCTCTGCATTGGCTGGTCATCCAGGTATTTTTGGTACTAGAGATCTGGTGAGTCGGTCTTTTTGGTGGCCCGCCTTGTTTCATGATGTCAAGAATTTTGTGCAGTCCTGTGGGACTTGCTCCCGGTCTAAACCTTGTTCTCACTCTAGTGGGTTGTTGATGCCTTTGCTGGTGCCCAGGAGGCCATGGACTCATATTTCAATGGATTTTATCTCTGATATGCCTGTCTCTCAGAGAATGACTGTTATTTGGGTGATTTGTGATAGATTCTCTAAGATGGTCCATCTTGTACCACTCCCTAAGTTGCCATCTTCCTCTGAGTTGGTGCCCTTGTTTTTGCAACAGGTGGTTCGCTTGCACGGGATTCCTGAGAACATTGTATCCGACAGAGGAGTTCAGTTTGTGTCTTGATTTTGGAGGACTTTCTGTTCCAAGCTGGGAATTCAGTTGTCCTTCTCCTCTGCGTTTCACACTCAGACCACTGGGCAGACGGAAAGAACAAACCAGACTTTGGAGTCGTATTTGAGATGTTTTATTTCTGCCGATCAGGATGATTTCTGCCGATCAGGATGATTGGGTTTCATTTTTGCCCTTGCTTTACATAATAGAGCTAGCTCTGCCACTTTGATGTCACCTTTTTTTTGTAACTTTGGGTTTCACCCTCGATTTTCTTCAGGGCAGGTGGAGCCTGCTGCCTGCCCAGGTGTTGACACTGTGGTGGAGAGAATGCACCAGATCTGGGACCAAGTAGTGGATAAGTTGTCTCTCTCCCAGGAAAAGGCCCATCGGTTTTCCAACCGGCGTAGAACCGTTGGTCCCCAGTTTAAGGTGGGTGATATGGCTTGGTTGTCATCAAA
The DNA here is from genome assembly GCF_039654945.1 of Dendrobates tinctorius. Lineage (NCBI taxonomy): Eukaryota > Metazoa > Chordata > Amphibia > Anura > Dendrobatidae > Dendrobates > Dendrobates tinctorius. The sequence continues at coordinate 16,051,649 of NW_027361761.1, read as the reverse complement.
AAATATTGCTATGAAGGTGGCTTCTCCTAAGTTTAAGCCTAGATTTATTGGACCTTACAAGATTTTGGAGATTATTAATCCGGTTTCTTTTCGGTTGGCTCTTCCTGTCACATTTAAAATTCATAATGTGTTTCATAAGTCCTTGTTAAAGAGGTTTGTTGAACCAGTAGTTCCTGTGGTGGCACCTCCTGACCCTGTATTGGTTGAAGGTAACATGGAATATGAGGTAGAGAAGATACTGGATTCCCGTCTGGCTAGACGGAGACTCCAGTATTTGGTTAGGTGGAAGGGTTATGGTCAGGAGGATAATTCCTGGGTCTCTGCCTCTGATATTCATGCCGAAAGATTGGTGCGTGCCTTTCATCGGGCTCACCCGGATCGCCCTGGTGGCATGGATGAGGGTTCGGTGACCCCTCCTCAAGGGGGAGGTACTGTTGTGAGTTCATTTTTCCCTTCACCGTTGAGGTCTGATGAACTCCCTCCTCAGGTGAAGGAAGGTAGTGAGGCTGATATTTTTACATATTTCCCATAAGGGATGGGGGCTTTGCTCTAGAATCACTGCGTTGAGAAACATGTTATGGTGTCTCCGAAGTGTTGGATGTTGATCTCCATGAGTTCATTCATCCTTATTTTTCACAGTCTTTTACTAGGCATTGCTCCTACTGGCCAGTTTCCTACTCCACACTGATGAGGGGCAATACCCCGAAACAGCTGTCTGTGGATGGATACCATGTTTTGGCATAAGTGGTTTCCTTCATTGGACACTGCCTTTCCCGTGGTTGTTCATTCCCGGGGAAAGATCTGGTTAGTCATTGCTTGCGTTGAGAAACATGTGATGGTGTCTCTGTGGCTTGTGTGTTGCACCTTTCTAGTCTGTGGCTGTGATGTGTTTCATACAATAATCCTGTACTGGATATACCATTTAGACAAAAACTGAAAAACAATCTCAGGATGAACTTACGGTAACTTCTATTTACAATTTGTCAATTGGCAACCAATTTCCATTTAACCATAAAAAATAGCAATATAATAAAATGAAAAGCCATGAACTAGACATGAGCAAATCAATTTGTCACAAATCAAAGTTGGAAAGATTTTCCCAATAATTTAGGAATTCAAACTATTTGGGATTTGATTTACATGAATCCAGTGAAATTTTGCAAAATATTTTAAAGTTTCAGTAAGGGGTTAGAATAAAAATATAGTTATACTCCACAAAGGCCTTCAGTTTTACACGCTGAGGCCAGTGATTGGCATCACACGTTGCCCTTCACATGACTGCATGAGATGAGTCACTGGCCTCAGTATGTGAAGGAACAAGGCGCTGTGGTGAAGAAGTCAGATGAGGGCATAGGACAAGTGAGTATTCTGTGTTTTTTTTTTTTTTTTTCAACCTCGCTTCTCCTGTTAGGGTTGGCGGATTGCATTAATTAAAATATAAAATAAAAGTGCAATCACAACCGGGGGTCCACCGTGCAGAGATGTAACCTGCTGCTAGTGTGAATAATTTCGATGCTAAACAGCAAGCGATAACACCACACAGTGGGACTAGGACTAGGAGTACCCAGCTCAGTTACTTCACCTAGAGGTACTGTTTACAGTAAGTAAGGTACTAAACCCTGTTAAATATCACAAAGGAAGTTAGTATGAGGGTCGAGCTTGCTCTGCAACCTAAATTGTGCTAACCACACACATGGATGAAACAGATGTGGGGACAAGGTAAAGAACTCATATGACGCTAAGGTACTAGACCCAGTCACTTTCCCAGAGAAGTATGGCCTAAGGGTTGGACTTGCTCTGTGACTCGACTGTGCTAACCGCATACATGAAGGAGACAGATGCTAAGCCAAGTGGCATGATCCATGCTGGATCATGACTGATATAATGCACAAAGTAACCATTTTTTCCTAAGCTGTGCTTAAGGTGTTTTTGCCCTCAGTGGCCATTAGAATTATTGCACTGTGTATCGTTTGTTCTAAGTTTGCCCCGGTGGTGGTGAGCGTCATTGCACTCTAGTTTCTTTTGTTAAGCGCACATGATTGTAATGCAGGTGTGATTGCTGCTCTGCTATAAAATAGTCACAGGTGTTGCAATCAGTGTTGGTGATATTGTTGGTCTTTTCCAACCATGCTGGTTGAAGGAGGGAGCTGAAGGAAAGTCCTGGGCAGCTCAGTGAGAGTCCTGGAGTGGCAGCTATGGTGTGTCTGCGAGGAAGGCTGGCATGGTTGGGTGGAGTTGCAGCTATGGTGTCAGCAAGGAGTTCTTGCATGGCTTGGTGGAGGGGCAGCTATGGTGTAGAGCTGCACTCATGATGCTGAACTCGGTTGCTGGAAAGCTGGACTCAAGATGCTGGACTCATTTGCTGGAAAGCTGGACTCAAGATGCTGGACTCTGTTTCTGGACAGCTGCACGCAGGTGGTGGACTCTGTTTGCTCCAAGGCTGCACTATGGTGCTGAGGAGAGTCCAGGAAAACTCTGTCAGAGTCCTGGAGTGGCAGCTATGTTGTCAGCAAGGAGTTAATGTAAGGCATGGTGGAGTGGCAGCTATGGTGTCAGTGAAAAATTCTTGCATAGCTTGGTGGAGTGGCAGCTATGGTGTAGAGCTGCACTCAGTTGCTGGACTCTTTTGCTGGAAGCTGCACTCAGGTGCTGGACACCGTTGCTGGACAGCTGCACACAGGTGCTGGACTTCGTTGCTGGACAGCTGCACCCAGATGTTGGACACGGTGGGAGGAAGATGCACTCAGGTGTTGGACTGTTATGATTGAGTCACCGTAGGAGGCAGACACAAAAATAGAAGCTACGTCCAGAAAACCAGAGAAGTTGGCAACTATCAGATTGCAGACCCCTGAACCTATCAACACAATTAGCAGTAGCCGTGGGAGGTTCCTACGGTGCCCTAGACCCCTCGATCACAGCCGGAGAGCTAAATAGCCTAAAGACAGAAAAGGAAATCTAAACTGCCCCAGAGCAGACCCCAAAGTAAAAGACAGCCCCCAACATATAACGACGGTGAAGCAAGATGAAAAAACACTCGCACAGATAGAAAGATAGGCTGAGCAAACGATGGGGCCCAAGCTAACTAAACAGAACAGGAAAGGAAGGTTGCTGTCTGCAATCTGCCAAAACCCTATCAAAAACATAAGCCAACAAGCTGATATGGAAAAAGACCCTGAAGCAGCTAGGCTTCAAAAACTAAATCAGCACTCAGGTATTTTCAGAAGACAGAGCTAAAAGAATTCAGTTCACCCCAGCAGGGAATGGCAGAAATCCAGAAAAACAAAGCAAAACAAAGTCAAAGCACAAATGCAAAAAGCCGAGCAGAAAACTTAGCTTTAGAAGAGCAGGAATTCAGACTGGTCTCCAAGGATCCCACAGAGAAATCACCCGCAGGGCAGAAGGGCGTCGGCGGCCTTATATCCAGTCAGTAACTCCACTCAGCCAGTCATCATCATTAGGCTCAGGTGTTTGATAATCAGGCTTACTACCTTCCTTTACCAGAAGAGGGAGTTCATCGGGCCTCAGTAGTGAAGGGGAAAATGAACTCACAACAGTACCTCCCCCTTGAGGAGGGGTCACCGAACCCTCATCCATGCCACCAGGGCGATCCGGGTGAGCCCGATGAAAGGCACGCACCAATCTTTTGGCAAGAATATCAGAGGCAGAGACCCAGGAATTATCCACCTGACCATAACCCTTCCACTTAACCAAATACTGGAGTCTCCGTCTAGCCAGACGGGAATCCATTACTTTCTCTACCTCATATTCCATGTTACCTTCAACAAATACAGGGTCCGGAGGTGCCACCCCAGGAACAACAGGTTCAACAAACCTCTTCAACAAAGACTTATGGAACACATTATAGATTTTAAATATGACAGGAAGAGTCAAACGAAAAGAGACCGGATTAATAATCTACAAAATCTTGTAAGGTCCAATAAATCTAGGCTTAAACTTAGGAGAAGCCACCTTCATAGCAATATTTTTTGATGATAGCCACACCATATCACCCACCTTAAACTGGGGACCAATGGTCCTATGTCGGTTGGAAAACCGCTGGGCCTTTTCCTGGGAGAGAGATAACTTATCCACCACTTGGTCCCAGATCTGGTGCATTCTCTCCACCACAGTGTCAACACCTGGGCAGGCAGAGGGCTCCACCTGCCCTGAAGAAAATCGAGGATGAAACCCAAAGTTACAAAAAAAAGGTGACATCAAAATGGCAGAACTAGCTCTATTATTTAAAGCAAACTCGGCCAAGGGCAAAAATGAAACCCAATCATCCTGATCAGCAGAAATAAAACATCTCAAATATGACTCCAAGGTCTGGTTTGTTCTCTCTGTCTGCCCATTGGTCTGAGGGTGAAAAGCAGAGGAGAAGGACAACTGAATTCCCAGCTTGGAACAGAAAGTTCTCCAAAATCTAGACACAAACTGAACTCCTCTGTCAGATACAATGTTCTCAGGAATCCCGTGCAAGCGAACCACCTGTTGTAAAAACAGGGGCACCAACTCAGAGGAAGACGGCAACTTAGGGAGTGGTACAAGATGAACCATCTTAGAGAACCTATCACAAATCACCAAATAACAGTCATTCTCTGAGAGACAGGCATATCAGAGATGAAATCCATTGAAATATGGGTCCATGGCCTCTTGGGGACAGGCAAAGGCATCAACAACCCACTAGAGCGAGAACACGATTTAGACCGGGAGCACGTCCCACAGGACTGCACAAAATTCCTGATATCACGAGACAAGGAGGGCCACCAAAAAGACTGACTCACCAGATCTCTAGTACCAAAAATACCTGGATGACCAGCCAAAGCAGAGCAATGAACTTCAGACATCACTCTCTTCTTCCACTGGTCAGGAACATACAACTTTCCACTGGGACAACGCTCAGGTTTGTCCTCCTGGAACTCTTCCAGAGCACGTCTCAAATCGGGTGAGATGGCAGAAAGAACTACCCCTTCGTCTAAGATGGTAGCAGGCTTGGTCACCACAGGAGAATCAGCAAAGAAGCTCCTAGAGAGGGCATCTGCCTTGACATTCTTAGTTCCAGGAAGAAAAGAAACCACAAAATCAAAACGTGTAAAAAACAAGGCCCACCTAGCCTGTCTAGGGTTCAAGCGCTTAGCCGACTCTAGGTAAATCAAATTCTTGTGGTCAGTGAGGACCACGACTTGATGCTTAGCTCCCTCCAACCAATGTCTCCACTCCTCAAATGCCCATTTCATGGCCAACAGTTCCCGATTCCCCACATCATAGTTACGTTCAGATGGAGAGAACTTTCGGGAAAAGAAATCACAGGGATTCATCTTAGATGTTACAGGATCCTCTTGGGACAAAACAGCTCCTGCACCAATCTCAGAAGCATCCACCTCTACCTGGAACGGAAGTGAGACATCAGGTTGCCGCAAAACCGGGGCGGAGGCGAATCTTCGCTTCAGCTCCTGAAAGGAAGAAACAGCCTCCGGAGACCAATTTAACACATCAGCATCCTTCTTAGTCAAATCAGTCAATGGCTTGGCAATACTAGAAAATTTTGCTATAAATTTCCGATAAAAATTAGCAAAACCCAAAAACTTCTGGAGGGCCTTCAAAGAAGTGGGCTGAACCCAATTGTAAATGGCCTGTACCTTGGCCAGGTCCATTTCAATAGTTGACGGGGACAAAATAAATCCCAAAAAAGAAATCCTCTGTACTCCAAAAAGGCATTTAGATCCTTTGACATACAGGGAATTCATCCTCAAGATCCGGAACACAGTCCGAATATGTTCCACATGAGAATCCCAATCCTTGGAGAAGATCAAAATATCATTCAGATAGATAATCAAAAATTTATCGACAAAATCTCGGAAAATATCGTTCATGAAGCACTGGAAGACAGAAGGGGCATTAGTGAGCCCAAAAGGCATCACCAGGTACTCAAAATGTCCCTCCGGAGTATTAAACGCCGTCTTCCATTCATCCCCATGCTAATGCGAATAAGATTATACGCCCCCCTGAGGTCAAGCTTGGTAAACGAGCAAGCACCTTTAACTCTGGAAAATAGATCAGAAATCAGGGGTAACGGATACTGATATTTAACAGTAATTTTGTTGAGGGCACGATAGTCAATACAAGGTCTTAATGATCCATCCTTTTTGGCTACAAATAAAAAACCGGCACCTAAGGGTGACGAGGATGGTCTAATATGACCCTTCTCCAACGCCTCCTTAATATAGGATCGCATAGCCTCATGCTCGGGTATAGATAAATTGAAGAGCCGACCCTTGGGAAATTTACACCCCGGGCTCAGTTCAATTGCACAATCATAACTCCTATGAGGAGGCAGAGACGCAGACTCATTCTCACTAAATACATCATAAAAGTCCGCCAAATAATCAGGAACATCATGCGACTGAGGAGAGGCGGAAAACACCGGAGCCTCCCTAAAGGCACACCGACAACCCCAACTCACCACAGACACAGATTTCCAATCCAAAACTGGATTATGAATTTGTAACCAGGGAAACCCCAGAACAATAGTATCATGCAGATTATGCAACACCAAAAATCTGCAATTTTCTTGATGGTCTGAGGCGACCCGCATTACCACCTGGGTCCAAAACTGAGGTTTATTTTTAGCCAAAGGAGTAGCATCAATCCCCCTCAAAGGGATAGGCGTCTGCAGAGGTGTCATCGGAAATCCACAACGTTTAGCAAAATCCAAGTCCATTAGGTTTAGAGCTGCTCCCCAATCCACGAAAGCCTTGGCGGAAAATGTGGACAGGGAGCAGATCAGAGTAATAGCCAGAAGAAACTTAGGTTGAACACCACCAACAGAAAACGTGTGTGCAAAGCGTTTCTCTCGTTTAGGACAGACAGAAATAATATGCGAGGCATCTCCACAGAAAAAACACAACTTATTACGCCTTCTAAACTCCTGACGCTGCTCTCTGGACAAAACTCTATCACATTGCATAGGTTCAGACATTTGTTCAACAGGTGGCAACACCTCTCGTGCAGTTTTGCGTTCGCGCAAACGCCGATCAACCTGAATAGCTAATGACATAGAATCATCAAGACCAGAGGGAACAGGAAATCCCACCATAGTATCTTTTACGGCTTCTGACAACCCCTTCCGAAAGAGAGCAGCCAAGGCATTATCATTCCAGGTAGTAAGTACTGCCCATTTTTGGAATTTTTGACTGTACAATTCTGCAGAATCTCGACCCTGGTTCAATGCCAGCAGTGTCTTTTCAGCCTGATCAATGGCATTAGGTTCATCATACAACAACCCCAAGGCTTGAAAAAATGCATTCACATTAGTCAGAATAGGATCATCTGGTTTCAAAGAAAACGCCCAATCCTGGGGATCGCCACGCAGCAAAGAGAAGACAATTTTAACCTGCTGCACGGAGTTCCCCGACGAGTTAGGCTTCAAGGCAAAAAATAATGTACAATTATTTTTGAAATTCAAAAATTTAGACCGATCCCCAAAAAATACATGAGGTGTAGGAATCTTTGGTTCAGCAGCATGTGAATGAGCAAGGTAGGCGGAAACTCCCCGCGCTTCCACAGCGAGCTGCTCCACGCGATCAGACAATTGCTTTATCTCCATTGAGAGAAAAAAAAAAATTCCCCCTACGGCCTCAGAGATATAGAGGAAAAAATATACACACTTTTTTTTTTTTTTTTTTACAATTCTTTCCTGCTATTGAGTACCCTAGGATCTGCGGTATGGCGGGTGATTCTGTTATGATTGAGTCACCGTAGGAGGCAGACGCAAAAATAGAAGCTACGTCCAGAAAACCAGAGAAGTTGGCAACTATCAGATTGCAGACCCCTGAACCTATCAACACAACTAGCAGTAGCCATGGGGGGTTCCTACGGTGCCCTAGACCCCTCGATCACAGCCGGAGAGCTAAATAGGCTAAAGAGAGAAAAGGAAATCTAAACTGCCCCAGAGCAGACCCCAAAGTAAAAGACAGCCCCCAACATATAATGACGGTGAAGCAAGATGAAAAAACACTCACACAGATAGAAAGATAGGTTGAGCAAACAATGGGGCCCAAGCTAACTAAGCAGAACAGGAAAGGAAGGTTTCTGTCTGCAATCTGCCAAAACCCTATCAAAAACATAAGCCAACAAGCTGATATGGAAAAAGACCCTGAAGCAGCTAGGCTTCAAAAACTAAATCAGCACTCAGGTATTTTCAGAAGACAGAGCTAAAGGAATTCATCTCACCCCAGCAGTGAATGGCAGAAATCCAGAAAAACAAAGCAAAACAAAGTCAAAGCACAAATGCAAAAAGCCGAGCAGAAAACGTAGCTTTAGAAGAGCAGGAATTCAGACTGGTCTCCAAGGATCCCACAGAGAAATCACCCGCAGGGCAGAAGGGCGTCGGCGGCCTTATATCCAGTCAGTAACTCCACTCAGCCAGTCATCATCATTAGGCTCAGGTGTTTGATAATCAGGCTCACTACCTTTCTTTACCAGAAGAGGGAGTTCATCGGGCCTCAGTAGTGAAGGGGAAAAGGAACTCACAACATTGGACTCTGTTGCTTGGAGCATTAGCAACAGAGCAAAGCTAAGTGGTGTTACCCTGTTTGTCACTTTCCTCAGTGTGTGTTTTAGTACAGTGGTGGGATTAGTTTCCACACCGACCATTTCCTTAGTGAGGGTTAGGTGCAGGGCGAGTGAGGGGTCTTGGGTATCCTGACCGGTGACCGGTGCGAAACCGGCCTAGGGAACGATAGCAGTGTTAGGGACTCTGACTCAGGGGAGTGCAGGAGGCCTCCACATTCCCCGTTCCCTATTGCAAGGCCCACCATTGTAAATGTTTCCCTATCCCTTGTGTCTGGTTGTATTAGTTACGGGCCTGCAGGCCGCGTCACACTGGGCAATTACACGTGCCGCGTCCTGTTGTATCAGTTACTGGCCTGCTGGCCGTGTCACACAGGACGGGGCACGTGACATTATCACCAACCATACATTTTTTTTTTCTGGTGAGCCTCGGGCCATGTTCAGACCTGTGAGCATTTGCTGCTGGGCCTCACTGAGGTGAGTGAGGAGCTGCATGGTGTGTAAGCATTTCCAGACGCAGTAATCAGGGTCTGGGGCCTTCCCTATGACTCAACCGGAAAATCAAATAGCGGCTGGCAATGAAGCCCCCTAGAGTCACTGCTGGGGAGCGGTACTTGCTCTTACTGGCGGACGCACCCAGACAGGTGGGTGGAGTTGGTGTCCCCATGGTGCTGTCTGGGGTTCCCCGATGTGAAGGGGTACGTCCCGGTAGTGAGCAGACTGGTGTTATAGTCCGTGGGGCTCATGCCAAATCTTCCATACCGCCGAAGAAGCCGCCCCCTCCTGGTCGTGTGGAGGAAGGCGACCAGGGAGAGTATTTTTCCTCCATATCCCAGGCCTCTTCCTCTCCAGTGTGAGCAGCTGGTGCGCTGCAGGGGAGTAGGGGCAAATCTCAGCCCTCGCCATTAGCCAACCCTGGGAGGTGCAGACCTCGTGGTGTAAAGGGTTGGGGGGTGTACCCCTTGGTGGAGTGCGGGGGTGTGAGTGTGGTGACACAGGGGGACTCCTCTGTTGTCAATCCCAGAGAGAGTTCCCCGATTATTGACAAACGAATGTGTGGCAATAAACGTTCAGGTCCGGACCTGTGCGTGAACGAGTGTGTATGGGTCCCACCAAAAAAAAAAAACATCTAGTGGGAGTGTGTTGTGGAGTCTTACCAGCTTATATCAAACATACACATATATAACTCGTTCCCCAGGACGGTGCTTTGGAGATGTGTGGTGCCACCAGAGCTTATATTGCCAATACCAGCGGTGCGTTTGTCATAAACCTGATGTGTAGGTAGTTGCTGGGGTGAACTCTGGGTGTGGGCGTCCCCGCTGTAGGTGGTACCCTGATGGGGAGTGGTCTTGAGGGTCCAGAGGCCCCTCATTAAGGGGAGGGTACTGTCATGATCCATGCTGGATCATGACTGATATAATGCACAATGTAACCTTTTTTTTTTCCTAAGCTGTGCTTAAGGTGTTTTTGCCCCAGGTGGCCATTAGGATTATTGCACTGTGTGTCGTTTGTTCTAAGTTTGCACCGGTGGTGGTGAGCGTCATTGCACTCTAGTTTCTTTTGTTAAGCGCACATGATTGTAATGCAGGTGTGATTGCTGCTCTGCTATAAAAGAGTCACAGGTGTTGCAATCAGTGTTGGTGATATTGTTGGTCTTTTCTAACCATGCTGGTTGAAGGAGGGAGCTGAAGGAGAGTCCCGGGCAGCTCAATGAGAGTCCTGGAGTGGCAGCTATGGTGTCTGCGAGGAGGGCTGGCATGGCTTGGTGGAGTTGCAGCTATGGTGTCAGCAAGGAGTTCTTGCATGGCTTGGTGGAGTGGCAGCTATGGTGTAGAGCTGCACTCATGATGCTGGATTCGGTTGCTGAAAAGCTTGACTCAAGATGCTGGACTCATTTGCTGGAAAGCTGGACTCAAGATGCTGGACTCTGTTTCTGGACAGCTGCATGCAGTTGGTGGACTCTGTTTGCTCCAAGGCTGCACTATGGTTCTGAGGAGAGTCCAGGACAACTCAGTCAGAGTCCTGGAGTGGCAGCTATAGTGTCAGCGAGGAGTTTGTGTAAATCATGGTGGAGTGGCAGCTATGGTGTCAGTGAAGAATTCTTGCAAAGCTTGGTGGAGTGGCAGCTATGGTATAGAGCTGCACTCAGTTGCTGGACTCTTTTGCTGGAAGCTGCACTCAGGTGCTGGACTCCATTACTGGACAGCTGCACTCAGGTGCTGGACTTCGTTGCTGGACAGCTGCACCCAGATGTTGGACACAGCGGGAGGAAGATGCACTCAGGTGTTGGACTCTGTTTCTTGGAGCATTAGCAGCAAAGCTAAGTGGTGTTACCCTGTTTGTCACTTTCCTCAGTGTGTGTTTTAGTACAGTGGTGGGATTAGTTTCCGCATCGACCATTTCCCTAGTGAGGGTTAGGTGCAGGGCGAGCGAGGGGTCTTAGGTATCCTGACCGGTGCCCGGTGCGGAACCGGCCTAGGGAACGTTAGGAGTGTTAGGGACTCTGACTCAGAGGAGTGCAGGAGGTCTCCACATTCCCTGTTCCCTATCACAGGGCCCACTGTTGTAAATGTTTCCCTATCCCTTGTGTCTGGTTGTATTAGTTACCAGCCTGCGGGTCGCATCACACTGGACAATTACACGTGCCGCGTCCTGTTGTATCAGTTACCGGCCTGCTGGCCGTGTCACACAGGACGGGGTATGTGACACCAAGGGGAAGTTACCCAGCCCTAACCCTAACTGCTAAAGTAAGTAATCTCTGTGTATAGAGCGACACACTCAAACGTGCAAACAGAGTGGCAGAGTATCCACTCATATACACCACACATAAGTGATACAAGCGTGCTCGCATGCACCGCTGAAAGCCTTTAATTCGCTAGGCTCCACCCCAAACACTCACGCCAAACTAACGTCTGCAAGCCAATACGGAGCTGCCACATCACCAGAGCAGCTAACATCCGACCACCAATGAGACGATGCCACATCACAGGCATTCACAGTAAGGTGATTTCTGGACTTAGACTCCGGAGCGCCAGGCTGCACCTGTACATCACTGGTTACCTTAGACCTGACTAGAGAGCCTACAGTAACCAAACAAATACCATGAGCCTGAGCAACACACTGGGATCGGCATCTGTGCTGAGAAGCACTCGCAGCAGCCAGACCCGAATGGGAGAGCACAGTATCAGGCAATGCTTGATCTATCCCGCGCAGCGGGAGAATCCTGATGCCTAACACCTCCTTTCTAATAAAGAGCTCAGATCATAATAAACATCTTTTTACAGCAATCGGGACGCTTTTGGTTCGGACTGATGTTATTCAGACATAATCGAATCTGCAGGTAGAATAGAGTGAATCTGCTGAAATGATTTTCTTTGTGCATGAAAAATCAAGAACCAAAAACCTTACTAAATTCCCATACTAAGGCTAATTTCACACTTGCTTTTTTTTGCAGCGCGTTTTTCCCGCAAAAAAACGCATTGAAAAAACGCATACAAAAGCATACAACTGCTGCGGTTTTTTCAAGCATTTTTATGAGCACGCATGAAAAAAACGCAGCGTTTTTATGCGTTTGTATGCGTTTTTAGTGCGTTTTTACCGCGTTTGCGTTTTTTCCAAACATTAGGTGGCCCCTCACACTAACCCAAACCATGACTTTACTAACCCTAACCCTGACCCTAACCCTAACCCTGACCCTAACCCTAACCCTAACCCTAACCCTGACCCTAACCCTAACCCTAACCCTGACCCTAACCCTAACCCTAACCCTGACCCTAACCCTAACCCTGACCCTAACCCTGACCCTAACCCTGACCCTAACCCTTAACCAAACCATACTTAACCCTAACCCTAACCCTAACCCTAACCCTAACCCTGACCCTAACCCTAACCCTGACCCTAACCCTTAACAAACCATACTTAACCCTAACACTAACCCTAACCCTGACCCTAACCCTGACCCTAACCCTAACCCTAACCCTAACCCTGACCCTAACCCTAACCCTGACCCTAACCCTAACCCTAACCCTAACCCTGACCCTAACCCTAACCCTGACCCTAACCCTAACTCTGACCCTAACCCTAACCCTGACCCTAACCCTTAACCAAACCATACTTAACCCTAACCCAAACCCTAAACCCTAACTAACCCTGACCCTAACCCTAACCCTGACCCTGACCCTAACCCTTACCCTAAACCCCCTTAACTAACCCTAACTCTAACCCAAACCCCTAAATTCCATGGTTAACAAAAAAAAATGCATGTGCAAAAAAACGCATACATAAGCATGCCAATGCGCACATATGCGCACCCATAGACTTATAATGGGTGTCTTGCTGTAAAAAAACGCATTGCGTGCGCATGCGTTTTTTTGAGGCAAGTCGGACGCCCAAAAAATGCAACAAGATGCATTTTGTGCGCCCGAGCGCATACCGCAAAAAAACGCATGCGCGGAAAAACGCGTACAAACGCATGTGTATGCGCACATAAGCGCATCCCATGCAAAGTATAGGAAAAAAAAACTCATGCGCTATTTAGCGCTAAAATACCGCGAAAAAAACGCAAATGTGAAACCAGCCTAAAAAAATGTATTTATGTGATTTTGCATTGAGCTTTCCTTTTCATGTTTTCGGAAACCCTTATAGCTTTTTTTTCCTCTTCTACCTTTACTTTTTGGTCAAACGTTTTGCTTTGTAGGGCTATGATCATACATGGCATTTTTTCAGCCTTTTCATGATGTTTTTATGCAAATTTTCAGCTGCATTTCACAGTACCAGTAAATTCTATAAGATTTCAGAAATCTCATGCACACACAGTTTTTTTTTTTGTCCTCAGTATTTTGTACTTTGCTTTATTTGCTTTGCACAATAGAGCATGTCACTTCTTTTAGCGTTTTTCCCCTATTGAATGTATTGGGTTAGTAAAAAAAGTGCTGAAAAAACACTGAAAAAAAGCAGGTATCAAGATTTGTAGCTTTTTTTGTGACAAAACCTGATGTAGTAGAATCAAATTTCTTTTTGCACTAAACTTTATCAGCATGCACAAGAGACAAATGTAACATGACAAAAACACAGAAAAACAGCACAAAAAATGCAGCAAAAGCAAGCAAGAAAAAACGAGGAAAACCTGCTTTTTAGTCTGCAGCTTCTTTACTGTCAAGAGAGGAGGTTTTGCTGCAGAAAAAGCACGCTGAAAGAACGCCTAGTGTGAACATGGCCTAGGAGTACCCCTACAACTGGTCACATAGTATCTTTGTTTTGCCTTTACTGGCACATGATATTTTTGTTTCGCCAGCATTGGCCACGTGGCATCTTTGTTTTGCTGCTCTAGTTAAGTAGCGTCTTTGTTTTGCTCACTTTGCTCACATTATATCTTTGCTTCACCAGCACTGGTCACGTGGATTTCTGTTTTGTCAGATCTGGTCATTTTTTATCTTTGCCAGATGTTTTGATTCATCTGAAATAAGCACAGCACAAGCTCAGCTCTTCCCTTCTACACTTTCAAAGGCAGTTTTTCAAAACCCCATCAGCACAATGCTGGAAAAGTTGATGCAGAATGTGCCGCAGAGTTGCCAGCTGGAAATTTTATTTTGGCAGAATAACATACTCCAAATAATTCAGATAGTTGACATTTTTCTGAAAGTATAATTAATGGATGAGCAAACATTCTAGGTGATACTCAGATATCACTCGAGTATCTGGGTGCTCAGAGGTGCAGGTCACTTGGCGAGCATTAGCCGGTGCTCAAATTTCAACCTTGCATCCTTGCCTGGCGCCTCTTACACAGATAATACACATGCAGGGATTGCCTGTGAGTCATTGTAATGCCATAGCCATCTTGGAAGTGGCATTACTGTGATTGGCTGGCCGTATGACATCATCAGAGGTTAAATAAGGACAGGCACCACCACGCTTGGCACAGTGACACCATTGCACAGCTCAGTTTTCGCTGGAGGGAGAGAGTGCTTGTTCAGGGCTGTTGAACGAATCAAAGTTAATGTTAGTGCTGATCCTTAACCATCATGCTAACAAGGCTAAATCAGTGCTTTACCCTAGGGAGGGACAGCTGCAGGAGCAGGGAGTGGCAGAATACAGTCTCTAGTCAGAGCTTAGAGCTTTGCAATCCGTAGCTAAATGTACAATGAGTACGGAAAGTATTCAGATCCCTTTAAATGTTTCACTCTTTGTTTCATTGCAGCCATTTGTTAAATTCAGAAAAGTTCATTTTTTTCTCTTTAATGTACCAAAGCTCTTCTTAGCTTGGAATGACAGCCAGGTCTAGGAAGACTTCTGGTGGTCCCAAACTTCTTCCATTTAAGGATTATGGAGGCCACTGTGCTCTTAGGAACCTTGAGTACTGCAGAAATTCATTTGTAACCTTGGCCAGATCTGCGCCTTGCCACAATCCTGTCTCTGAGCACCTTGGCCAGTTCCTTTGACCTCATGATTCTCATTTGGTCTGACATGCACTGTGAGCTGTGGGGTCTTATATAGACAGGTGTGCGCCTTTACAAATCAAGTTCTATCAGTTTAATTAAACCCAGCTGGACTCCAATGAAGGAGCAGAACCATCTCAAGGAGGATCACAAGGTAATGGGACAGCATGTGACTTAAATATGAGTGTCTGAGCAAAGGGACTGAATACTTATGACCATGTGTTCAGATTTTCTTTTTTAATAAATTTGCAAAAATTTCTACATTTCTGTTTTTTTTCAGTCAAGATGGGGTGCAGAGTGTCCATTAATGAGAAAAAATGAACTTTTTTGAATTTACCAAATGGCTGCAATGAAACAAAGGGTGAAAAATGTAAAGGGATATGAATACTTTCCGTACCCACTGTACATCTGCTTCATGTGACCATATTATTATTTTTTTGGAGGGAGGAAAGAATTTACTATATTTTCATCCATAGAGTATTACGTGCTCTGTGGTACATTTTAGTGGTATACAACTGATATGATTGAGTGACCGTAGGAGGCAGACACAAAAATAGAAGCTACGTCCAGAAAACCAGAGGAGCTGGCAACTATCCGATTGCAGACCCCTGAACCTATCAACACAACTAGCAGTAGCCGTGGGGGGTACCTACGGTGCCCTAGACCCCTCGAACACAGCCGGAGGACTATATAGCCTAAAGATAGAAAAGGAAATCTAAACTGCCCCAGAGCAGACCCCAAAGTAAAAGGCAGCCCCCAACATATAATGACAGTGAAGCAAGATGAAAAAACACTGACACAGATAGAAAGATAGGCTGAGCAAACGTTGGGGCCCAATCTAATCTAAACAGGAAAGGAAAGGAAAGCTGCTGTCTGCAATCGGCAAAAAACCCTATCAAAAACATAGGCCAGCAAGCTGAAATGGAAAAAGACCCTGAAGCAACTAAGCTTCAAAACTAAATCAGCACTCTGGTATTTTCAGGAGACAGAGCTAAGGAGTTCAGCTCACCCCAGCAGGGAATGGCTGAAATCCAGAAAAAACCAAGCAAGGCACAAATGCAAAAAGCCAGGAGGAAAACTTAGCTTTAGCAGAGCAGGAATTCAGACTGGACTCCAAGGATACCACAGAGAAATCACCCGCAGGGAGAATGGGTGTATGCAGCCTTATATCCAGTCTGTGACTCCACTCAGCCAGTCATCATCATTAATCTCAGGTGTCTGATAATCAGACTCACTACCTCTCCTTACTAGAAGAGGGAGTTCCTCGGGCCTCAGTGATGAAGGGGAAAATGAACTCACAACAGTACCTCCCCCTTGAGGAGGGGTCACCGAACCCTCAACCACGCCACCAGGGCGATCAGGGTGTGCCTGATGAAAGGCACGCACCAGTCTTTTAGCATGAACATCAGAGGCAGAGACCCAGGAATTATCCTCCTGACCATAACCCTTCCACTTAACCAAATACTGGAGTCTCCGTCTAGCCAGACGAGAATCCAGTACTTTCTCTACCTCATATTCAATGTTACCTTCAACCAATACAGGGTCAGGAGGTGCCACTCCCGTAACAACAGGTTCAACAAATCTCTTCAACAAGGACTTATGAAACACATTATGGATTTTAAATGTCACAGGAAGAGCCAAACGAAAAGAGACCGGATTAATAATCTCCAAAATCTTGTAAGGTCCAATAAATCTAGGCTTAAACTTAGGAGAAGTCACCTTCATAGCGATATTTTTTGATGATAACCACACCAAATCACCAACCTTAAACTGGGGACCAATGGTCCTATGTCGGTTGGAAAACCGCTGGGCCTTTTCCTGGGAGAGAGATAACTTATCCACCACTTGGTCCCAGATCTGGTGCATTCTCTCCACCACAGTGTCAACCCCTGGGCAGGCAGACGGCTCCACCTGCCCTGAAGAAAATCGAGGATGAAACCCAAAGTTACAAAAAAAAGGTGACATCAAAGTGGCAGAACTAGCTCTGTTATTTAAAGCAAATTCGGCCAAGGGTAAAAATGAAACCCAATCATCCTGATCAGCGGAAATAAAACATCTCAAATATGACTCCAAGGTCTGGTTTGTTCTCTCCGTCTGCCCATTGGTCTGAGGGTGAAAGGCAGAGGAGAAGGACAACTGAATTCCCAGCTTGGAACAGAAAGTTCTCCAAAATCTAGACACAAACTGAACTCCTCTGTCAGACACAATGTTCTCAGGAATCCCGTGCAAGCGAACCACCTGTTGCAAAAACAGGGGCACCAACTCAGAAGAAGATGGCAACTTAGGGAGTGGTACAAGATGAACCATCTTAGAGAACCTATCACAAATCACCCAAATAACAGTCATCCTTTGAGAGACAGGCATATCGGAGATGAAATCCATTGAAATATGGGTCCATGGCCTCTTGGGGACAGGCAAAGGCATCAACAACCCACTAGAGCGGGAGCATGATTTAGACCGGGAGCACGTCCCACAGGACTGCACAAAATTCCTGACATCACGAGACAAGGAGGGCCACCAAAAAGACCGACTCACAAGATCTCTAGTACCAAAAATACCTGGATGACCAGCCAAAGCAGAGCAATGAACTTCAGACATCACTCACTTCTTCCACTGGTCAGGAACATACAACTTTCCACTGGGACAACGCTCAGGCTTGTCTCTCTGGAATTCTTCCAGAGCACGTCTCAAATCGGGCGAGATGGCAGAAAGAACTACCCCTTCACCTAAGATGGTAGCAGGTTTGGTCACCACAGGAGAATCAGCAAGGAAACTCCTAGAGAGTGCATCTGCCTTGACATTCTTAGTTCCAGGAAGAAAAGAAACCACAAAATCAAAACGTGTAAAAAACAAGGCCCACCTAGCCTGTCTAGGGTTCAAGCGCTTAGCCGACTCTAGATAAATCAAATTCTTGTGGTCGGTGAGGACCACGACTTGATGCTTAGCTCCCTCCAACCAATGTCTCCACTCCTCAAATGCCCATTTCATGGCCAACAGTTCCCGATTCCCCACGTCGTAGTTACGTTCAGATGGAGAGAACTTTCGGGAAAAGAAAGCGCAGGGATTCATTTTAGATGTTACAGGATCCTTTTGGGACAAAACAGCTCCTGCACCAATCTCAGAAGCATCCACCTCTACCTGGAACGGAAGTGAGACATCAGGTTGCCGCAAAACCGGGGCGGAGGTGAATCTTCGCTTCAACTCCTGAAAGGAAGAAACAGCCTTCGGAGACCAATTTAACACATCAGCACCCTTCTTAGTCAAATCAGTCAATGGCTTGGCAATACTAGAAAAGTTTTCTATAAATTTCCGATAAAAATTAGCAAAACCCAAAAACTTCTGTAGGGCCTTCAAAGAAGTGGGCTGAACCCAATCATAAATGGCCTGTACCTTGACTGGATCCATTTCAATAGTTGACGGAGACAAAATAAATCCCAAAAATGAAATCCTCTGTACCCCAAAAAGGCATTTAGATCCCTTGACATACAGGGAATTCTCCCTCAAGATCCGGAACACAGTCCGAACATGTTCCACATGAGAATCCCAATCCTTGGAGAAGATCAAAATATCATCCAGATAGATAATCAAAAATGTATCCACAAAATCTCGGAAAATATCGTTCATGAAGCACTGGAAGACAGAAGGGGCATTAGTGAGCCCAAAAGGCATCACCAGGTACTCAAAATGTCCCTCCGGAGTATTAAACGCTGTCTTCCATTCATCCCCATGCTTAATGCGAATAAGATTATACGCCCCCCTGAGGTCAAGCTTGGTAAACCAGCAAGCACCTTTAACTCTAGAGAATAGATCCGAAATCAGGGGTAACGGATACTGATATTTAACAGTAATCTTGTTGAGGGCACGATAATCAATACAAGGTCTTAATGATCCATCCTTTTTGGCTACAAAAAAAAAGCCAGCACCTAAGGGTGAAGAGGATGGTCTAATATGACCCTTCTCCAACAACTCCTTAATATAGGATCGCATAGCCTCGAGCTCGGGTACAGATAAGTTGAAAAGCCGACCCTTGGGGAATTTACACCCAGGGTTCAGCTCAATAGCACAGTCGTAACTCCTATTAGGAGGCAAAGACGCAGACTCATTCTCACTAAATACATCATAAAAGTCAGCCAAATAGTCAGGAACATCATGTGACTGGGGAGAGGTGGAGAAAACAGGAGCATCACTAAGGGCACACCGACAACCCCAACTCAACACAGACAAAGATTTCCAATCCAGAACTGGATTATGGATTTGTAACCAGGGAAACCCCAGAACAATGGTATCATGCAGATTATGCAACACCAAAAATCTGCAATTTTCTTGATGGTCTGGGGCGACCCGCATCACCACCTGGGTCCAAAACTGAGGTTTATCTTTAGCCAAAGGAGTAGCATCAATCCCCCTCAAAGGGATAGGCGTCCGCAGAGGTGTCATAGGAAATCCACAATGTTTAGCAAAATCCAAGTCCATTAGGTTTAGAGCTGCTCCCGAATCCACAAATGCCTTGGCGGAAAATGTGGACAGGGAGCAGATCAGAGTAATAGCCAGAAGAAACTTAGGTTGAACACCACCAACAGAAAACGTGTGTGCAAAGCGTTTCTCTCGTTTAGGACAGACAGAAACAATATGCGAGGCATCTCCACAGAAAAAGCACAACTTATTACACCTTCTGAACTCCTGACGCTGCTCTCTGGAGAAAACTCTATCACATTGCATAGGTTCAGTCATTTGTTCAACAGGTGGCAACACCTCTCGTGCAGTTTTGCGTTCGCGCAAACACCGATCAACCTGAATGGCTAATGACATAGAATCGTCAAGACCAGAGGGAACAGGAAATCCCACCATAGTATCTTTTACGGCTTCTGACAAACCCTTCCGAAAGAGAGCAGCCAAGGCATTATCATTCCAAGTAGTAAGTACCGCCCACTTTCGGAATATTTGACAGTACAATTCTGCAGAATCTCGACCCTGATTCAATGCCAGCAGGGTCTTTTCAGCCTGATCAATGGCATTAGGTTCGTCATACAACAAGCCCAAGGCTTGAAAAAATGCGTTTAGTCAGAATAGGATCATCTGGTTTCAAAGAAAACGCCCAATCCTGGGGGTCGCCACGCAGCAAAGAGATGACAATTTTAACCTGCTGCGCGTTAGGCTTCAAGGCAAAAAATAATTTACAATTATTTTTGAAATTCAAAAATTTAGACCGATCCCCAAAAAATACATCAGGTGTAGGAATCTTTGGTTCAGCAGCATGTGAATGAGCAAGGTAGGCGGAAATTCCCCGCACTTCTGCAGCGAGCTGCTCCACACGATCAGACAATTGCTTTATCTCCATTGAGAGAAAAAAAAATTCCCCCTACGGCCTCAGAGATATAGAGGAAAAAATATGCACACTTTTTTTTTTTTTTTTGCAATTCTTTTCTGCTATTGAGTACCCTAGGATCTGCGGTCAGGCGGGTGATTCTGTTATGATTGAGTGACCGTAGGAGGCAGACACAAAAATAGAAGCTACGTCCAGAAAACCAGAGGAGCTGGCAACTATCCGATTGCAGACCCCTGAACCTATCAACACAACTAGCAGTAGCCGTGAGGGGTACCTACGGTGCCCTAGACCCCTCGAACACAGCCGGAGGACTATATAGCCTAAAGATAGAAAGGGAAATCTAAACTGTCCCAGAGCAGACCCCAAAGTAAAAGGCAGCCCCCAACATATAATGACGGTGAAGCAAGATGAAAAAACACTGACACAGATAGAAAGATAGGCTGAGCAAACGTTGGGGCCCAATCTATTCTAAACAGGAAAGGAAAGGAAAGCTGCTGTCTGCAATCGGCAAAAAACCCTATCAAAAACATAGGCCAGCAAGCTGAAATGGAAAAAGACCCTGAAGCAACTAAGCTTCAAAACTAAATCAGCACTCTGGTATTTTCAGGAGACAGAGCTAAGGAGTTCAGCTCACCCCAGCAGGGAATGGCTGAAATCCAGAAAAAACAAAGCAAGGCACAAATGCATAAAGCCAGGAGGAAAACTTAGCTTTAGCAGAGCAGGAATTCAGACTGGACTCCAAGGATACCACAGAGAAATCACCCGCAGGGAGAATGGGCGTATGCAGCCTTATATCCAGTCTATGACTCCACTCAGCCAGTCATCATCATTAATCTCAGGTGCCTGATAATCAGACTCACTACCTCTCCTTACTAGAAGAGGGAGTTCCTCGGGCCTCAGTGATGAAGGGGAAAATGAACTCACAACATACAACATTCCGAAAAAGCGTTGTGGTACATTTTGGTGGTCTATAAAACTCCAAAAAGGCGTTTAAAATATTTTCTGAATTCAGTTGCTCATCCATAGAGTATTACTTACTCTGTGGTACATTTTAGCACTATAAAACACTCCAAAAAAGCTTTGAAAAACTTTTCTGTTTTCCATTACTCACAAATAGATTATTATGTGCTTTGCGGAAAATGTAAAGGCTATATAACAGTTCCCTGTGCAGATGTTGCGCTTTACGTCACTTCAATTATTCAAGATTCGTAAACTCTGAAGATCTAAAAAGTGACATACTCATTCTACTTTAAGGTATAGAGAAAAGCCACCAGCAAGACCGCTGGTGAAGCTGCTTCTAGTAAATGACCCCCCTTATTTTCCTGATGCTGCTTCACATAGGAAAATTTAGAAGCTACACCAGCATCTACAAGATGCATGACCTTAGGATCAGAATGCCCTAAATTGTAAAATACAGATATGTGACAAGAACACATCATAACTTGAAAAAAGTGTGGTTTCTGTCTGATCTGACATCTAGGGCTACGTTCTCACGATCAGTATTTGTTGTGTTTTTAATGCTGTTGAATTTCAAATTTAGAATTTTTTAATAAAAAAATTCAATTTTCGTTTACCTTAATTATTCTTTTTTTTAAATCATTTTTACTTTTTAACTTATGTACAAGTCATTATATAGGAAAAAACTGATTCAAAACACTTTTTTTTTCCTGTAAGCTCCAATTTCTTGTCAATTTTGACTGTTTTATGGACAATCCTTAAAGTGGAGTAAAAGTGTGAAACCATTGTTCTCAGCTGCGATCTGTAAGTCAGAGATGCTTATGGTAAATGGGGTCTACCCAATGCTTTTCTCCTTCCAGTCAACACTTTTTCCATCCACTTCAACATTTTCATTGCCCTCCAGACCTCCTTGTAGGGTTTGCCGCAAAAATGCTCAGATTTCACATTGACTCCCATTATACATGAAACAAGCATTCGAGCATTATGCATTGTTTGATTCGAGTAACAAGCATATTAGCATTTTAGTGATCACTTATCTCTAATAATTAATCATAAAGATTAAAAGTAATATGTGCCTACAGTCCAGAATGCTGATATAAAGTCACTAGTTACATTTAGGCCTGTTCTCTCTCACGGCCTTATGCAAGTAAGTTTGGGTATGGAAACCCATGAGCAGATTACTAATTGAAGTATGTACATAGAAAATGATAGTCCGATGTGTCAACCCAGCATTGGGACTCATGCAGACGTCAGTGATTTTTCTTTTTCGTGATATGCAAATTGCCTCTTCAGAAGGAAGAGTACTTGACCACCTACTGAAAGTAGCAAACCTAAAAAGTCAATATCGACTTTTGACCTTTGGCAAACCTTGCCACATGATTTAGGATAAAAGACAAACCAAAGACTCACTTTGAAGAAACGTGTTTTGGTGTGTTGCGCCTTCTCAGTGCAAAGCATGAGATCTTATTTGGCTGAATGAGAGGCCCTTGCCTGAGGTCTAAGGAGTGCTGTC
Organism: Dendrobates tinctorius; assembly: GCF_039654945.1. Taxonomy (NCBI): domain Eukaryota; kingdom Metazoa; phylum Chordata; class Amphibia; order Anura; family Dendrobatidae; genus Dendrobates; species Dendrobates tinctorius. The sequence goes on along the minus strand of NW_027361761.1, from coordinate 16,028,848 downwards.
TCTCATTGTGGAGAGTGACATGCCTGACATTTCTGACATGCCTGTGTAAGGAGACTAATAGGCAATGTAATGCTCCTAGGTGACATATGATCCCATTTTGGTAGTTGCTGTGAGCGGGTTTGGCACAGATAGAACCAGTGTCCAGATAGGCTTTTGAGGAATGCTTTTTAGGATGGCAAGTTCATTAATGAGCAAGGTACATGGATATGTGCGGAGCACTTGTTTCTGCTAGCTGGCACTTACTTTACGAGGTGCAGCTCGCATGTAGATTGAAAAGATCACGGTCCACTGGGTCAATATAGGCACTCTGATAAAGCAATCTTCATATCAATTCTATGCTTTCGACAATAAATTGAATCGGAGATTCTTTGTATGTTCCTAAAGCATTAAGAAAGAAGTTTGCTGCTTGGCAGCCTTTAAGTGGATTAATTATTGTATAAAGCGACTTAATGTCCAGGGTTCCCAGTAGAGAATTACTGTTCCATTCAAATGAGTCCAGAATTTGAAGAGTGTGGGTAGTGTCCTTTAAATAAGCAGGTAACAATGTCAAGCATTTTTGTACTTGTGTGTCTACATATCTTGATAGGTTTGCAGTTAGACAATTAATGCCTGATATAATTGGGGGATTTTGGATATCCTTATGGATTTTTGGGATATGGTAGAATATTGCTATGGAGGGAGTTTTATTGTTTATGAACTGATATTCCTTTTTATTTAGGATTTCCTTTTTATTTAGGATTCCTAAGGATTTTCTTTTACGGGCTGATAGAGTTTTTTCATATAGTTTGATGTAGGAGCAAAGGTTATTTGTTTATATGTGATTGTGCCACCTAACAGTCTCCAAGACTCCTCTGAGATAGAATTATCAATTGTCATCAATTTAAGGCAGTAATTTCCAATGAGAGAGACAGTATGTAAGGACGAAGTGCCAAGTAAGTAGCACAGCCCTGATGAAGAGGGGAGATACCCCTTGAAATGCGTTGGTTTTGTGTCCTCTAGCGCACCCTTCCCTGCTACGCAGTGATGTCACAACAGCTCCACCCCCTCTATCATGCCACGCCCTCAGCGCCGCTTCCGGCCGGAGCGCGCGAGGTGCTGGCATCTCCCCATCTTCCTCTCACCATGCGCTGACTGAACACCGGCATCTCTACTGTTTCGCTGCACCCTGAACTTGGTATTATTTCTTCTCCAGACTCATGCTGCACAACTCAGCACAAGTAAGTGCAAACCATTAACCAACCTGATATTTACTGGCAGGAACCAGCATAACCATTATTAGCTAACAAGAACATTTATATGAACATTGCTTTATCAGAGTGCCTATAGTTATCTGTTGGACCGTGACCTTTTCAATCTACATCGAGCTGCACCTCCAAAAGTAAGTGCCAGCAAGCAGAAACCAGTGTTCTGTACATATCCATGCACCTTACTCACTGATGATTTTGCCATCCTAAATAGCAATTCTCTGCTCTATCAGAGTACCTACAGCTATCCAGCAGACCGTGACCTTTTTAATCTACATACTGTACAAGGTGCACCTCCTAAAGTAAGTGCCAGCTAGCAGAAACAAGGGCTCTGCACATATCCATGTACCTTGCTCATTAATGATTTTGCCATCCTAAAAAGCATTCCTCAAAAGCCTATCTGGACACTGGTTCTATCTGTGCCAAACCCGCACGCAGCATCTATCAAAATGGGATCATAAGTCGCCGAGCATCACGAGTAAGTAGACTAACTCTGGACAGAGCACATTGCTGATGTGTCTAATTGCTGTGTTTTGTCTTGCCATTGTGTTTATACCAATGTCATGATATTATCTTCCATATCTGCACCTTTGTAGCAGAGTTTGTGTTACACCCGGTCCCCGTCCTGGCGCTGTGCCCAGGTCTGCCACTGTTACACCTCGTCCCCATCCTGGCGCTGCGCCCAGGTCTGCCACTGCCCTCCGTTCTGGGCACTCACCTCCAGCCACGCACGCTGTCCTTAGGCGGCAGCCGGCCTCCTCTGGGTCCCATGCTGCTGCTCTGCATGCAGGCCTCCCTCCGGCCTCCACCTCCTGGCGTCCTGTCGGCAGATCTGTAACTAAAGCTATTAGGGCCGACCAGCCTGCTCTCCTGCCTTCTTAAAGGGACGGCGTGCATTTTTAAAAAAAAATGCAATTATCCAATGGCAGCACACTGGCTGCTATTTCTGGCCTCTCCTCCAGAGGGAGAGCACCGGAGCAAAGAGTATCAATCATTGCTACATCTGGTTCTCATGCTAACCTGTCTGCGCTGCCTCTGCAGTCTCTGTGCATTGTCTAATGCTGTCTGTCTCCACAGAGTATCAGTATCCTGTGCGTCCTGCTTATATCTGCAACCATCTGGGCGAAAGCCGTCCCATTCTGCCAACAGCCATCCGAGTCCAAGGACTGTGTGAAGGTTACTGGAACCGACTCCTTACCAACTACCTGGATCTAGGACCCGTCTCATTACGGACTCTGCTGTAATTACTGTTATCCCTTTTGGTCCCGCTGGGACAGCTGACACGTGTTCGGGGTCTAACTGGAGGTAGCACCTGTGTCCTCCGGGTATTCCATTCTGGCCCTGTTTGAGGGGATTTACTACGGGTACCCGAGGCTCACTAGTCACGCCCCCTTCTGAGCCCCCCGGACCATGGTCCCGAGGTTCCACTTTAAATATAAAAGCAAATGTGAACTTCACCATCTCTGCCTCCGCTTCCATTCGTTACAGTTTGGTTGTTTGTCGCCATTTTTAAGTCTCCCGCACAGCTGTTTCTGTTTCAGTTAATGACTGTGTTTCAACAAACATATGAAAAGGATGATTATTGTCAACTCTTTGGTATAATTAGCTACTCACACAGCTGACAGTAATTCTACAAATCTCTTATTTTGTGCAAGTATACCTAATAGAATTGACATTGCTTTGAAGACATAGGACGGTCACCAAATATTAATGGGATTCTGATTTCTCTTTTGTCCATTCACTTTGAATTTTGTTAATTGCTAAAAATCAACTATTCTATTTTTTAAAGTATTCTTACTTTGCAGGATTTTTTTCCACACCTGCCTGTAACTTTTGGCATATAGCAACTTTTAAGATGAAGCTTTTACATTGGAGATATGTGACCTACTTTATATGTGATTAGCATGTTATACAGCAAAACTAGCAGAGCAGAGTCATGTACAATTTTGTGAAAGAAAATTCAGTAGGACTTAAAATGTATTTGGTTTTTTTTGCAGCTCATTTTGGTCCTATGAGACCAGTAGGCTGTCCTATTTGGTGATTAGCATTTATTCCTTTCCTAAGAGTAAGGCTACACACTAAGGCTACTTTCACACATCAGTTTTTTTCCGACAGGCAGGATCCGGCTATTTTTAGAAAAACCTAATCCAGAATAAATTTTGGAGAACTGAAGAAACGGATCCGTTTTTGCGCCGGATCCGTCCAACAGGTTTATATCTGTTTCCTGGGGGCTGGCCAATTGGATCTGCACATGCGCAGACTTAAAAAAACAGATCTGGTGGCCGGATCTGTCTTTTTCTGGATCTGGCGCATTCCGGCGCCCATAGACTTCCATTGTGGCAAAAAGCTGGAAGCGCCACATCCGGCGCTGTCCGGTTTTTCGCCGCAGACAAAAAACGTTACTAAAGATGTTATTTCCAGACGCCAGAATCAAAATTTTTGCCAGCGAAAGCCAGAAGAAGTGGAAGGCCATGTGGCGCAATCCGGTGCTAATAAAATTTAATGAGAGAAAATCGGTTCCGGCGCCTGATTTCGCCGGATGTGTTTTTTCTAAAAATAGCTGGATCCTGCCTGTCGGAAAAAACCTGATGTGTGAAAGTAGCCTAAGAGAACGATGCCGTTATCCCTGCACTTTGGACATCTAACTACCAGGATGAGGATGGATTTAAATTAACAATTTATACTTAAAATGTAAATTAACAAATGATGAGTTACACTGAATCTTTTCTCAAAAACCTTCATATCAGTCTGCTCATTTTCACCTGCTCCATACATGTTGCTTGTGAGAACTACATCATATTCAATATTACAAAAGGTTGAACTTAATGGATCTATGTTTTTTTCAACCAATGTATCTATATAACAAGCTCCCATTAAATTCCTTCTTACTTGAAAATAATAACTTTGTTGTTGTTGAGTTTTTATTCAGATTCTTTCTAAAATGGTTTCCCAATGCATTCATGAACACAAAATGGAAAGTGATGAAATTGTGTAAAAAGTTTTATATCTGAAGCACACGCTGGTGTCAGAAATTATGATTCTTTTCAGACAATCATTGTCCCTTCTAAGCTTTAAAGTATGTTAATTCTAAACATGATTTTAAGTTTTTAACAAAGTCTTTTATAGTATAATCACCATTAAATTAAACTTCAAAGATTGCTCAACTTGGAGGATATTGGTATAAGGACGTTGAGATGAAGATTGTTGCTTAACAGACATTGAATTGCAGATGGAATTTATTGACTTTGAATATAGTGTGGGATTTGCGCTTAGATGTTAGCTTTGCAGATGCTGGTAGGGAACATTTTGACTTGGAAGATGTTTGTTTGGAAGAAATGGGCTTGGAGGATGTTGGGATGGAGAACATTAGCTTTGAAGGCATTGACTTAGAGAATATTAACTTGACATAAGTTGGCATGGAAAATAGTGCCATTGAAAATATCTAAGAATACATTTTATTCAAGGACTTTGGAATGGCAGACGTTGGTGTTGAAAATGTTAATTTGGCTGATGATGACATCTACAATGTTGAGTCGGCAAACGTTGGATTAGAAAACAATATTGTTCCATAAGAGATTTTTAGTCTGGATTCAGGCAATTTCACCTCAAACATTCCTTAGAAATAATTTGGTCTAGCAGACCAATTCAAGGTAACATTTTCCCAGTGTTCTGTGGACCGTACATGGAGGCAATAATTAAAATAATATTTTTTATTTCTATAGCGCCAACATATTCCACAATACTTTACAATTTAGAGGGGACTCGTACAGACAATAAAAGACATTACAAAATAACATATAACTGAAAAGATAACAAAAGGGTTGAGGGTTCTGCTCACAAGCTTACAATGCATGATATCATATGGGTTGTCAACAATTAGACAAGAAAAACACTTGATGAGATTGTGGGATGCAGTTCATTGTAACAAACTTTGACATTTTTAATGATGTTTTACCAAAAATCTATTTAGACAATTATTAAGGTTTTTCAATTTAGGAAACACTCGTAGGTTACACACGAGGTATGGCACATATCTCATGGGCCAATGGACCAGCTGTTAATCCCACCGCAGGAGTAAGGTCTAGTTTAGCCCCAGGAGGAGCTTTGATGGTGAAGTTCTGCAGCAGTCTTGTGAAGAACATAAACAGCTCCATTTTTGCCAAATTCTCTCCAGCGCAACTTCTTTTACCTATATAAATAAAATATGTGAAAATGATAAAAAGTACATATTCTTAAAATCTTAACAATTCCATACATTTAATAATTCTTCACATACATGCTTTAAATGTGCCTGCCATCTGAGTCCCATATTTATGAGGGAGTCTCCCTCAGGTGCTTCTAGGCTTGACTTACCACTAAAAGTCCAGGTACTAAGGGTTTAGCTAATGTCAAGAGGGACATAACTAGAGTGGGTTCAGATTTTGCAGTTGTACCAAAACCCTGGAGCCTTGATTGACCCCAAAGGTTTATTTGGACCATGTGAGATCAATAAAATGAAATACACATGACAGCTGGGGGCCCTCTTGAAGATACTGCATTGGGGCCCATGAATTTCAAGTTATACCACTGAACATCAGTGAACTAGTTGATCTCAGTGCTGTTACACTGAACCTTCTACTTTGCAGATTCGTATAGTATTTTAATGCTCTTTTACGGCATAGATATTATCTCATCTGCAATATTACTTCACTCTAAAAGAAGCCATCTGAGAGAATAACTCACCGGCTGAAAAAGGCATAAACGCTTCTTTCCTTAAAAAATTTCCACTTGAATCCAGAAAATGTTCTGGATAGAACTCATCGGCTTTTATGAAATGATCCTTGTCATAAAGTACGGAGGTCAGCAGAGGCATCACATATGTCCCCTGAAATGTTCAACAGTTGCATAAATGATATTTGGAATGAAATTTGATTAATTAAATTCATCATTATTAATTCATGTGCAATGACGTTGGGAGGCTCCATTGACAATTCTCGGAGATGTGATAGAAAAAGCAACACTGCGTTCAGTATTATTCTCCATGTCAAAGTTGTGACAGAAGCTATGGTAAACTATTACCGAGAACATGAGAGCAGGGACCCATTCCAGCCACTAAAATAAGGGTCCCCAGTCTCTCGGTCTCCTTGCTGTGTCTTTAAGACTCACATATTTTGAATAGAGCAGTAGTGTGCATGTCTGACCATTGCTTATTCTGTGGATAGGTGATATGTAATATTTGTCTAAAACCCATTTAAGCAATATTTACATAACACCCTTAAAAAAAAAATGAAAAAGTTGCAATATAGATCAATCCTATCGTATTGTGCTTTCAGGACTCATCATATCGCGATACCGAATCCTGAATTGACTGGCTGTCCACTTGACCAATGCTTCTGTACTACATACTCAGCTGTACGAAACTTCAATCAGCTTGAATTTTCGGACTACTCTTCTGACCACCACAATAGAATCAAGTATCCAACTTTGATGCTGATACATTACTACTTTCATTCTGATGCATGCTATTGGACCTTAGTGACTATATGTCTAAAGCCCCTGTCTCACATAATGAGATTGCTAATGAGATTGTTGATGCGTCACCGATTTTGTGACGCAACAGCGATCTTGCCTGCGATCTCGCTACATGTGACACATAGCGGCGACCGGCCCCCCCGCTGGATATCGCTGATCGTGCTCGAATGTCCTGGGCCATTTTTCATCGTTGGCGTCCCGATGGCCAGCATGCATCGCTGTGTTTAAAGCCAACGAGCGACCACGTTGACGACGCAGAACTCAGTGATGCAGGCTGGAATCGTTCAGAATAGCTGCTGTGTGACAACGCACCAGTGATCCTTACCAGGTCGCATCATTGTTAGGATTGCTGGTGCGTTGTTGAGGAGATCTGCCTGTTTGACAGCTCACTAGCGACCATGTAGCGACGTACCAGCGATCCCTTCCAGGTCATATCGTTGTCGGGATCGCTGGTGCGTCGCTATGTGAAACGGGACCCTAACTTCCTCATCCACCAGACAGATAACACTCAAGTCTTAGGACAAGGTTAACCAAAGTCATGATACATGAAGATGTTAAAGTTGATATTGCCTGACTGGATCTGTCTTAGGCTATTGTGTTAACCAATTACAACTAATAGGAATGTGGCAAAACATTTCTGTATCCCTGATCACAGCAGCGTGGATATGAAATTACTGGTATTGAAAGGTAACTTCAATTCTCAGAGAGAGAGACGAGTTTGGGAGTACAAATTTATGACGAACTTTGACACTCTCAGTGCTGGAATGAATGTGTCGCATGGATTTACAGTGGGGAAAAAAAGTATTTAGTCAGTCAGCAATAGTGCAAGTTCCACCACTTATAAAGATGAGAGGCGTCTGTAATTTACATCATAGGTAGACCTCAACTATGGGAGACAAACTGAGAAAAAAAAATCCAGAAAATCACATTGTCTGTTTTTTTTTCCATTTTATTTGCATATTATGGTGGAAAATAAGTATTTGGTCAGAAACAAGCAATCAAGATTTCTGGCTCTCACAGACCTTTAACTTCTTCTTTAAGAGTCTCCTCTTTCCTCCACTCATTACCTGTAGTAATGGCACCTGTTTAAACTTGTTATCAGTATAAAAAGACACCTGTGCACACCCTCAAACAGTCTGACTCCAAACTCCACTATGGTGAAGACCAAAGAGCTGTCAAAGGACACCAGAAACAAAATTGTAGCCCTGCACCAGGCTGGGAAGACTGAATCTGCAATAGCCAACCAGCTTGGAGTGAAGAAATCAACTGTGGGAGCAATAATTAGAAAATGGAAGACATACAAGACAACTGATAATCTCCCTCGATCTGGTGCTCCACGCAAAATCCCACCCCGTGGGGTCAGAATGATCACAAGAACGGTGAGCAAAAATCCCAGAACCACGCGGGGGGACCTAGTGAATGAACTGCAGAGAGCTGGGACTAATGTAACAAGGCCTACCATAAGTAACACACTACGCCACCATGGACTCAGATCCTGCAGTGCCAGACGTGTCCCACTGCTTAAGCCTGTACATGTCCGGGCCCGTCTGAAGTTTGCTAGAGAGCATTTGGATGATCCAGAGGAGTTTTGGGAGAATGTCCTATGGTCTGATGAAACCAAACTGGAACTGTTTGGTAGAAACACAACTTGTCGTGTTTGGAGGAAAAAGAATACTGAGTTGCATCCATCAAACACCATACCTACTGTAAAGCATGGTGGTGGAAACATCATGCTTTGGGGCTGTTTCTCTGCAAAGGGGCCAGGACGACTGATCCGGGTACATGAAAGAATGAATGGGGCCATGTATCATGAGATTTTGAGTGCAAACCTCCTTCCATCAGCAAGGGCATTGAAGATGAAACGTGGCTGGGTCTTTCAACATGACAATGATCCAAAGCACACCGCCAGGGCAACGAAGGAGTGGCTTCGTAAGAAGCATTTCAAGGTCCTGGAGTGGCCTAGCCAGTCTCCAGATCTCAACCCTATAGAAAACCTTTGGAGGGAGTTGAAAGTCCGTGTTGCCAAGCGAAAAGCCAAAAACATCACTGCTCTAGAGGAGATCTGCATGGAGGAATGGGCCAACATACCAACAACAGTGTGTGGCAACCTTGTGAAGACTTACAGAAAACGTTTGACCTCTGTCATTGCCAACAAAGGATATATCACAAAGTATTGAGATGAAATTTTGTTTCTGACCAAATACTTATTTGCCACCATAATATGCAAATAAAATAAAAAAAAAAACCAGACAATGTGATTTTCTGGATTTTTTTTTCTCAGTTTGTCTCCCATAGTTGAGGTCTACCTATGATGTAAATTACAGACGCCTCTCATCTTTTTAAGTGGTGGAACTTGCACTATTGCTGACTGACTAAATACTTTTTTTCCCCACTGTATGTCTTTTTACATCAATTAAGGAATTTCCTTTTAAAACTAGACCCCAATCAGAGGACCATAAAACATCCGGACTCCTTATCTATGAACTGGTCCAATGTTTATATTTATGTTTTTCCCTCTCCCATATTGATAGTTCTGCTTCACGTCACTTGTCTTATCTATTGCATTTTTTCTAGGCTGTATTGTGCATAAATATGTGACTTCAGATTTTGTATTAGTCTAGCCTGATGAAGAGACCTGAGTAGTCTCGAAAGCTTGCAATGTATTACCATCTTTTCAGTTAGCCATTAAAAGGTATCAACTACTGAGGACTCTCAATCCTGAATATTTAACTAATAGGAGAGATATACATTGATATCTACTTCTTACTTACTTTGGGCAGGAAATATCCCCTGAAGTTAACATCTTGAATGGTAGCATGGGGCAGGTTGTTTGGAACAATGTTTCCGAAGCGTTGAATCTCATGGATGATGGCATCAGTATACGGCATGTCTTTACGATGACTGACTTGAGGTTCGGATAACCCAATAACTTTCTCAATTTCCCTTTGTACTTTCTCTATTTCCATCACAAAAATAATCCCATACGATAAAAAAAAAATCAGTAAAAAGTTATGTCATAACTTTTAATTCTGGTTTCTGGCCACTAGTTGGCTGTGATAAAGTCATGGGTTTCTACAACTGCCATGCATTTTTAATATATCCCATTGGCTGGAATTCTATCCCTTGTCAAAACTTTTTTCCCTCAGCTAGTAGGATAGTAACCTGTGATTTTATCGTAAGAGTAATCTTGGAGTAAGTGCACCTTGGGCACACAGTAATGTGGCATTTGCCAATTTTACCTCCTCAAAAGGGATATTTGTGATCATATTGGTTAGTAGGGCTTAGAATACTCAAATATAATAAGACTGTATTGAGAAAAAAAAGCATTTATGTGCCACTCTTAAGACATGAGGATGTCCCAATTCTTGAGCCAGAATTTGGGGCTACTAAGAATATTAGCAAAATGGGCACACTGAAGCTGTCAGGTGAGTGACAGCTTCTTCCCAAACCTCTATCCCCTACCTTATCATGACTCGCAGGTGTTATTTGTGATTTTGCATGAGCCTTATGTACAGAATGACAATGTCATGTCCTCTTAGGGAAAAATGGGAAGCCTATTCTTTTTTGCAATCTCTTGTGGCCAGTCACAGCTGCATGCACCCCATCAACATTTGTGTTTCATTGGAGAGTGGCTCCTAATAAATCAGTTTTAGATCAAAGTACGGTACCACTTGCAGAAGGTGGGATACTATCGATATTAACTTCCTTACAGTCACCCTTCTGCGGACACATCCTCATGGTGTTATTTCTGGTATCATCAACTAACAAAAGATATGGAGACACCATTGAGGCAACGGTTTGCTAGGTGCCATGGTGTAGGCTAGGTGACTTATGAAATATATGGGGTTCACGGCATAAATCAGTGCAATATATTAGTGAACAGTTCAACATCATTACATGCAATGTACAGTAGCATGAATAAGGACAAAACTGCAGTAGGAACTAACAAGACAAGTGTGGGACACTTAAAGTTCACGATCCATACAAGTGTTATTTTAAAAAGGGTATGGAAGACCATCCTTCAAATGTGGGAGACAAAGCGCTGTACAATGTTGGGTATATACAGCGTTTACTGTGTGCGATGTTAAATTACAGCAAGAATGTGTCTTACTTTGAATTTCTGGATATTTCATCATCAGTAGTAGGCCCCATCTCAGGGTGGTTGAGGTCGTATCCATACCAGCAGCGAAGAGATCCGTGACCAACACGGTTAGGTTTTCATTAGTAAAGTATAATTCATGATTTGGTTTTTCCTAAAAGATGAAGCAAATCACATATACAGGGTGGGCTATTTACATGGATAAACCTAAATAAAATGGGAATGTTGGTGATATCAACTTCCTGTTTGTGCACATTACTATATGGGTGGGGGGAAACGTTTCAAGATGGATGGTGACCATGGTGGCCATTTTGAAGTCAGCCATTTTGGATCCAACTTTTTTATTCTATGGGAAGAGGGTCATGTGACATCAATCTTATTGAGAATTTCACAAGAAAAACAATGGTGTGCTTGGTTTTAATGTAACTTTATTCTTTCATGAGTTATTTACAAGTTTATGACCACTTAAAAATGTGTTCAAAGTGGTGCCCATTGTGTTGGATTGTCAATGCAACCTTCTTCTCCCACTCTTGACACACCTGATAGCAACACCTCAGAAGAAATGACAGCACAGGCTTCCATTATCTGTTGTTTCAGAGGCTGCATATCTTGTATCTTCACAGCATAGACAATTGCCTTCAAATGACCCCAAAGATAAAAGTCTAAGGGGGTCAGATCGGGAGACCTTGGTGGCCATTCAACTGGCCCACGACAATCAATCCACTTTCCAGGAAACTTCATGTAGGAATGCTCGGACCTGACACCCATAATTGATGGTATGGTGTGGTATATGGGGCACAAAGATAGTGGGACCATTCTTCATCAATGGAAACCTCAATGCCACTGGATATCTGAAATTGCTGCATGATGATGTGTTGCCCTCTTTATGCACTAAAGATGGCACGTTCCCTGAGTTATTCCAGCAAGATGGTGCACCACCACATTATGGGTGTCAGGTCCGAGCATTCCTCCAAGGAATCTGACCCCCTTAGACTAGCATTTATTCTGCAGTGTTGCCATCAGTGTGTCAAGAGTGGGAGAAGATGGTTGCATTGACAATCCAACACAATGGGCAGCACTTTGAACACATTTTATAAGTGGTCGCAAACTTGTACATAACTCATGAAAGAATGACTTTATGTTAAAACCAAGGAGACTATTGTTTTTCTTGTGAAATTATCAGTAAGTTTGATGTGCCACATGACCCTCTTCCCATTGGAAAAAATAAAGTTGGATCCAAAATGGCTGACTTCAAAATGGCCACCATGGTCACCACCCATCTTGAAAAGTTTCCCCCCTCCCATATACTAATGTGCCTCAAACAGAAAGTGGATATCACCAAACATTCTCATTTTATTTTGGTGGATCCATATAAATGGCCCACCCTCTACATTAAAAACATTATCAAGGACTTATACTGTATATTGAAGATGTATCCTTAAGAAATATCATCAATATCAGAATGGTGGTGGGCTGACACCCAGAATCTCCAACAATAACTTGTTTGTAGCAACAAAGGAAGTCAATAGTGTACAGATCTAATCACTACAGCGGCTCCACTGAGTAGTGGCCATTTTTGGGTAGCGCAGTTTGCCTCTAATTCACATTAATGTAGCTTGCAGTACTGAAAGTAGCCACTACACAGAGTATGGTGCTGTTGTGTTTTGGCTCCATACTACGTGAACATCAGCATCAATTCCAGAGCTGCAGAGAATCAGTGGTAATGTTGGTTGTTAGACCCCCCATAACTCTGACAATGTTGACCCATCCTAATGATAGGTTATCAATATCAATGTCCAGGAAAATCCTTATAATGCTTCCACCTGTTTTGTTAAAGAGTATAATCATCCAATGTTCCATATCCCATAAGGCAGCACTGCTCTATCATGTCTGCGTCAAGCACTGGGGGATCTTCTCTTAGTTATTAATATTATAGAGCATACTCTCTTCCCTTTCCCCTCTTTGTGGTGCTGCATGCAGCTATATTTTTCATGTTAAAACCTACAGGAATTGCGATGGAGGCTGCTGGTGAAGAAACCAACACAGAGACGATCATAGCTTAAAAGGTAGTATTTACAGTAGAAGTAATAGTAGTATGATAGATTAGAATCTAAATGTACATAAATCTTGTATTTTAAGGGTTGTTCCCATGTTTAGTGCTAAAAAAAACAAGAACTTTTACAATTTGCTGCTTATTGACATTTGCAGCCATTCTTAAGATATTAACTGTTACGGATTGTGCTAGGATGGTAGAAAGAGTTACAGCAACCCGGAGTGGACCCTCTGGGCCACGGCTCCAGAGCCCCTGCGGGCGAGCTGACCAGGTGGAGCCACCCCCTATAAAGGGAGTGTTAGGGGCAGGCCCACAAGGGATGGAACCGTGACAGCCGGAGCCAAAGGGGCGACTGGGTGAGCACCAGGGAGACTACAGTGGAGAGTCAGAGGAGCAGCATAGCGGGGTGACAGCGAACACGGAGCTGCAGAGGGACACGGACATGGAGCACTCAGGACTGGAGGAAGCAGGGGACTGTAAGAGAGAGAGAGGTAACAATAGAGATTAGGACATGAAATAAAAATGGACTAGGAGAACAATGGACAGCCGGTACACAGTAGGACACCAGAGACAGAAGGGAAGGAGCCAGAGGCGAGACAGGGACAGGAGATGGCGAGGAGCTGCGGACAGCAGTTAACAAAGAAAGCACAAGCAGGGCAGACAAGAAAGAGACAGGGGCCTGGGGGCATAGTGAATGCTGACCATACGGACAGCGACACCACAAAAATACACAGGGGTCTTAACTGTGGAAAAGACCGGGAAGAAATAGACGGTGGGCGCCGCCATGTTGGGGGCGGACCCACCGCATCACAGGAACTAGACAGAGCGTCGGGCACAGGAGCGCGGGACCGACGTCGCTGAGGCCGGATGTCAGGAGCAGGAGCGCGCCGTGGAGCGGGTGCACGCCGGGAGGTGCGCACGGGGTCGCGCAGGTAAGTACCGGTGGAGGACATGACATTAACACTCTACCAGGGATTAGTAGGTAAGAAGGAAGTCCAGCACAAACTTCCGTCGGTAAAAAATAATTCCACTTTATTAGTAAAGGGATTAGAAGGTAACTGCTAACTTCAGCAATTCAAACCGGCTTCAAAGCACTACTTCCAAGCCTAATAAAAAAAATCTGTAAGCACTGCGCATGTTGTGCTGTGTCGCATAGGTGGTCGGTCTCCAACGCAATGTTCTGTAAACAAAGTAAAGACTCTTAATAGCTCAAGAACGGATACAAATTTAGAAAAGCAGTAAATTGACAAAATTGCTAGTGCTTATGAACACTATCAAATAATGCCTATTTGGGAGTATGAGAGTAACCTTTTAAGGAATCACTATTGGGAAATAAACATGAAAAAATTAGTAAAGTTACTTGTAATAACGCGCACTCAAAAAAAAACATATGGTAAATAGGTATATACAGTGGGGAAAAAAAGTATTTAGTCAGTCAGCAATAGTGCAAGTTCCACCACTTAAAAAGATGAGAGGCGTCTGTAATTTACATCATAGGTAGACCTCAACTATGGGAGACAAACTGAGAAAAAAAAATCCAGAAAATCACATTGTCTGTTTTTTTCATTTTATTTGCATATTATGGTGGAAAATAAGTATTTGGTCAGAAACAAGCAATCAAGATTTCTGGCTCTCACAGACCTGTAACTTCTTCTTTAAGAGTCTCCTCTTTCCTCCACTCATTACCTGTAGTAATGGCACCTGTTTAAACTTGTTATTAGTATAAAAAGACACCTGTGCACACCCTCAAACAGTCTGACTCCAAACTCCACTATGGTGAAGACCAAAGAGCTGTCAAAGGACACCAGAAACAAAATTGTAGCCCTGCACCAGGCTGGGAAGACTGAATCTGCAATAGCCAACCAGCTTGGAGTGAAGAAATCAACTGTGGGAGCAATAATTAGAAAATGGAAGACATACAAGACCACAGATAATCTTCCTCGATCTGGTGCTCCACGCAAAATCCCACCCCGTGGGGTCAGAATGATCACAAGAACGGTGAGCAAAAATCCCAGAACCACACGGGGGGGACCTCGTGAATGAACTGCAGAGAGCTGGGACCAATGTAACAAGGCCTACCATAAGTAACACACTACGCCACCATGGACTCAGATCCTGCAGTGCCAGACGTGTCCCACTGCTTAAGCCTGTACATGTCCGGGCCCGTCTGAAGTTTGCTAGAGAGCATTTGGATGATCCAGAGGAGTTTTGGGAGAATGTCCTATGGTCTGATGAAACCAAACTGGAACTGTTTGGTAGAAACACAACTTGTCGTGTTTGGAGGAAAAAGAATACTGAGTTGCATCCATCAAACACCATACCTACTGTAAAGCATGGTGGTGGAAACATCATGCTTTGGGGCTGTTTCTCTGCAAAGGGGCCAGGACGACTGATCCGGGTACATGAAAGAATGAATGGGGCCATGTATCGTGAGATTTTGAGTGCAAACCTCCTTCCATCAGCAAGGGCATTGAAGATGAAATGTGGCTGGGTCTTTCAACATGACAATGATCCAAAGCACACCGCCAGGGAAACGAAGGAGTGGCTTTGTAAGAAGCATTTCAAGGTCCTGGAGTGGCCTAGCCAGTCTCCAGATCTCAACCCTATAGAAAACCTTTGGAGGGAGTTGAAAGTCCGTGTTGCCAAGCGAAAAGCCAAAAACATCACTGCTCTAGAGGAGATCTGCATGGAGGAATGGGCCAACATGCCAACAACAGTGTGTGGCAACCTTGTGAAGACTTACAGAAAACGTTTGACCTCTGTCATTGTCAACAAAGGATATATCACAAAGTATTGAGATGAAATTTTGTTTCTGACCAAATACTTATTTTCCACCATAATATGCAAATAAAATGAAAAAAAAAAACAGACAATGTGATTTTCTGGATTTTTTTTTTCTCAGTTTGTCTCCCATAGTTGAGGTCTACCTATGATGTAAATTACAGACGCCTCTCATCTTTTTAAGTGGTGGAACTTGCACTATTGCTGACTGACTAAATACTTTTTTTCCCCACTGTACATCTGCTGCAGGACAGGGACACAGAAGCCACTGGGTATAGCATGTTAACAGTCTCCTCTGAGGAAGGAAATTGAGTTTTCCAAAATGTGTAAGGACTAGGACTATTCTTATGGAACTAACTTATGGACTTCCATGCGCTGCTTGACAAAATACAGGATTCCAATTATGCTGGAAGATTAATTATTCCCAACGCGTTTTGAAGTAAGAACTACTTCTTCCTCAGGGGATGACAATGTTTGTCATCCCCTGAGGAAGAAGTAGTTCTTACTTCGAAACGCGCTGGGAATAAATGATTAATCTTCCACCAAAATTGGAATCCTGTATTTTGTCAAGCAGCGTATGGAAGTCCAAAAATTAGTTCCATAAGAATTGTTATAGCAGCGGTCACTTGTTTGACCTTTGGACGTGCAGCAGCTGACTACTAATCGTACATGCCTGATCTCTCCTGCAATAGGTGAGTGAATTTCTTTTATATTTTTTAATATTACCCCAGATAAGACCCTATTTGCGCTTTTTTGTTCCTATAGTGTACTGGCGGATGGCACAGCCTTCCGTGCTCCGCGAACTGTGTGACATCACATGCTGCTGTAGCTGTGGCTGCATTACCTTGTTTTTTTGCTTTCAGGCACACTACCGATTGAGGCTGCCTAGTCGATACATTGCAACTCTACTTGACTCTTTATTTTGCTAAAGACCTCCATACACCTGCCAAGTGTGGTTCTTCTTTCAAGTGGATGGACTGCATAGCTGTGAATAGGGTAATTACCTACTTCGTTAGTGTATAGTGTTACTCACTATTAGAGTTGAGCGATACCGTCCGATACTTCAAAGTATCGGATCGGAATGGATCGGCCGATCTTTAAAAAAAGTATCGGTATCGCCGATTCCGATACCGGAAGTCCCATTCAAGTCTATGGGACTTCCGGTATCGGAATAAGAAAAACCCTGTTTTTGCCTTGTACAGCCTCTCTGGGGTCTGTACGGGCCTTTCGGGGGGCTGTGCCGGCCTGCCAGGGGGTCTGTGCAGGCTCCGGTGGTCTGTGCCGGCCTGCCGGGGGGCTGTGCAGGCTCCGGGGGGGGCTGTGCCGGCCTGCCGGGGGGCTGTGCCGGCCTGCCGGTGGTCTGTGCAGGCTCCGGGGGGCTGTGCCGGCCTGCCGGGGGGCTGTGCCGGCCTGCCGGTGGTCTGTGCAGGCTTCGGGGGTCTGTGCAGGCATCGTCCGATGGGACTACAAGTCCCATCGGGCGATGCCTGCTACCATGACAGTGATTGACACATTAGCCAATGATGGGACAGTAGTAGTCCCATCATCCGGCTAATGTGTTGAATGTAAAAAAAAAAAAAATTACATGCTACATACATGCTACATACATACAACATGCATACTACATACATGCTACATTCATACTACATACTACATACATGCTACATTCATACTACATAAATACTACATGCAACATACATACTACATATATACTACATACATACTACATGCATGCTACATACATACTGCATGCTACATACATACTACATGCTACATACATACCACATATATACTACATACATACTACATGCATGCTACATACATACCACATACATACTACATACATACTACATGCATGCTACATGCATGCTACATGCTACATACATAACACATATATACTACATGCATGCTACATACATACTACATGCTACATACATACCACATACATACTACATGCATGCTACATAAATACTACATGCATGCTACATACATACTACATGCTACATACATACTACATATATACTACATACATACTACATACATACTACATGCATGCTACATACATACTACATGCTACATACATACTACATATATACTACATGCATGCTACATACATACTACATGCTACATACATACTACATATATACTACATGCATGCTACATACATACTACATGCTACATACATACTACATATATACTACATGCATGCTACATACATACTACATGCTACATACATACTACATATATACTACATGCATGCTACATACATACTACATGCTACATACATACGACATATATACTACATGCATGCTACATACATACTACATGCTACATACATACTACATATATACTACATGCATGCTACATACATACTACATGCTACATACATACTACATATATACTACATGCATGCTACATACATACTACATGCTACATACATACTACATATATACTACATGCATGCTACATACATGCTACATGCTACATACATACTACATATATACTACATGCATGCTACATACTACATGCTACATACATACTACATATATACTACATGCATGCTACATACATACTACATACATACTACATGCATGCTACATACATACTACATGCTACATACATACCACATACATACTACATATATACTACATGCATGCTACATACATACTGCATGCTACATGCATTCTACATACATACTACATACATACTACATGCTACATACATACCACATATATACTACATACATACAATACATTCATACAATACATACATAGACATACAGTACATATAACATAGAGTAACATACTTACCAATACTTGTCACATTGTTCCCCGAAGCCATTGTCTTTTCCGGAATAAATATTAACATAACAAACCACAAAAATACTCACCCACGATCCGAAGCAGTCCACGAGTGTGTCCCACGACGATCTTGGGTAGAGAACTGCAGCATCAGCTGATGCTGCCGTTCTCTACGGGCTGTAGGAATCCAATGACGGAAGGTAGGTATCCTTCCGCACTGTATTCCTCCGCCACTTAAAAAAAAAAAAGTCCCTAGTCTCACTTTATGCCATTGCTGTGTGGGAATTTACCACGCAGCAATGGCATAAAGTGAGACTAGGGACTTTTTTTTTTTTAAGTGGCGGAGGAATACAGTGCGGAAGGATACCTACCTTCCGTCATTGGATTCCTGCAGCCCGTAGAGAACGGCAGCATCATCTGATGCTGCTGTTCTCTACCCAAGATCGTCGTGGGACACACTCGTGGACTGCTTCGGATCGTGGGTGAGTATTTTTGTGGTTTGTTATGTTAATATTTATTCCGGAAAAGACAATGGCTTCGGGGAACAATGTGACAAGTATTGGTAAGTATGTTACTCTATGTTATATGTACTGTATGTCTATGTATGTATTGTATGGATGTATTGTATGTATGTAGTATATATGTGGTATGTATGTAGCATGTAGTATGTATGTAGTATGTATGTAGCATGCATGTAGCATGCAGTATGTATGTAGCATGCATGTAGTATATATGTAGTATGTATGTAGCATGCATGTAGTATATATGTAGTATGTATGTAGCATGTATGTAGTATGTATGTAGTATGTATGTAGCATGTAGCATGTATGTAGTATATATGTGGTATGTATGTAGCATGAATGTAGTATGTATGTAGTATGTATGTAGCATGCATGTAGTATGTATGTAGTATGTATGTAGCATGCATGTAGCATGCAGTATGTATGTAGCATTCATGTAGTATATATGTAGTATGTATGTAGCATGCATGTAGTATATATGTAGTATGTATGTAGCATGTATGTAGTATGTATGTAGTATGTATGTAGCATGTAGCATGTATGTAGAATATATGTGGTATGTATGTAGCATGTATGTAGTATGTATGTAGCATGCATGTAGTATGTATGTAGTATGTATGTAGCATGTATGTAGCATGCAGTATGTAGCATGTATGTAGCATGTATGTAGTATGTATGTAGTATGTATGTAGTATATATGTAGCATGTATGTAGCATGTAGTATGTATGTAGCATGTAGTATGTATGTAGCATGTATGTAGTATATATGTAGTATGTATGTAGCATGTAGTATGTATGTAGCATGCATGTAGTATATATGTAGTATGTATGTAGCATGTAGTATGTATGTAGCATGTAGTATGTATGTAGCATGCATGTAGTATGTATGTAGTATGTATGTAGTATTTTTTTTTTTTTAACATTTAACACATTAGCCAGATGATGGGACTACTACTGTCCCATCATTGGCTAATGTGTCAATCACTGTCATGGTAGCAGGCATCGCCAGATGGGACTTGTAGTCCCATCGGACGATGCTTGCACAGACCCCCGGACATCAGCACATCCCCCCGGCAGGCCGGCACAGCCCCCCGGCAGGCCGGTACAGACCCCCACAGGGTGCACAGACCACCGGCAGGCCGGCACAGCCCCCCGGCAGGCCGGTACAGACCCCCACAGGGTGCACAGACCACCAGCAGGCTGGCACAGCCCCCCGGCAGGCCGGTACAGACCCCGGGCAGTCCACACAGCCCCCCGGCAGGCCGGCAGAGACCCCCGGAAGGCCCGAAATGACGGCGCATCATGATGCGCACACACCGCGCATCATGATGACGTCAGGCTGTCAATCAACTTTGAACTTCCGATTCCGATGCCGAATTCCGATATTGAAAAAATATCGGAAGTCGGTATCGGAATTCCGATACAGCAAGTATCGGCCGATACCCGATACTTGCGGTATCGGAATGCTCAACACTACTCACTATGTTTGTTGAGTTTTTAATGTGTAATCGGATACATATTGGCCCTAGTGATGAGCGAGTATACTACTTGCTTGGTTTTCCCGAGCATGCTCGGGTGGTCTCTGAGCATTTTGGCGTGCTCGGAGATTTAGTTTTTGTCATCTCAGCTGCATGATTTGCGACTGCTAGACAGCTTGAATACATGATTGTTAGGGAATTTCCACAAGTATTCAGCCTGTCTACAAGTCGCAAATCATGTAGCTGAAACGACGAAATCCAAATCTCCAAGCACGCCAAAATACTTGGAGACCACCCGAGCATGCTCGGGGAGACCCGAGCAGTGATGTTACTCGCTCATCACTAATTGGCACATATGGTATCATGACAGGATGGGTAAATTAGGCTGAACTCCATACTTCAATAGTTATATAACACCTGTTTGCTGCCTGGTTTGTCACCTATTCCATAGTTTGCTATTCAGTTAGCAGTGCACATGTAATGCCTTTTTTATTGTGTTTGTATTGTTGTTCTTTTACATATATATCTATTGTGCTGTTGATATATACATAAAGCTTTTTTTGCAGTTTAGCACACTTTCTGTGGGTCCTACGTGTTCCTGGGAAGTATATATAAGTGCAAAGGTATTTACCTATTTATATTTTGAGTGTATTTTATTTAACATTGTACACATTTGACAAGGTGACAGTAGACTGTGGTTCTCTGAAGGCTTTTAGTGCAGGGGTGTCTCATTTTGTGACCTGTAATAATGCAAACAACTAAGAACACGCCATCAAAATGACATCGCTATGAGACATGCTAAATTGGAAACTTAGTCTTCTCACATTTCTTTACCTCCTTTTGTTTCACCAGGAATGAGTCTATAAGATTCCTTTGGTCATTGACATCCAGTTCTTTCTTCAGGTTGGTGAAGGTCTCTCGAATAAATGCATGTATTTCATTCACATTCTGCATCATCGTTTTGTGAACTGTGGAACACCAGGTCATCACTGTTGGAAATGCATTATATAGCTGCAGAGAAAAAAGAATAAATGAAGAAAAGCTACAAAAGCCTAAAAAGGTACAAACTTGGAGGTAAAGTGGATGCAAACCCACGCTGTCAAGGATCCAATATACGATAAGAGACAAGATGCAGCATGGATGTAGTTTTATTTGTCAACGCGTTTCGAGGTAATTGTACCTCTTCATCAGGACAAACAGTGATGATGGCTCATTACCATAGCCTATATAAAAGCTGAGGCAAGGAATACAGAAGCCATTTTAGGGTTATTCATGATTGTTATAGGATGTCAAAGCTCACAGCTCAGCAATAGATATAGGAGGAAATGACCCTATTACTTTGGTCAAATATTCCAAACGGTAATGTGTTGTATAACTGCACCAGAGGGGTGATTAAGCATGGCAGCAATAGTAGTAAAACTTGATTCTCTACACTTTTTACTTATTACTTTTCCATTAGCACCTCCATATTTTATTCTACTACTTTAACATTAATGTTAATGACAGGCACTGTCTGTTAAATGTTGATAGGGGAAGCCAGCCCACCACAATAGCCTGAAGTTCTTTGGAGCTCAGAACAGATTGTTTTATCTGTTACAACCTTGATATATACAATAATAGTCTTGAAGAACTGAAATAAATTAACTTTTTGATGATATTCTAATTTTGTGAGATGCACATGTACTATCTACATGAAATTTGTTTTTTGCATCATTCAATAAAAATGTATATTTTTAAGGGAATTTTACATTCTTTTCACTCTTTTGAACTTCATGCGTTTGTGCTCAGGGTATAAGTTTATAAAGTGTATGGAAAAATAACAGTGGCTATGAACAGGGTAGCGTAAAATTTAAAAAAATACCATGGCTAAGAATGTAGGACCATCTAGCCGCTCCGCAATCACCACCAACACCAGCAACAGCCAATCATGCTATTGTACTATCAAATGCAGGCTAGGATTTGCCTCTGGTAAGTGTATTAATGGGAAGGAAGTGGAGAGCATTATGGAATATATGGAACATTACTCGTCTAAGCCAAATGGTGTTACCTCTAACAGCAACACCGTCACTTTGAGTCAGTGTCCTGCACAGAACAGTCTGCCTGATCATAAATCACTAAGATGGATAATTTATATATTTTAGTAATAGAGATGAGCAAATAAATTTGAATGGAATTGAATTCTGCTAGATTTTCTAAAAATCTGCAATTGCCAATAGGCTGATTTTTTTTGTAATTTGTTGCCATGCAGATTTAGCAAAAAAAAAGTCTATCAAAAGGTTAAATAAAAAATACTTCCGATCACTGTCATGAGCAATGAAATCCCCTGGTCTCTCACTTTGGGCTGGGACCTCCATCTTTGATGAGGCCTGGGAGGGTTCTGCGCATGCTGGCGCAAAGTCAAAGCCCACACTTGTGATGCCATGATTCCATGATCTTTCACTTGGTTATGCAAAGCCCTCCCAGGCTTAATCAGAGCCGTAAGTCTGAACCCAGTGAGAGAGGCATCAGGCTTTCAACGTAAGTGTTGGCAATCTGAAGATGTGACTAGGACCGGGTAGGACACAGTGAGTGGTAAAGGGGGCCAGATCTTTCATATTTTTTTCATATTAATTTTAATATGCTCTAGGGTCTTTCCAGAACCACAAGCATAATAAGGGACATTCAATTAGTGTAAAATAACTTCTCAAAAATTGAATTTCCCGGAAAAAACACGCAAACAGGCAACTTCTAATTTTCCCGATTCGCTTATCTCTAGTGATTAATTTCCAAAAACAAGTGCAAAGTGCATTGTGTTATTAAATTAGCTGCTGGTTACTACCCTTTCTGTGATGAGGTCACGAAAACAGATGGATTATGACCATGGCAGCAAGTAATCCTATTTGGATTTAGAGAAAGCGTTCAGAGAGGAAAAACTTTTTTACTGGAAGGTTTTGAGGTGGATGCAATGATCTAGTAATCACATGACCCCTTCTTTCTGCTAACTGTTGGGGTGACCTGAAGCTCAGTCCCCGTCAATCACATCATAAAGTCCTATCCAAAAAAAATGGCAATTCAATGTTATTTTCTGAAAAGCCTTTTGAAATTGGATGCTCACCATTACCATTGGAGTTCCGATTAATTGCATACTTTCATTAACAATCTTTAATAATTTCAGAAGTGTGGGATCTTCATAATCAAACCGATTACTCAGTAAGATGGAGACGATTATGTTGGCTACAGCAGCATTCAAAATTTTGGTGTTATCGAAGGGTTTGCCTGGAAATATGACAAAAAGACAAAGGTCTTCACATTTTAGTTGTATCATGTAAAGCGTGAGGAGTAGAGTTGAGCGATACCGTCCGATACTTCAAAGTATCGTATCGGATGGTATCGGCCGATCTTTAAAAAAAGTATCGGTATCGCCGATTCCGATACCGGAAGTCCCATTCAAGTCTATGGGACTTCCGGTATCGGAATAAGAAAAACCCTTTCCTGCCCTTGTACAGCCTCTCTGGGGTCTGTACGGGCCTTTCGGGGGGCTGTGCCGGCCTGCCAGGGGGTCTGTGCAGGCTCCGGTGGTCTGTGCCGGCCTGCCGGTGGTCTGTGCAGGCTCCGGGGGGCTGTGCCGGCCTGCCGGGGGGCTGTGCCGGCCTGCCGGGGGGCTGTGCAGGCTCCGGGGGGCTGTGCCGGCCTGCCGGTGGTCTGTGCAGGCTCCGGGGGTCTGTGCAGGCATCGTCCGATGGGACTACAAGTCCCATCGGGCGATGCCTGCTACCATGACAGTGATTGACACATTAGCCAATGATGGGACAGTAGTAGTCCCATCATCCGGCTAATGTGTTAAATGTAAAAAAAAAAAAAAAAAAAAAAAAAAATTACATGCTACATACATACAACATGCATACTACATACATGCTACATTCATACTACATACTACATACATGCTACATTCATACTACATGCAACATACATACTACATATATACTACATGCATGCTACATACATACTGCATGCTACATACATACCACATATATACTACATACATACTACATGCATGCTACATGCATGCTACATGCTACATACATAACACATATATACTACATGCATGCTACATACATACTACATACTACATATATACTACATGCATGCTACATACATACTGCATGCTACATGCATGCTACATACATACTACATACATACTACATATATACTACATGCATGCTACATACATACTACATGCTACATACATACTACATATATACTACATGCATGCTACATACATACTACATGCTACATACATACTACATATATACTACATGCATGCTACATACTACATGCTACATACATACTACATATATACTACATGCATGCTACATACATACTACATGCATGCTACATACATACTACATGCATGCTACATGCATGCTACATGCTACATACATAACACATATATACTACATGCATGCTACATACATACTACATACTACATATATACTACATGCATGCTACATACATACTGCATGCTACATGCATGCTACATACATACTACATACATACTACATATATACTACATGCATGCTACATACATACTACATGCTACATACTACATATATACTACATGCATGCTACATACATACTACATGCTACATACATACTACATATATACTACATGCATGCTACATACTACATGCTACATACATACTACATATATACTACATGCATGCTACATACATACTACATGCATGCTACATACATACTACATGCTACATACATACCACATATATACTACATACATACAATACATTCATACAATACATACATAGACATACAGTACATATAACATAGAGTAACATACTTACCAATACTTGTCACATTGTTCCCCGAAGCCATTGTCTTTTCCGGGATAAATATTAACATAACAAACCACAAAAATACTCACCCACGATCCGAAGCAGTCCACGAGTGTGTCCCACGACGATCTTGGGTAGAGAACTGCAGCATCAGATGATGCTGCCGTTCTCTACGGGCTGCAGGAATCCAATGACGGAAGGTAGGTATCCTTCCGCACTGTATTCCTCCGCCACTTAAAAAAAAAAAGTCCCTAGTCTCACTTTATGCCATTGCTGTGTGGGAATTTCCCACACAGCAATGGCATAAAGTGAGACTAGGGACTTTTTTTTTTTAAGTGGCGGAGGAATACAGTGCGGAAGGATACCTACCTTCCGTCATTGGATTCCTGCAGCCGTAGAGAACGGCAGCATCATCTGATGCTGCAGTTCTCTACCCAAGATCGTCGTGGGACACACTCGTGGACTGCTTCGGATCGTGGGTGATTATTTTTGTGGTTTGTTATGTTAATATTTATCCCGGAAAAGACAATGGCTTCGGGGAACAATGTGACAAGTATTGGTAAGTATGTTACTCTATGTTATATGTACTGTATGTCTATGTATGTATTGTATGAATGTATTGTATGTATGTAGTATATATGTGGTATGTATGTAGCATGTAGTATGTATGTAGCATGCATGTAGTATGTATGTAGCATGCATGTAGTATGTATGTAGCATGCATGTAGTATGTATGTAGCATGCATGTAGTATGTATGTAGCATGCATGTAGTATGTATGTAGTATGTATGTAGCATGTATGTAGTATGTATGTAGTATATATGTAGTATGTATGTAGCATGTAGTATGTATGTAGCATGCATGTAGTATATATGTAGTATGTATGTAGCATGCATGTACTGTAGTATGTATGTAGTATGTATGTAGCATGCAGTATGTATGTAGCATGTATGTAGTATGTATGTAGTATATATGTAGTATGTATGTAGCATGCATGTAGCATGCATGTAGTATGTATGTAGCATGTATGTAGTATGTATGTAGTATATATGTAGTATGTATGTAGCATGCATGTAGTATGTATGTAGTATGTATGTAGCATGCAGTATGTATGTAGTATGTATGTAGTATATATGTAGTATGTATGTAGCATGCATGTAGTATGTATGTAGCATGCATGTAGTATGTATGTAGCATGCATGTAGTATGTATGTAGTATTTTTTTTTTTTTTTTTTTAACATTTAACACATTAGCCGGATGATGGGACTACTACTGTCCCATCATTGGCTAATGTGTCAATCACTGTCATGGTAGCAGGCATCGCCCGATGGGACTTGTAGTCCCATCGGACGATGCTTGCACAGACCCCCGGACATCAGCACAGCCCCCCGGCAGGCCGGCACAGCCCCCCGGCAGGCCGGTACAGACCCCCACAGGGTGCACAGACCACCGGCAGGCCGGCACAGCCCCCCGGCAGGCCGGTACAGACCCCGGGCAGTCCACACAGCCCCCCGGCAGGCCGGCAGAGACCCCCGGAAGGCCCGAAATGACGGCGCATCATGATGCGCACACACCGCGCATCATGATGACGTCAGGCCGTCAATCAACTGAACTTCCGATTCCGATGCCGAATTCCGATATTGAAAAAATATCGGAAGTCGGTATCGGAATTCCGATACAGCAAGTATCGGCCGATACCCGATACTTGCGGTATCGGAATGCTCAACACTAGTGAGGAGTATGTCAATGCCTTAGAATACTTCTAGTGTGTGGCATAAGTGCCCAACACATTCATAACCAATGATCAACACTTCAGACTTCTAAAAATTACTAATCGGGGTTGCCGATAGTAAAAAAAGATATCACTTTCTTAGGACTTGGTCAGTCTTAGTATTAGCAGTGATGAAGATACAAGGCATAAAGAGGTACAGTAGCAGATTCATTCAAGTCCCGGTTCCTGAAAAGGTATAGACATCATTATTATGAATAACACCTAGTAGGAAGGAGAACTTGTCGGACTTTTTTAATTGATGCCATGGAGCTTAAGGTTATTCTTCTGAGCGGTTGTCACAGTGGTCGGAACTCTACTCATCAGATTTTGATTGTATATTCTTTCTATCACATCATCAGTTGTGCCAATCTTCAGTGTGATTAAAGGTTAGAGTGAAACCAGGTTGGAGTCTTTTACAGATGATGAAATTGATGGATTCAAGATTAGATTCAAATCTCAGTCGAAATTTATGAAATACGCAGGTCCTGGAGAATTATAACAACTTGCAATTCCATACACACAAATGGACCCCCAAAAAATATCAGCCACAGTTTTCACACAAAGCAAAAGATAGTAATAGACAAGGAAGACATACTTGACCTTAGGACTTCCCCATAATGCTTTGCAGATATCAGATTGCATCAGGAGGGACTGTCTTATCCAATATAAAAGCCGAGGCAGGGAATGCAGACACCAGCTATTTTACAGTGATTTTACGACACAGAGGGGATGGTAGAGCTCACAGCTCAGCAATGACTAAGAGGGGGAAGCATCACCAACCTTTAAAAGATCTGATCTTCTTTACCAAACATTCACTTTCTTCAGAAATCTTGTTTTCGATGGCTCCTTTCCCCATTCCAAAATCACGAAGTGTTGACAGAGTAAACCGTCTCATCACTTTCCATATGTCATACTGCGCAAAAATTACTCCTAAGGATATATTACGCAATAAATAAGACAAAAATAGATGCTATACAATACTGTGACTAACATTTCCTACTCAGAAAGTTGAAGAGTCAAAATTTCTAGTGCATGGAATAATTCTTCTATATTTATCTTATGTCTTCTTTGGAGACCATTTATGAGTTATAGTTTGTCTGACACGCATCTCAGCCGACTCTCCTATACACTAGCGCTTGTTTGGCCAAACGCACCTGTTTTCTCTATGACCGCAGGTTATCTCAGAGAGAACAATGTGATCGGCAGACCGAAATCGGACATGCCTGACGGACATCTCTCTCAACCATCAGCCTGCTTCTCCAAGAAAAATAGTTCTTTTTTCATATCATAATCTCTACTGGATACCAAAAATTGTGATCTCGCAACTTTCACACTGGCAACAGGGGCTTTTTTAAACCCATGCTTCCTGTCTTTTTCAGAAGAGTTTTCAAGAGACTCATTATCTGAGACAAGATTGCAATGACTGGTAACACCTTTGTATACAGCTGATAGCACAGGATCCAAGAATCATATTAGACAATGTCTTAGCTGATTCAGCTCCCCTTACCGTCACAGTGACCTTTACACAGGCTCATTAGATGTTTCAGTACAAAAGATGATGATTTTTTATTAAAACAGGATGTTGGAGTCTAAAAAACCCCCAGAGGCCAGTGTCAGAACTGCAAAATGTATATATTTTACTTAAATATGGTGATACATATGGGATACGTAAAAACAATTGCCTAAAATAAAGAAATTTAAAAAATGGATATATATTTATAGTATGAATGCCGTGAGATAGCACAAATGACTGGCACAGCTGCACATTTCTGGGATAATGAATTACCTCCGACTCCTAGTGATCATGGGTGCCATGCCAAATGAAGAATCATAAAATGTCCACGTCCAAAATGCAAAAGATGCAAGGCACTCACTGTCCCAATATACTGTACGTCCTTTTATTGTGGAATATACATGCAAAGTAGGAGAGTTCTCAATGGAGCCACACTGGACGACGGCCGTTTCGTGCAGTATTGCACGAGGACCCGTAGAAGTGCAGTATTGCACGAAACGGCCGTCGTCCAGTGCGGCTCCACTGAGAGCTCTCCTGCTTTGTATGTATATTCCACAATAAGGCCTTATATTGGGACAGTGAGTGCCTTGCATCTTTTGCATTTTGGATGTGGATCTATATACTTAATTAAAAGATTGTTCTCTGTTAAAAGCTTTCATTTAAGCTTCATCCCTACCTCAAGCTTCTTGTTTTTAGTCTTATCTAAACTCGGGATATGGGAAAATAAAAGCATGTTACCATGAAAGCTAAAAAATATTCTACACGGTGATGCCTATAATCTTTTGGTTTGTTGCATTATAAAAGTAATCAGTATTTTTTTTCTTTTTGCATTTCAACTAAATTTGATATATATATTTTTCAGGACACATAAGGCTTTCTTATTATTTTAAATTGGAACTGACATTTCTTAATATTGCTGGTTTTGTTCAAAAGATTGAAAAATGAAAATTTATATATTTTCAAGCCCCATGTTGTAAGGACATGACTAATTTTAAAATTAAAGGGGTTATTGCCTTTTAATTAAATCTATCCTCTGGATGCAGTTTGCTATTAAAAAAAATGCTCTGTACTCATCAGCGAGTCTCCGTTTCTTTTCCCAGTGATTGGCATCGGCTGCGGTGATGACATCACGTGTGGCAGCCAATCAGTGAGCTCAGTGGCTCTAGTGGGATGTTCCGGTGTAGACATAATGCCCCCGTTGAGAGCTGACATTGGCTTTGATGCTGTCATCACATCAAAAGTTCAGCGACCAGATACCATAAGACTCAATAGTGGACCGAGGGAAAGCAAGTAAAAATTTTTTTTAGCAAACTACAGTGGGGAAAAATTTGATTGAAAAGAAACAACCAATTTAAGGAAACATCTTTTTTTTACTCAAATGTATTTTTTGGGGGTTTTTTTTTGTGGGGGGGGAAATATTATTCAATAAAGAAACTTCCATAACCACTTCCCACAAATGGTATTTTCTGCTTTTTGCAGTATAGTTCTCAAAATAATTAGATGGTTTTGTACATTAGATGTTGTGCATGTTGTAGCTAAAGGAAGAGATAATAAGAAATAAAGCCAGAGTGACTTTAGGTTCAGCTTGGGCTGGCCCGTGAGACAGTGCGATTCTGCCGGTGGCAACAACTAGACGGGAGTATATTGTTATCAACCCACAATCAGAATTGACAATGTTTCTGAGTTGATCTGAGCAAAGAAGGGAATTCCTTCCTTCCCCTTTACCGTGTCCATTTGATATTTCCTCAAACATTGGCACTTTTGGTCTTCCAGAAAATTCTTCGGCATGATTGACAAGGGCGTCTTTTACAGCCTCATATCCGCAAAGGACAACGACTTTCTGCTCTCCTAACTGTATGGTGTATATGGGTCCATACTTCTTAGAGAGCTGGAATATTAAAAGGATATTGTGTTATTCAAAATTCCAGAAATTCTGACAATATGACTCTTAATTTTGGACTTAATAATTTCATTTCCTAAATATCTTTTCACCACCCTTTACATTTCCATAGGCAAAGGAGTCTACTCAGAAAATAAGAGCAGAGAGCCACTGACCATCCACAAAAATGCTAGTGCCATATGTATAGTTATCAACATTTCTGTTGGAAAATTAGGGAAACGTTAGCCCTGCCCATACGTCTGCCCCAATACACCCAAAACAACCCATTTCCAGACTGGAATTGTGCAAACTCCTTCACCTTTTTGTCCAGGACATCAAGAATTTCTCAGGATTGTTTTAAAAAATATGGTGTGAGTCCCATGACAAAGCTGGGTGAAATGTGTCTTTGGACACCAGGGTTGCACCACAATCAGACTCAGCTACAGTAGCACTTTGTAAGTCCTTTCATCAGGCATGTTTGGCCTTTTACTTTCATCTGAAACTTAGATTTTAAACATTAATGTAATGTTAAAGTTGAACAGTGCAAACAGGGTTTGTGTCTCACAAAAACTTTCACCTGCTAAACCCTTGAAAGCTGCAAGCTACAGCCTTACAATATAATCACAGATACTTTTTATACTCTCACTGGCCAAAAGTCCCTAATTTTTGGTCAACGTGAATTTACATATCTTGTCTGCTAAGGACATGTCAACTGAAGGGCAACTCAAATATATTTTAAACATTTTTTTTTACCACCATCCAGGCACTCTCCACCTTTCATAAAGTGTTAAATCCAGAAGCTTAATAAGGTTGTTCAATTTGTAAAAAGCCATTGTCAATTATAGCCATCAGAGGATTCCACGTAAAAAGGAGAGGGGGGTTATCCTATTCAAGACCCTCATCTCTCAGCCAGAGTAAAAAATGGCTTCAAAACAACATTTTGTTAAGAAGAACTCATCATGTATGTGCATACAGGGACATTTAATTGGTTTAAATAAGAACTGTGTAGTACTTCACTTCCCCTGTGGTGGTGCTGTATGGAAATTGAACACTTACCACCATATGTACCTACAAATTAAAGCTGATCACTGGGGATCCATAGAAAGGACCTTTGAACCTGCTCATTAGTGAGCTGACCTTTCTAGCAATAAAGATTATATAACGTGCACAGTTCCTTTAAAGGGAATCTGTCAGTAGGATCAACCCTCGTAAATCATCTATATTTGCACACACACCTTGAAATTTGCAATCTAATGTCTTATTCCAGAGAAATCCACATTTTTCTTAATATGTAAATGATCTCTAAAGAACTATTGGATGAACATAGTTATCCCTGACACTCTGCCTCCAGAGCAGATTTTAAATTAAATGGGAAATTAAATGGCTGGGCATACTATAGGGGTAACCGCACAAACTCCCAAGGAATAAAAGGCTCCAATTCCACCATTTTTCTAGCATATATGTCTCCCATCTTGGTGTATATGTGCCCAATCCTGGGCTCCTTCGTTGAATATACAGAGGGGAAAATAAGTATTTGATACACTGCCGATTTTGCAGATTTCCCCACCTACAAGGAATGGAGAGGTCTGTAATTTTTATCGCAGGTACACTTAAACTGTGAGAGACAGAATCTAAGAATAAAAACTAGAAAGTCACATGAGCAGCAACAACTTCAATCAAGCATTTGCAATAACTGGCAAAGAGTCTTTTACAACACTCTAGAAGAATTTTGGCCCACTCATCTTTGCTGAATTGTTCTAATTCAGCCACATTGGAGGATTTCCCAGCATGAATCGCCTTTCTAAAGTCAGGCAAGAGCATTTCAATTGGATTAATGTCAATACTTTGACTTGGCCACTCCAAAGTCTTAATTTTGTTTTTCTTAAACAATTCAGAGGTGGACATGCTGATGTGTTTTGGATCATTGTCCTGCTGCATAGCCCAAGTGCGCTTCAGCTTGAGGTCACAAACAGATGGCCAGACATTCAACTTCTGGATATTTTGGTAGACAGCAGAATTCATGGTTCCATTTGCCACAGGAAGTTTTCCAGGTCCTGAAGCAGCAAAATATCCCCAGACCATCACACTACCACCACCTTATTTTACTGTTGGTATGATGTTCCTTTTCTCAAATGCTGTGCTACTTCTACGCCAGATGTAATGGGAAATACACCTTCCAAAAAGTTCACCTTTTGTCTCGTCAGTCCAAACAGTATTCTCAATAAAAGTCTTGGGGATCGCGACTTGTTCACCTCCCTCCTCCTTGTTTTCTCTTCCCAGCTACTTGACTTGTTTACAAACACCTACAGGGCTTGCATTGCACACATTAGGTGCATCAGTGGGTACAGGTAGTGTTCTGTCTCTGACATTTAATTCATAATCCCTGATTATCTGCTTGTTAATGTTTACAGTGTTTTCTGGCTCCATCTAGTGACCAGAGTCATAACCGCAGTGTTATTGTGTGTTTTACTTTCACTTTGCTATTTCCCTTCATTTGCAGTGCATTTTTGTAAGGTTGCAATGCATCCTGGTAGCCTTTTGCAAAGGATTATGGTTAGTTCAGCCCCCATTTTCCCTCCAGTCCACCATTTTCCTTCTGCCTGCACTCAGGAAGCATCTCATTTCTCTTCTCCCCTTGTGACTGCATTGCTGGTATGTATTCATGCCTCCTGTATCCAATTCCTGTCTCATATTAGCCTGCTTAGTTAGTTCTCCCGTGGTTAGCTATTAATGCAGATGATGTATTATGTATATATGAATCCCTGATGAACCCAGTATTGATTGTATGCATATATGTTCTTGTTTATAGTTTCACCGTGCCAATATACCATCACATAGTAACATAGTAACATAGTCATTAAGGTTAAAGGAAGACTTTAAGTCCATCTAGTTCAACCCATATCCTATGCTAACCTGCCCTAACATGTTGATCCAGAGGAAGGCAAAAAAAACCCATGTGGCAAACAGTAAGCTTCACATTGGGGAAAAAAATTCCTTCCCGACTCCACATACGGCAATCACACTAGCTCCCTGGATCAACGCAATATTAAGGAAACTAGTGTATATACCCTGTAACATTATACTTTTCAAGAAAGGCATCCAGTCCCTTCTTAAATTTTATTAGGGAATCACTCATTACAACATCATATGGCAGAGAGTTCCATAGTCTCACTGCTCTTACAGTAAAGAATCCGTGTCTGTGAGTATGCTTAAACCTTCTTTCCTCCAGACATAGAGGATGCCCCCTTGTCCCCGTCACAGGTCTAAGAGTAAAAAGATCATTGGAAAGGTCTTTTTTTTGTCCCCGCATATATTTAGACATTGTAATAAGATCACCCCTAAGCCTTCGATTTTCCAAACTAAATAGCCCCAAGTGTATTAAGCTGTATTGGTTTTGCAGATCCCCTAGTCCCCTAATAACCTTGGTCGCTTTTCTCTGCACCCGCTCCAGATCAGCTATGTCTTTCTTATACACCGGAGATCAGAACTGTACACAGTATTCTAAGTGTGGTCACACTAGTGACTTATATAGAGGTAAAATTATGTTCTCCTCATGAGCATCTATGCCTCTTTTAATGCATTCCATTATTTTAATTGCCTTTGAAGCAGCTGCCTGACACTGGCCACTAAATGTGAGTTTGTCATCCACCCATACACCCAGGTCTTTTTCAGTGACAGTTTTGCCCAGTGTTTTACAGTTAAGCACATATTTATACATCTTGTTTGTCCTACTCAAGTGTATGACCTTACATTTATCCCCATTAAAGCTCATTTGCCATTTATCAGCCCAAGCTTCTAGTTTACATAAATCATCCTGTAATATAAAATTGTCCTCCTCTGTATTGATTACCCTGCAGAGTTTAGTGTCATCTGCAAATATTGAAATTCTGCTCTCTTTGCTCCCTACAAGGTCATTAATAAATATGTTAAAAAGAAGCGGGCCCAAAATTGACCCCTGTGGTACCCCACTGCTAACCGTGACCCAGTCCGAGTGTGCTCCATTAATAACCACCCTTTGTTTCCTATCCCTGAGCCAGCTCTTAACCCACCTACACATATTTTCCCCTATCCCCATTGATCTTATTTTATGTATCAACCTTTTGTGTGGCACCATATCAAAAGCTTTTGAAAAGTCCATGTACACCACGTCCACTGCATGCCCTTGTTCCAGTCCTGAACTTACCTCTTCATAAAAGCTTATCAGATTAGTCTGACAGGAACAGTCCCTTGTAAACCCATGTTGATATTGGGTCATGAGGTTATTCTTCTTCAGATACTCCAGTATAGTATATCTTAGAAAACCCTCCAGGATTTTGCCCACAGTTGAGGTTAAACTTACTGGCCTATAATTTCCAAGTTCAGTTTTTGTACCCTTTTTGAATATTGGCACCACATTTTCTATACGCCAGTCTTGTGGTACAGACCCTGTTATTATGGAATCTTTAAAGATTAAAAATAATGGTCTATCTATGACTGTGCTTAATTCCTGCAGTACTCGGGGGTGTATACCATCCGGGCCCGGGGATTTGTCAATTTTTGTGATTTTTAGACGTCGCCGTACTTCCTGCTGGGTTGAGCAGGTGACATTTAACGGAGAATTTTTATCCCTGATCATGTTATCTGTCATGGGATTTTCTTATGTAAATACTGTTGAAAAAAAGTCATTTAGCATATTGGCTTTTTCCTCATCCTCATCCACCATTTCACCCAGACTATTTTTAAGGGGACCAACACTATCATTTTTCAGCTTCTTACTATTTATGTAGTTAAAGAATATTTTGGGATTATTTTTACTTTCTCTGGCAATGAGTCTCTCTGTCTCAATCTTTGCTGTCTTGATTTGCTTTTTACAGAATTTATTTAATCTTCTGTATTTAGTTAATGCCTCATCACAACCTACTTGCTTTAATTCTCTAAATGCTTTATTTTTGTCACTTATTATGCCCCTTACAGCTCTATTTAGCCATAGTGGTTTCCTCCTATTTCTCGCATGTTTATTCCCATACGGTATATATTGTGCACAGGTCCTATTCAGGATGCTAATAAACGTCTCCCATTTTCTTTGTGTTTTTTTATGTCTCAGGATATCGTCCCAGTTAATTGTACCAAGATCATCTCTCATCCGTGGGAAATTTGCTTTCCTGAAGTTTAGTGTCCTTGTTACCCCTCTACTACACATCCTATTAAAGGATACATGAAAACTTATTAATTTGTGGTCACTATTACCCAAGTGACCCCCAACCAATACATTTGATATGCGGTCAGGCCTGTTGGTTAATATTAGGTCTAGCAGTGCCCCCCCCCTCTTGTTGGGTCCTGAACCAGTTGTGAAAGGTAATTGTCTCTCATAGTTGTCAAAAACCTATTACCTTTGCTGGAACTGCAGGTTTCAGTTCCCCAATGTATTTCAGGGTAGTTGAAGTCCCCCATAATAATGACTTCTCCTTGAGTCGCAGCTTCATCTATTTGCTTGATGAGGATATTCTCTGTTGCTTCCATTATTTTTGGAGACTTATAACAAACCCCTATCAGTAATTTATTATTTTTCCCCCTCCCCTTATCTCCACCCACAGGGACTCTACATTTTCATTAGATTCATATATACTATCACGCAGGATGGGTTTTAAGGATGTATCCTACTAGGTGTGACTTTTAATTGAAATCTTTGTACTTTATTTTTTGCTGGGAAGACACAGGGAGTGGTGTCCACACAAGGGGGGATGATCAGTAGCCTTATTATGGGCTTTCACGTTCTTTATGACTGTTAAGGTTTTTAATTTTTTTATCTTTTGAGTGTATTGTATGTCAATAAAGATTTATTATTTTATTTATGAGTGATCCTTGGTGTTAGTATGCCCCTTTTTCGTGTTAGTGTTAGAGATGTAATGGGATATACACCTTCCAAAAAGTTCAACTTTTGTCTCGTCAGTCCACACAGTATTCTCGATAAAAGTCTTGGGGATAATCAAGATGTTTTCTGGCAAAACTAAGAGGAGTCTTTATGTTCTTGCTGCTCAGCAGTGGTTTTCATCTTGGAACTCTGCCGTACAGGCCATTTTTGCCCAGTCTCTTTCTTACGGTGGAGTCATGAACACTGACCTTAACTGAAGCAAGTGAGGTCTGCAATTCTTTGGATGTTGCTGTGGGATATTTTATGACCTCTTGCATGAGTCGTCGCTGTTCTTTTGAGATAATTTTGATAGGCCAGCCACTACTGGGAAGGTTCACCACTGCTTCATATTTTCACGATTTGTGGATAATGGCTCTCACTTAGGTTCACTGGAGTCCAAATGTTGAGAAATGGTATTAAAACTTTTTCCAGACTGATAGATCTCAATTACTTTGCTTCTTATTTGTTCCAGGATTTCTTTGTATCATGACATGATGTCTAGCTTTTGAGGATCTTTAGGTCTATTTCATTTTGCCATGCAGGTCCTACTTAAGTGATATCTTGAATGAGAAGGGAAGACCTGATTGTTGCCATACCTGTTCTCATACCTAAGGAATTTGAATTCAGCTTCCCAAGGATGTGATAAATAACAGATAATGTTTTAAGGTGAGGGGAATTACCTTTTCACACAGGGCACTGTTGGTTTGGATTTCTTTTTCCCTTAATAATAAAAACTTTCATTTAAAAGTTGCATTTTGGGTTTACTTATGTTATTTTTGTCTAAATATTTAAATTTGTTTGGTGATCTGAAACCTTTTTTAGTGTGACAAACATGCAAAAGTATCAGAAATCAGGAAGAAGGCAAATACTTTTTCACACAACTGTACAGTATGCAGCCTGTTCCTTAATCTTTCTGGGAATATACAAGAATAACTCAAAATAATATAGTCATAAAAACTGAACTGAATGTTACCTGATGCAATGTCTGATATGGTCTATTCCGATCTAGAATATGCAAGTTACCAATGATAGGTAGCGGTCGCGGTCCGGGAGGCAGATTATTAGCTTTTTTTTGCCGTCCAAAGAAAAATAGGGCAATAAAAAGAGTAATAACCACAGACAGAACCAATGTGATGGGATTTGAGACGTCCATGGCACCGGGAAAAGTTTCTATGAAAATACAAAAAGACAAAAATAAACATGATTAAGTATGTAGCTCACAGTATCTGCTGAGTTTGTCATTATGTATAACCCATAGTGATGAACGAGCATACTCATTGCTTGGGTTTTCCTGAGCATGCTTGGGTGTCCTCCAAGTATTTTGGCGTGCTCAGAGAATTAGTTTGTGTGAAACAGCTGCATGATTTGTGGCCGCTGGACAGCCTGAATACATGTGGGGATTCCCTAACAAACAGGCATTCCTCACATGTTTTCAGCCTGTCCAGCAGCCACAAATCATGCAACTGCACCGACACAAAATAAATCTCCGAGCACACCAAATACTCGGAAGACACCTGAGCATGCGCGGGAAAACTCGAGCAACGAGTATACTCGCTCCTAACTAATAACCCACTATGACAGCATGATGTGTTATTTTGGTTGTTCATAGGACTGCCACATGTTACAGATGACGTTTTGTAAAAATCTTTAACATCTTGGCGCCATCTGCTGAAATATACAAAGCTGAGGACACTTGACAAATTTGAAGCAAATTAAATTAGCTACGACTTGTACCCAGAAATCGGATTACACATATTTTGCATTTTAAATCTTTTGAGAGCAAGGGTTAAAAAATATAAAAATAGTAAGTTCACCTCGATCTTCACCTGTCTTGCACTGCAGCTCCCTGTCCAGTCCTCCACTGGTTCCCACCCATTAGCTTTGACTTTGTTTTCCTTAGCACTTGACTAATTGACTAGTCCTCACATGTGTCTTCTCTCATAGTCATCTCTGGAGTGGCAAATGAGTGAAGAGAATAATTGGAGGTAAACTAACAGAGGAATGTGAAAGGAGCTGTGGAGATGGTACAGGTGAGAGGCGAGTAGAGTACAATATATTATTTTAATATCTTTTATCCAGCAATACAGACACATTCAATTTGCATTGACTAAATTTTACTTTTATACATGTAATTGCAACATATCTGGTGAATTTTGCCAGATTTGCTCATCTACATAATGGGGAAAAAGTGTGTGTGTGTCAAGCCCCGCCCCTCATTATGATGTCATAATGGTTGCCATGGCGAAGCTGATGTCATCATAGGTTGCAAGCCCCGCCGCTCATTATGATGTCATAATGGTTGACTATGGGATGGAGGATGTGTGATGGGTATATGGGCACTGGACTATGGGATGGAGGATATGTATGATGGGTATATGGGCATGGGACTATGGGATGGCAGATATGTATGATGGGTATATGGGCATTGGTCTATGGGATGGAGGATAAGTATGATGGGTATATGGGCATGGGACTATGGGATGGAGGATGTGGAGGATGGGTTTATGGGCATGGGACTATGAGATGGAGGATGAGTGATAGGTATATGGGCACTGGACTATGGGATGGAGGATATGTATGATGGGTATATGGGCACTCGACTATGGGATGGCTAATATGTATGATGGGTATATGGGCATGGGACTATGAGATGGAGGATGTGTGATGGGTATAAGGGCATGGGACTATGGGATGGAGGATGTGTGATGGGTATATGGGCACTCGACTATGCGATGGAGTATATGTATGTTGGGTATATGGACACGGGCCTATGGGACGGAGGATAATTATAATTTGCTATAACTAACCACAGTTAGTTACTATGCCCGGGCAACGCCGGGCTCTTCAGCTAGTTTCTAATAAATACAGGCACAGAATCTGCAACTGGAATTACATGTTCACTTTGCGGTGGTCTCGACAACACTTCCTCAGCCTCTTAGCATTATCTCTCTGCAGGGCTGAGACAAGTGGTAGGTGACCGCCATGGGTGCCACCATATATCACGTGGTGTGGGGTTCAGTCAGTGCTGCCATCAGGGCATTACTGCCCTGACTGGCTAGCAGTGACCACAGCGTGTACATCGCCAGCGTAAGATGTCAATGTCATTCGCCGGCAAGTGCACGCTTAAAACGCTGGGAAAGATCTTCGCCGCAGGAGCGCGGCAAGGTAGGAGAAAAGTTTTTTTTTATTGAAAGCGGCAACCGCACTATGTTTCACAGGCAGGATGGAGACACATGGACCATGTGTTTCCATCCTGCCAGGTGCAGAATGGAGACATGGGGGCAGAATTGAGACATGGGGGAAGGATTGGAGACTCGGGGACAGAATGGAGACATTGGGCAGAATGGGAGACATTGGGCAGAATGGGAGACACGGGGTCAGAATGGAGACATGGGGGTATAATGGAGACAAGGGGGCAGAATGGAGACACGGGGCAGAATGGAGACATGGGGCAGTTTTGGAGACAAGGGGGCAGAATGGAGACACAGGAAGAATGGAGACAAGGGGAAGAATGGAGACAAGGGGGCAGAATGGAGACAAGGGGCAGAATGGAAACAATCACACAGAATGGAGACTCGGGGGCAGAATGGAGACATGGGGCAGAATAGAGATGGGGCAGGATTGGAAACACGAGGGCAGGATGGGAGCCATGGGGCCAGGATGAGAGACATGGGGGCAGAATGGAGACAGGGGGCAGGATGGGAGACATGGGAGCAGGATGGATACACATTTCAGGATGGAGAAAGATAGGGCTGTAATATGGAGTGGGATGGAGACAGATGGTGCAGGATCATGGGGCAGGATGGAGACAGATGAGACAGGATGGATACATGGGACAGGATCATGGGGCAGGATGGAGACAGATGGTGAAGGATCATGGTGCATGAAGGAAACAGATGGGGCAGGGTCATGGGGCAGGATCATGGGGCAGATGGGGCAGGATTATGGACAGATGGGGCAGGATCATGGGACAGATCGTGTAGGATCATATGGCAGGATGGATATGATGGAGACAGATGGGGCCAGATCATGGGGCAGGATCATGTGACAGATGAGGCAGGATCATGGCGCAGGATGGAGACAGATGGTGCATGATCATGGGGCAGGATGGAGATGATGGAGGCAAATGGGGCTGGATCATGGGGCAGGATCATGGGACAGATAGGGCAGGATCATGGTGCACTATGGAGACAGATGGTGTATGATCATCGGGCTGGATGAATATGATGGAGACATATGGGGCAGGATAATGGGGTAGATGGGGCAGGATCATGGGGCAGATGGGACAGGATCATGGGGCAGATGGGGAAGGATCATGTCATGTGGCAAGATCATGGGGCAGATGGGGCAGGATCATGGGAAAGATGGAGCAGGATGGGGAGATCATATTGGGAAGAATGGGACATCACATGGGGGCAGGATAGGAGAACATATGGCTGGAGCTAGGAATGAGACACACGGGGGCCAGGATGGGGGATATTATTACCATAGGGGCTAATCAAAGGATATTATTACTGCAGTGATATATTTGTTTTATTTTTTGATGATACTGTTTTAAATGGAGGGGCGGTCCTGTTACTTTGCAGGACAACATTGTCGCCTTTTATCTTCATCTGGTGTAGTTTAAAATTTGGGAAAAAAATAAGTAATGTGTTCTGCAAGCGGTGCTTTAGATAACTGTGTTATTTCCTGCAGAGACGAGCACTGGCTGGAAAAAGTGATGGCGGTCTGTTCTGGATAAAGATTAAAAGCAAAGATGACGTCAGTGACGTCACTGATGAGTCAGTCTGCTACCTGTACACTGATATACAAGGGGAAGGAAGAAAGAAAAACTTCCTGACAACAAACAGGTCAATAAATAAAATTGCTTTATTTAGGATACAGGGCAAGGAACTATACCATTAAAAATTTGTATAAGTTGGTAACTTGTCATGAAAGAAGATACCAAAAGTCCTCACATATCAATCAAATATAACCCAAATGGGAAGGACAAAAGGAAAAAACATGTTATACCAACCACACAAAGTGTGAAGTGGGAACATGGCCCACCCAGTGTAGCAGTGATACCGTCATGAAATATGACACAAAGTCATGACACACAAGAGTAGTGTGGGAAAATAACCCACTGGATGTAACAATGATACCATCAAAGTGGATTACACAAAGTCATGACGCAAAAAATATATATATCTGTCCTACATTACCAGTTAAAATGTCCGTGCAAAACGACAGGTGAAAGGACCAGGTACCCGCCCCTTCCCATTTGGGTTATGTTTGATTGATATGTGAGGACTTTTGGTATCTTTTTTCATGACAAGTTACCAACTTATACAAATTTTTAATGGTATAGTTCCTTGCCCTGTATCCTAAATAAAGCAATTTTATTTATTGACCTGTTTGTTGTCAGGAAGTTTTTCTTTCTTCCTTCCCCTTGTATATATTTGTTTGACTAATGGTCTCTACTTAGTCCATAACGCCATGTATATTATGGGGTTATCATTATCTCCTTTATTGGCAATATATATTATATTTTATACCCCATTGCATTAGTTATGTTGGTGTGTGCTATCTTTATTTCTTACCTGTACACTGAAACTATGCACTGTATGCTACATACAGTGGTCCTGTGTACAATGTCACCAGTGATCAATGTATTGCCACTACGTTATACACTATATACAGTGCTCATGTGTATAAAAGTCACCGTGATCACTGTATTACCTATACACAGACACTGTGTACTAAGTGCAGATCTCCTGTGTATAATGGCCCTTATGGTGACATTAGTATTGTTTTCTTTATTATCAGTATTGTAGTATTCAGTCACTATGTGGTGGTAATATGTTGTCCGGTCATGGTGTGGCGGTATTTTTTCCTTGTTTGAGGTATTATTGGTCATAATGTGGTGGTAATATGTGGTCTGGACATGGTGTGGTGGTATTTGTTCATTGTATGTGGTATTATAGGTCACTATGTGGTGGTAATATGGTGTCTGGTCATGGTGCGGTGGTACTTGTCCCCTGTATGAGATATTATTTGTCATTTTAAAAATTGAAAAATAAATAAAAATTTACCTAAATTGCATTGGATATTTTAAAAAATGTTTAATAGTTTAGAATATCGTGCACTTTCTTATCTTCTCAATAATTGGCAGTATGATTTTAATGATGTTGTTCTAATAAAAATTGTATTTTTTATACAATTATTGCCTTAAAATCATCTTTTTTCTATGGTTCTATGTGGTAATTAACGGTAGGCTGCTGTAATCCACCCACATACATGGTTATTAACCATGTGTGTTTGTCAGATTTGTTGGTATTTAGGTTAGAGTAGAGCCTGGCCAAAAGAGTCTAAGTTGTCGTGGTGGCGGCTTGAAAACTCTTTCGACTGTGGACAGTTCAGGGGGTGGAATCGGGGCTGGGGTGAACCAAGGACCTCTTGATCTGCAGTGAAATACTCTAACACTGAGCTATACATAGGGGTTATAGCTCAGTGGTAGAGCATTTGACAGCAGATCAAGAGGTCCTTGGTTCAACTTCAAGTGCCCCCTGAAGGTACATTTTCAACAGATTAAAAATAGGGGCTGGGGTGGAGTCTCAAGGGGGTCCCAAAAATTTTACTATTATGGGGGCCCCGAAATGCCTAGTGGCACCCCTGGGTGCAGTTTCATTACAGCTATGAATATCTTTTGTAAAGCTGTGATTAAGCTGCTCTACTCACAAAAGAGGGAGTGCAAGGCAGGATTCCACTGGCCATGGAACACTTCCCCCATCAGACTGGTGGAACCAATCACTGTGGCCCGTGTTTCTGTTGTCTTTCATGGAACTCTTGTGAGGAGGATGAGGTGAAACAAGAGACAGGTTGGCGCTATGAAACAAGCCTTGGTCTATCCTGTGTTTTCTTTCTTCATTAATATAACAGAAGTGGCTTCTGTTCTTGCTGTAACAGCTTCTTCCTGCTCTTTTCTACAGTCCAGACAGAGAAGGAAAAGACGAGGGAGGGTGTCTGTTGGGACAGTGCCACTGAGGAAGCTGTTGATTTTTTGCATTGGCTCAGCTTCCTCTTTTACCATCCTGTATAAATAAGTTTGTGTATCTAGGCTACTTGTTGTCAGTGTGCATATTTGTACATGTGTGTATGCTCCACTGCTTCAATCAAATAGTACTCTAAAGGTACCGTTACACTTAGCGACGCACCAGCGATCCCGACAACGATACAACCTGGTGCGTCACTAAATGGTCGCTAGTAAGCTCTCAAACAGTCACATTTACCCAATGACGCAGCAACGATCCAGCGATCCGTATAACGACCTCGGCGGTCATTGGGACCTTGTCACCCAGCAGCGATTCTAACGACTCCCGCCTAAGTCCATTATTTCTGTGTCACTAACGAGGTCACATGTTGGTGTCAAACACAGAGATGCGCGCTGGCCAGCGGGACACCAGCAATCAAAAAATGGCCCAGGACATTCGAGCATGATCAGCGACATCGCAGTGGGGGCCTGGTCGCTGTTAAGTGTCACACGTAATGAGATCGCTGGTGAGGTCGCTGTTGCGTCACAAAATCGGTGACACTTCAGCGATCTCGATAGCGATCTCGCTATGTGAGACGGGGCCTTAAGGCCACATGCACACATTGAGTATCTGATGGGCTTTTTATCTCAATGTTTGTAAGACAAAATCAGAAGTGGGCAAAAAATGCAGAAGAGGGGCACATTTGTATTACACTTTTTCTCTCACTGTTCCACTGCTGGTTTTGACTTCGGCTTGCTTCACATTAGCGTTTTTTTGTGCAGCACATCATGCGCGTCCATGCGCATGCATCATGAATACCTATGTTTAGCATGGCGTGCGCATGGTCTTACGTTTGCACGCATTCGTATGCGTTTTCGTGCACATGCATTTTTTCAAGGTGTGCGCCTAGGCGCGCCAGACTCAACCTGTTGCATTTTTGGGTCCGCCGAAAGGCGTAAAAAAAACGCATGCGCACGCTTGCGTACAAAATACGACAAAATAATGCATTAAGTCTATGGGAACGCAGGCGTGCGCATGGACATGTGTTCATCTGTGTTTTCATGCGCATGCGTTTTTGGCGTAAAAATGTGTAGACACTGGTTTTAACCCCTAGAGAACGAATGCGCATAAAAACGCAAAGGCGTACAAAAACGCATGATGCGTTTTTTTGCATGCGTTTCTGAAATTAGCCTTACAAATACTGATGTAAAAAACTCACCAAGTACTCAACGTGTGAACGAGGCCTAATTGTCTACAGCACTCAAGAGGCATAAACAATGTCACAATATTGCAGGGGATCATAAGGCTCATAGCGGAGGAGCGGTGCCAGTCCAGGATGTAAGCATGCTTTTTTTTTTCCAATTTATTCAGCACATTGGGAGAAAACACAATGGATTGCCCCGCAGGGGACAAGACCAACGACCAAGATACAAAGCGTGCCAACTTTG
The DNA here is from genome assembly GCF_039654945.1 of Dendrobates tinctorius. NCBI lineage: Eukaryota > Metazoa > Chordata > Amphibia > Anura > Dendrobatidae > Dendrobates > Dendrobates tinctorius. Next base: position 15,984,016 of record NW_027361761.1, on the reverse strand, counting down.
TAAGTCAGTGCAACTTTCAAAGCTTATAATATCTGTGCAGCATTTAAGGATAAAATTAGTTTCTCAGATATTCACAAACCTTTGAAAGCTGCGCTGATTCATGGCGGAAGGTGGTGTAGTGGGTGCACCGGCTGAGACTCTGGCATTGAATCACCTTTTGGTTATGGTTATGCAACCAATTTTCTGTCATCCGAGAAAGTCCGTCTAATTGTGCTAATCACACTCTGATCAGAGACTGAACAGTATGCGACAAGAACGTGATCTGATTTTCTGGGATATGGAGAAATGAAAAAATTTCCTCTTTCTTCTACATGCTGTTGTCATCCGAATGTGGTCTGATGATTTATAGAGGAATGGCCAACTGATATCCGATTAATTATTGGAGACAACTTGTGCATGCTGAAAATTTTTCTTCACAATGAATCAGTCCAAGGAAAAATATCAGGGATGTACAATGTTTCAATGAATAACATGGGGGCGAATGCTATCCATCAAAACAACGGATAGTGCTATCACGCTATAGTCTATGAGTCCTTACAATATCCAATTGTCATTATGATCTGCTTGTTTTCTTTAAACTAGTGTTTCTAAAAGTGCTCGGTTGAATAATTATCAAATAAATCTAATGAATTAAATATTTAGATCAAGAATTGGCAGTCATACATAGGACCTGGTTCATCGAGACCTGCATTGCTCACGCTGGTCTTGATGAGGGGCATGTTAGTATCAGAAGCACCTGATTCCTTAAGAGGTGCATGGTTCTTAATGAATCAGGTGCATTTGAAAATTGGCGTGCGCCTCTGTGCGACTTACAGCAAATCTAACTTCAGTCATGTGAAGCCATGGCCGTCGAAACCACCACCGTGCAGGGAGACTACAGTACACAAGATGAGGGGAAAACAACACAGGGTTAATTTATTAACAGGCAAGGAATGCAGTGATAGGAAGGTGTAAACAGGGGTATGCAATGACAAAAGACAATTTACAAGAGTGATATTCTTTAGCTGGACCGTCAAATAGCACGGTGCTCCAACTATCACAGATCAATATTTTTTCCAACAGGCAAAGCAACACAATAAAACACAGTATGATGCTACCCTAACTGTAGCCTACCTGGCCTCTACTACACAGGCCACATGGCTGCCATGTTCTGTCTATTGCAGCCTATCCTGAGCCCTAACATGTGCACAAACGGGGTTAAAACTCACAGTAACATTGGGGACTCAGACCAGTCCCGTGGGTCCCCAGCAGTCCTGTAAGATGATACACACGTCTTTCTGTAAGCTCTGTGAGACGTTGTCTTCTTCTTGCTTGGGGGTCCTGGAGATGCTCCTGGAAACGGTAGATTCCTTTCTTGTATTTCTTTGTGGCTCCACACGGTAACACAGGACAGCCACCTTTGTTGTCCCCAGAAGAATCTACACAATCTCACAAGTTCACTCAGTCCCAGGCTGTGCATCTTCTTCTCACAGCTCCAGGCACACCAGCCTCCTGCAGAATCTTCAGCTCAGAATCCACACACAGGAAACAGCCCCTCCCCTCTCCTGTGCTGGCAGAACAACTCACACAGTCTTTTGCAGGGGAGATCAGAACGTACCATCACATCAGCCAGGGGGGTGCTGTCTCTTAAAGTGGCAGTGAGTCGTGGCAGTGAGTCTCTACTGTCCATAGCAACGCCACCTCCTTACACATGGACTGTTTTGATATTTCTGGCATAAGAAACACCCCAGCTCATCAGGAAATAAATGAGCTGTGGCATTACCCTACTATTCATCTTCATCTCAACCCATTTTGAAACTTTAAAAGTCACAACATTTTTACTCAGCTCCATGTTGGGCAAAACTTTTGATTGCAATTTACGTACTAATCACTTTGATGAATTGGGATCTCAGTGTTTGTGCACTTTATTCTTAATGCCCAATTCATTGGATTTAAGATTATCGCTCAGTTATACAGTATATAAGTCAAAGAATTATTTGCTTACCGACCCATTCTCATTTCTATATATTGTTAGGTGTAAGCAGGCTGTGTGAACCAGCCAATTATCAGAAATGAGTGCTTTATAAATGCTTGTTTATAAATTATCAGATCGTCAAAATGGGTATTTAGGTTATATGACTTCAGATTTCATTGTGGCACATGAGGTAGGCACTAGTGATGAGAGAGCAAGCTCGGTAATGCTCTCTACTCACCCGAGTACCGCTGTACTGAATTGCTTTGGAATAAAATAATTAAGGATTAAGATGCAAAAAAAAAATATTCCTAGCCACTGATACCTGAGGCTAGCTATATACAGTCAATATATGTAATAGGCAGCAGTAGCAGCAGTCAGTAATGGAATGGACCCTCTTGATGTATGCAATGATATCTTTATACCCACATACAGTGACTGCAGGCCTTGCACTGTTATGTACAGTGTATAGCCACATACACTCCCTGCCTACCTAGCCCTGCAGTCTATATACCCCGTAATTAGTCCTTAGAAGGACTGTTGGTTTAGCTGGATTTGTTTATTCTATGATGGTATACCCACACTAACTTTTAAAATCCCCAAATCTGACCCTATCTCGGCAGCAGCTCTCCCTACACTGTCTGATTCCGGACGTGACTGTGATGAACAGGGCGCTGTCAGGTCTCTTATAGACCTGATGACGTTGTGCGACCAGCCAATCACTGTAATACAACAACAAAAATGGCTGCAGCATTACAGTGCATGGCAGACAATCCCTGCATTTTGACTGGTGCTCTAAAGAGTGGCAAACATGCAGGGTGGGGATCCCCTGACAAAGGACACAGTCCAAAATGTGTGTCAAGGTGGGCGCCGCACCAGTACCTCCCCTGCCATTTGACCAGGTAATACCCATGTCTGTTATCATGCTATACCATGGTGCCCTTTGATTTTATTAACACATTTTTTGTGTTATACATATCTACCTCACATTCCTTCTTTGGCACTGCTAATTAACTCATTGCAGTTGATTTTACCCTCCAATGCTGTGCTGCTTTATTTTTTAATAGGTGGTCACTTGTTGAGCACTTTTTCACGGTTGTCGATCACTATTGCTTACCATTATTGTTGGACTTTGTAATTTTTATTGAAGTGATTTAATTATTCAATCTTATGCACTATTTCGCACTTCAATTATATCCTTGAGCAATTTTGCAATATATTGTTGTTTACATCTTTTTCTTTGGGCATATCTGTGCCATTTTGATCTATGGCACTTTTAATTATAATGGTTTATATGGAAATGTAAAATTAACATATATTTTGGGGTTTACCTCAGGGTTGGTTGGTTCTTGTTTATTATTATATTGTTATATTATTATTTTTTTATTACATAGTGCGGACACCTTTTATATGAGGTGCTACCTTTTGCCAATTGATAATGAAGGTATTTTATTTATACTCTCTTGTTCCATATTATTCCTAATCACAGGCTTGGTTTCTTTTCCTTTTGGTTCTTACTATTTTGGGGTAAAAAATAAAAAAAAACAGGCCACATATTGAACAGTGCGGTGTCTTCGTCAGTCGCCTGATGTATCTGGGGGCTACAAAGTGTGGTATTTCAGGCCTCCATTCCACTGTACAGTATTTGCTGTCTTTTAACCTAGCTCTATACACTATTTTGGGGTGAAAAATAAAAAAATACAGGCCACATATTGAACAGTTTTTGGTACCCCCATCAGACGCCTGATCTCTCTGTGGGCTCCAAATTGTTACATTCAGGCCTCCATTCCACTTTATTTGCTGTCTGTTACCCTAGTTCTATACATTCTTTTAAGGTAAAATATAAAAAAAATACAGGTCACATATTGAACAGTGTGGTACAGTCATATGTAAAAGTTTGGGCACCCCTATTAATGTTAACCTTTTCTCTTTATAACAATTTTGTTTTTTGCAACAGCTATTTCAGTTTCATATATCTAATAACTGATGGACTCAGTTATATTTCTGGATTCAAATGAGGTTTATTGTACTAACAGAAAATGTGCAATCTGCATTTAACCCCTTCCCGACATCCGACGGTATATCCCGTCCATGGGACCTGGGCCCCTATGCCCATGGACAGGATAGTACGTCGGGCGCGATCAGCGGCGCCCACGTGGTGAGCGCCGCTGATCGCGGCCGGGTGTCGGCTGATTATCACAGCTGACACCCGGCACTATGTGTCAGGGGCGGTCACGGACCGCCCCGACACGTTAACCCCTTGTACACCGCGATCAAATATGATCGCGGTGTACCGGGAGTTAAAGGGAAGCATCGGCAGGGAGGGGGCTCCCTCCGTGCTTCCCTGAGCCCCCCATGGCAGCGCAATGTGCAGCGCTGCTGCGGGGGACTCCTTTCCTCCGGGCCCCCGAATCCAAGATGGCGACGGGGGCCTTCGGGGGCCTGAGGAAGCTGGCTTCCTCAGTGCCTGCAAAGCGCAGGCATGAGGAAGCCTTGTGCACTGCCTGTGACAGATCGCTGATCTGATCTGTCACAGGACAGTGATGTCCCACCTGGGACTATTTAATAAAGTAAAAAAAAATAAAAAAAAGTGTAAAAATAATTTAAAAAAAATCGCCAAATAAATTAGAAAAAAAAAAAAAAATTCCCCCAATAAATCCATTTTTTGGAAATAATAAAAAAAAAAACAATAAAAGTACACATATTAGGTATTGCCGCGTCCGTAACGACCCGCCCTATAAAACTGTCCCATTAGTTAACCCTTTTAGCGAACCCCTTAAAAAATAAAAATAAAAAACGAAGCAAAAAATAATGATTTATTATCATACCGCCAAACAAAAAGTGTAATAACGCGCGATCAAAAAGACGCATATAAATATCCATGGTACCGCTGAAAACGTCATCTTGTCCCGCAAAAAACGAGTTGCCACACAGCATCATCAGCGAAAAAATAAAAAAGTTATATCTCGCAGAATAAAGCGATGCAAAAATAATTATTTTTTATATAAAATAGTTTTCATTGCATAAAACCGACAAAAACATAAAAAAACGACCTAAATGAGGTATCGCTGTAACCGTACTGACCCCAAGAATAAAACCACTTTATCAATTTTACCGCACGTGGAACGGTGTAAACGCACCCCCCCAAAAGAAATTCATGAAACGCTGGTTTTTGTTCATTCTGCGTCCCAAAAATAGGAATAAAAAGCGATCAAAAAATGTCACGTGCCCGAAAATGTTACCAATAAAAACGTCAACTCGTCCTGCAAAAAATAAGACCTCACATGACTCGGTGGGTCAAAATACGGAAAAATTATAGCTCTCAAAATGTGGTGATGCAAAAACTATTTTACAATAAAAAGCGTCTTTTAGCGTGCGACAGCCGCCAAACATAAAAACCGCCATAAATAGTAAATCAAACCCCCCGATATCACCCCCTTAGTTAGGGAAAAATAATAAAATTAAAAAAAACGTATTTATCTCCATTTTCCCGTTAGGGTAAGGCTGTGTGCACACGCTGTGGATTAGGTGCGGATTCATCCGCGCGGATTTTGTAAAATCCGCAGGTGAAACCGCAGGTCAAAAGACCTGCGGTTTTACCTGCGGATTGCTCTGCGGTTTTGTCCTGCGGTTTTTCATCTCCTCAATAGAGGAGATGGCAAACCGCAGGAGAATCCGCAGAAAGAATTGACATGTCAATTCTTTCTGCGGATTGAAAACCGCAGATAATCCGCGCGGAAAATTCCGCACCGTCTGCACTGCGGAACCGCAGCAAAATCCGCAGCGTGTGCACACAGCCTTTCGGTTAGGGCTAGGGTTAGGGCTAGGGTTAGGGTTAAGGCTATGGTTAGGGCTAGGGTTAGGGCTCAGATTAGGGTTAGGGGTGTGTTGGGGTTAGGGTTGGAGTTATAATTGGGGGTTTCCACTGTTTGGGCACATCAGGGGCTCTCCAAATGCAACATGGCGTCTGATCTCAATTCCAGCCAATTCTGAGTTGAAAAAGTCAAATGGTGCTCCTTCCCTTCCAAGCTCTGCCATGCGCCCAAACAGTGTTTTACCCCCACATGTAGGGTATCAGCCTACTCAGGACAAATTGCAAAACAATTTTTGGGGTCCAATTTCTCCTGTTACCCTTAGGAAAATAAAAAATTGGGGGCAAAAATATCATTTTTGTGGAAAAAAATGATTTTTTTATTTTCACGTCCGAGTGTTATAAACTTCTGTGAAGCACTTGGGGGTTCAAAGTGCTCACCACACATCTAGATAAGTTCCGTGGGGGGTCTAGTGTCCAAAATGGGGTCACTTGTGGGAAGTTTCAATAGTTTAGGTACATCAGGGGCTCTCCAAACGCACATAACACCCGCAGACGTGTGTCCATACAGTAGTTTTCTCCCACATATGGGGTATCAGCATACTCAGGACAAATTGGACAACAACTTTTGGGGTCCAATTTCTCCTGTTACCCTTGGGAAAATAAAAAAATGGTGACTAAAAGATCATGTTTGTGGAAAAAATACGAATTATTTATTTTCACGCCCGGGCATTATAAACTTCTGTGAAGCACTGGGGGGGGTCAAAGTGCTCACCACACATCTAGATAAGTTCCTTAGTGGGTCTAGTTTCCAAAATGGTGTCATTTGTGGGGGGTTTCCACTGTTTTGGTACATCAGGAGTTTTCCAAATGCGACATGGTGTCCGATCTCAATTCCAGCCAAAAAAGTCAAATGGCGCTGCTTCCCTTCCGAGCTCTGCCATGCACCCAAATAGTGGTTTACCCCCACATGTGGGGTATCAGCGTACTCAGAACAAATTGCACAATAACTTTTACGGTCCTGTTACCCTTGGAAAAATAAGAATTGAGGGTGAAAAGATCATTTTTGTGGAAAAAATATGATTTTTCAATTGTATGGCTTTATGTTATAAACTTCTGTGAAGCCCATGGGGGTTCAAAGTTCTCACCACACATCTAGATAAGTTCCTTAGGGGGTCTAGTTTCCAAAATGGTGTCATTTGTGGGGGATTTCCACTGTTTTGGTACATCAGGGGTTTTCCAAACGCAACATGGTGTCCGATCTCAATTCCAGCCAAAAACGTCAAATGGCGCTGCTTCCCTTCCGAGCTCTGCCATGCGCCCAAATAGTGGTTTACCCCCACATGTGGGGTATCAGCGTACTCAGGACAAATTGCACAATAACTGTTAGGGTCCTGTTGCCCTTGGAAAAATAAGAATTGAGGGTGAAAAGATCATTTTTGTGGAAAAAATATGATTTTTTAATTGTATGGCTTTATGTTATAAACTTCTGTGAAGCCCATGGGGGTTCAAAGTTCTCACCACACATCTAGATAAGTTCCTTAGGGGGTCTAGTTTCCAAAATGGTGTCATTTGTGGGGGGTTTCCACTGTTTTGGTACATCAGGGGTTTTCCAAACGCGATATGGTGTCCGATCTCAATTCCAGCCAAAAACGTCAAATGGCACTGCTTCCCTTCTGAGCTCTGCCATGCGCCCAAATAGTGGTTTACCCCCACATGTGGGGTATCAGCGTACTCAGGACAAATTGCACAATAACTTTTAGGGTCCTGTTACCCTTGGGAAAATAAAACTTGGGGTGAAAAGATCATTTTTGTGGAAAAAATATGATTTTTTAATTGTACCGCTGTACGTTATAAACTTCTGTAAAGCCCTTGTGGGTTCAAAGTTCTCACCACATATCTAGATAAGTTCCTTGAGGGGTCTAGTTTCCAAAATGGGGTCACTTGTAGGGCGTTTCCACTGTTTAGGTACATCAGGGACTCTCCAAACGTGACATGGCGTCCAATCTGAATTCCAGCCAATTTTGCATTGAAAAAGTCAAACGGCGCTCCTTCCATTCTGAGCTCTGCCATGCACCGAAACAGTGGTTCCCCCCCACATATCAGGTATCTGCGTACTCAGGACAAATTGCACAATAACTTTTGCAGTCCAATTTCTCCTGTTACCCTTGGTAAAATAAAAAAAATTGAACCTGAAGTATTTTTTTATGAAAAAAGTTAGATGTTCATTTTTTTTTAAATATTCAAAAAAATTCCTGTGACGCACCTAAAGGGTTAATAAACTTCTTGAATGTGGTTTTGAGCACTTTAAGGGGTGCAGTTTTTAGAATGGTGTCACTTTTGGGTATTTTCTATCATATAGACCCCTCAAAGTGGCTTCAAATGTGATGTGGTCCTAAAAATAAAATGGTGTTGTAAAAATGAGAAATCGCTGGTCAACTTTTAACCCTTATAACTTCCTAACAAAAAAAAATTTTGGTTCCAAAATTGTGCTGATGTAAAGTAAACATGTGGGAAATGTTAGGTATCAAGTTTTTTGTGTGCCGTATCTCTGTGATTTAAGGGCATAAAAATTCAAAGTTGGAAAATTGCGAAATTTTCAAAATTTTCGCCAAATTTCCATTTTTCTCACAAATAAACGCAAGTTATTTGAATGAAATTTTACCACTAACATGAAGTACAATATGTCACGAGAAAACAATGTCAGAATCACCGGGATCCATGGAAGCGTTCCAGAGTTATGACCTCATAAAGGTACAGTGGTCAGAATTGTAAAAATTGGCCCGGTCATGAACGTGCAAACCACCCTTGGGGGTGAAGGGGTTAAACAAAATTTGACCGGTGCAAAAGTATGGGCACCCTTATCATTTTCTTGATTTGAACACTCCTAACTACTTTTTACTGACTTCCTGAAGCACTAAATTGGTTTTGTAACCTCATTGAGCTTTGAACTTCATAGCCAGGTGTATCCAATCATGAGAAAAAGTATTTAAGGTGGCCACTTGCAAGTAGTTCTCCCATTTGATTTTCCTATGAAGAGTGGCATCATGGGCTCCTCAAAACAACTCTCAAATGATCTGAAAACAAAGATTATTCAACATAGCTTTTCAGGGGAAGGATACAAAAAGTTGTCTCAGAGATTTAACCTGTCAGTTTCCACTGTGAGGAACATAGTAAGGAAATGGAAGAACACAGGTACAGTTCTTGTTAAGTCCAGAAGTGTCAGGCCAAGAAAAATATCAGAAAGGCAGAGAAGAAGAATGGTGAGAACAGTCGAGGACAATCCACAGACCACCTCCAAAGACCTGCAGCATCATCTTGCTGCAGTTGGTGTCACTGTGCATCGGTCAACAATACAGTGCACTTTGCACAAGGAGAAGCTGTATGGGAGAGTGATGCGAAAGAAGCTGTTTCTGCAAACACGCTACAAACAGAGTCGCCTGAGGTATGCAAAAGCACATTTGGACCAGCCAGTTACATTTTGGAAGAAGGTCCTGTGGACTGATGAAACAAAGATTGAGTTGTTTGGTCATACAAAAAGGCGTTATGCATGGAGGCTAAAAAACACAGCATTCCAAGAAAAACACTTGCTACCCACAGTAAAATTTGGTGGAAGTTCCATCATGCTTTGGGGCTGTGTGGCCAATGCCGGCACCGGGAATCTTGTTAAAGTTGAGGGTCGCATGGATTCAAATCAGTATCAGCAGATTCTTGACAATAATGTGCAAGAATCAGTGACGAAGTTGAAGTTACGCAGGGGATGGCTATTTCAGCAAGACAATGATCCAAAACACCGCTCCAAATCTACTCAGGCATTCATGCAGAGGAACAATTACAATGTTCTGGAATGGCCATCCCAGTCCCCAGACCTGAATATCATTGAACATCTGTGGGATGATTTGAAGCGGGCTGTCCATGCTCGGCGACCATCAAACTTAACTGAACTGGAATTGTTTTGTAAACAGGAATGGTCACAAATACCTTCATCCAGGATCCAGGAACTCATTAATAGCTACAGGAAGCGACTAGAGGCTGTTATTTTTGCAAAAGGAGGATCTACGAAATATTAATGTCACTTTTATGTTGAGGTGCCCATACTTTTGCACCGGTCAAATTTTGTTTAAATGCAGATTGCACATTTTCTGTTAGTGCAATAAACCTCATTTGAATCCAGAAATATAACTGAGTCCATCAGTTATTAGATATATGAAAGTGAAATAGCTGTTGCAAAAACCAAAATTGTTATAAAGAAAAAAGGTTAACATTAATAGGGGTGCCCAAACTTTAACATATGACTGTATCTCCGTCAGATGCCTGATCTATCTGTGGGCTACAAATTGTGGCATTTCTAGTCTCCATTCCACTGTATTTGCTGTGTCTTACCCTAGTTATTGATACCAGTTAGATAACAAAAATAAATTTTTACCTAGATTCCAGATATTTTAAAGTGTGGTTTTCCCGCACACGGATTACGTACAAGTTTGCTCACAATTCAGCCATTTGTAGTGAACGTGATGGTGATGGTGCATGCAGAGGCCGAGGCAATGGGCAAGGTGAAATTGTGCCAAGACAAAGACCGACATCTTCTCACATTACCTTCCTGTGCGAATTCATTGGGGACTGCAAACCAGCACTATTGAATCCAGAGCAGTGTCAAAAAGTTGTTGGTTGGATAACAGATAATGCTTCTGGTCACTTTTCCACCACCACCACCATCCCCCTGTCTTCCACACGGTCAAGTTTGAGTAGCCGTGAGACTGGACCGCATATTCCTCACCCTGATCCTCTTTCATTCCACATTGCCGAGTGCCCGGAGACAACTGATCCCACACTTGGACACTCCGAAGAGCTGCTCACTTTTCCATTTACACATTCGGGCCTCTCACCCGCTCCACTTGAAGCATGGCAAGATGAGATCGCAAGTAGCAATGCCCAAATATTTTAGCAGGAACGTTCTAACGAAGGTGATGGTGGTGGCGTGTCACAACAGGTAGACGATGATGAGACACAATTGCCAGAAAGTCAGGAGGAGGACCAGGGTGTGGAAGTGGAAGCAGGAGGACATGCAGAGTGAGGACAGCAGCACACAGGGGGAGGGAGGCATAGCACCCCAACAAGCAGGAAGAAGAAGTGTGGTGTCCACAGACAGAAGGTGAGCCACTGTTCCTCGTAACACCAACACGACGGAAGTTGGCAGTACAACAATCAGATCTTTCCGAGTCTGGTTGTTTTTTAAAGACAATGCCGATATCCCCAAACAGGCCATTTGCACCACCTGCCATGCTCAGCAAAACTACCAGCCTGGCCACCACCAGCATGATCAGGCCTATGCAGCAAAGCACCCGACTTTGTGAGCCGAACACCAGGCTCCAGGAACAGTGGCTATGGGTGAAAACACTGTTCCTTCCACTGTATGCATGCAAGCCAATCCCCTGTCAACATTGCATGCGAAGATGCCTCCTGCCCTGCACCTGTCATTGCCCACACTCAACTACCACCATTATCATGCACGTCCACATCTTTGTCCCAGCGCACCCTTCAGTTGTCCATACCCCAGTCATTGGAATGCCAGTGGGTCGTCCTCCCAGGGCTGTGGGGTACTCGGTACCGGGCCGGTCTCTCAGAGGGAGGTGTCACAGCAGCGGTGACCCGGTCCATGGCCCTGGGCGCCCATGTAAAAGGGGTTGAGTGGTGGAATAAAGTTTATGAGTGATTCGTGATGCCACCTGTGGTGTTCGGAAAGGGAGGTGTTAAGCCGACTCTGCAGACAGATCCTCTGGGACAGATGGTGGGGTGCAGCAGGGATGTTATAGCGCCCTACACAAGTAGGGCTGTAGTCCCAGGGCAGAGTAGATGAAGAGGATAGGTGTTGAGGAAGAGGGTGCAGTGTCTGGCACAGAGATGTAGCAGTGCTGAAGAAGTTGCAGGAAGAAGGCAAGGACACAACAAAGTGTAGTTTCTTTACCTTTACTTTGTAAGTGCAGTCCAGGGTCCAGATTACAGATGGCACAGGAGCTGATTAGCCTGGAAGCAACTTAGGAATCTCTCTGTCAGATGGGTTGTGTAGTCTCCTCTCTAGCGCTGACTTGAGGTACATGCATTACTGTGTTACACTGACGTTCCTCCTTCTTCTTCCCTTTTGAATCTACCTCGTATGGCAGACAGCTGTAGCCTTCTATCTCCTTTGGCTCACACGTCGCTGTTGTGCCTCTGAGTCTTAGATGGGAATAGAGCATTTACAACTTCCTATTCCTCTGGTTTCTGTTGCAGGACCGTCAGTATCCATACAACCTTGGAGACCAGGCTCCAGATCATGCGCTCCAGCTGGGAATGAGCCTCAACTCCCTGCTCAATCCCCTCAGCTCCTCTCTCCACATCCACACACTTCGCCCTCCTCACAGAACTGCCTAATTTCCCCTCCAGGCCCCCAGAGAGAAGCTCTTTCCCTTAGTATTGGTTCTGAGCTCCCTCTGCTGGCCTGGAGTGGAAACTGTGTTGTATGTAGAGATTAACTCTCAGAGAGACCCTTCATTGCTTCCAGGCATGACATCACACTCCCTAGGAGGAAGGTAATGCCAGTGTGGCGACCATACTCATGGGGGCGCCACATTCCCCCCTAGTGCAATTCAGTACTCCTGGACTGATAAAAAAAAAACATATGAACATATAAACAAATAAACAATTAAAAATGTACAAGATTTAGAAAAAATTAAAAATGCAATAAGCAAAAGCACCAAAAATAGTCCTGTGACGATTAGTCCATGCGTCAATGTCCATGGTACATTCCTGGGCAAATGGTTAAACTATATACAAGGGGTTCTTAGAGTCTCTGTAGGCACCAAACTTAAAACGTTACATATATACATGTACAGGTTAACATTTACATGAACTTATTTAGATGCGAAACCTGAGGGGTGGTATGCCTTGGGTACCACGGACAGACCTACATAACTCTGGTGTGGGTAAACTGGGCAGTAGCTGTCTACACACTCTTAAACTCACCATGGGTATGACAGATTCACCACTGGCAGGGCGAGGATTCTCTGGCTCTAAAGCTGGTGTGGCATCTGCTACCTGAACTTCCTGATTTTCAGAGTTCTCTTGAGTCACTTCTTGTACTACCCATTGGGGAAAGGTCAAAACTGGCACCACTAAGGCATTATTTGCTCTATTCCAATTTACAGGGAATTCTCCAAGTGCAGTGCTGACCTTTTCTTCTTCTTCTATGGGTGGGATGTTGTTTTGCTCTTCCATTCTTTCTTTTAACTGGTCAGGGCACAATTTCAAATGATCCCTTGATACTGCTGCTGAGGTTTCTCCCCCATCCTTACTGATAAGGCACACCTTGGTGTTATCGAAGTTTGATGGTAAGATGGTGTAGGGTTCAGCTTCCCATTGGTCATCTAATTTATGCATCCTCCTCTTCCTTTTTAGGACTTGTTCTCCTGGTGACAAGGGAACTGCAGGTGCATGGTGATTGTAGTGCCTTTCTAGTTTTTGTCTTGCCTGAGCTAGACTCTTTTCTGCACACTCTTGTACTCTTCTGTACTACTGCTGCCTCTCTGTGTCCCAGTCAGCATCCCGTGATGTTTCCTCTGGTGTAAGGACTCCCATATCCAAATCAATAGGCAGCTTACCAGGCCTCGCTCACATTAGGTAGGCTGGAGTGCAGTTGGTGGAATTCACAGGAATGTGGTTGTAGAGGTCTACCAGATCTGGCAACTTTTCTGGCCACAGATTCCTCTCTTCCAAAGGCAAGGTCTTCAGTAGGTCGATCACCACTTGGTTCATCTTTTCACACATGCCATTGGTCTGTGGATGGTATGGAGTTGTCCAGATCTTCTTGCAACCGTAAAAGTTACAGAATTCCTGGAACACTTCCGTCTCAAAGGCTGGACCTTGATCTGTAAGCACTCGCTCGGGGTATCCGTGTGGTCGACAAAAGTGCTGTTGAAAGGCTCTGGCTGCTATCCTGGCTGTTTGATCCTTGACAGGCACAACTACCAAGAATCTTGAGTAGTGGTCAACGATGGTAAGAGCATAAATATAGTCTGAACAGCTTGGGACCAGCTTCACATGGTCCAGGGTGACCAACTCAAGTGGCTGCTTGGTTATTATTTGCTGCAAAGGAGCTCGCTGGCTGTTACGGTCCTTTCTGCGCAGGTTGCATTGTCCACACTCCCGGCACCAATTTTCAATGGCTTTCCACATACCAGCCCAGTAAAATGTCTCCCGGAGCAAGGCTTCCAACTTCTTCCATCCGAAGTGTCCAGCTCCATTATGGTATGCTTCCAAGACCATTGATGCTTCTATCTTTGGGACTACCACCTGCCAAACCAGCTCATGAGTGCGGGCATTGATACTCCTCCGGCACAGCTTTCCTTCATAGATGAACAGCCGACCTCTTTCCTTCCACAACTGTTGGGTTTCATCAGGAGCATCCAACTCTGGGTGTGAGTCAGCTTGTGACTAGTGTTGAGCATTCGATACCGCAAGTATCGGGTATCGGACGATATTCACTGTATCGGAATTCCGATACTGAGTTCCGATACTTTTAGCATATCGAATACCGGAATCGGAAGTTCCCATAATGCTATGAGCCAGTTTGATTTGATTCAGCCAATGACAATCCTCAGAAGTGTGGGCACATCCTGTTAGGCATGTAGGCATGTTAACTAATGGCATGGCTATGATTGGCTGTGGAAATGATGTCATGATGCACTATAAAAGTCGCCGCAGCCGCCATTTCGGGTTCACTCTGCTGTGAATTCAGTTAGGGACAGGCTGCTGTTCAAGACTGTGAGGGACAGTTAGAGATAGCGATTTTCACAATCATAGTGTGCTTTACCCAGGCTACATAATCCACCACTGTAGCTTTCTTTTGCCTTGCAGCAGTGTTCACAGCTGTCTGCAAGGTCTGTGTGAGTGCAGCTCACGCTGAGTAGTGTGTCCTGCAGCCACGTCTGGTTGTAGGCCGCTCAGCATGTCACTGCCTCATACATATTTTTATTTTTTTGCTGCTCATTTTTCATTCTCCTATTAGTGTTCACTGTGCATCCATCTGTATCCATATACGTTGGTTGCAAACACTATAGGAGTAGACAGCGGAGCCTCTCTGCAGCCTTTCAGTGCTAGTGCCCAGTTTGCTGCACTGTTCACGGCTGTCTGAGAGGTCTCTGTGTGTGAGTGCAGCTCACGCTGAGTAGTGTGTCCTTCAGCTACGTCTGGTTGTAGGCCGCTCAGCATGCGTCACTGCCTCACACATATTTTCTTTTATTGCAGCTCATTTTTTATTCTCCTATTAGTGTGCATCCATCCATATCCATATACGGTGGTTGCAAACACTATAGGAGTAGACAGCGGACCCTCTCTGCAGCCTTTCAATGCTAGTGCCCACTTATCTGCACTGTTCACAGCTGTCTGTGAGGTCTCTGACTGTGTGTGAGTGCAGCTCACGCTGAGTAGTGTGTCCTGCAGCTACGTCTGGTTGTAGGCCGCTCAGCGTGCGTCACTGCCTCACACATATTTTTCTTTTATTGCAGCTCATTTTTTATTCTCCTATTAGTGTGCATCCATCCATATCCATCTACATTGGTTAGTTGCAAACACTGTATAGGAGTAGATAGAGGAGCCTTTTTTCTGGCTTGTGCCCTTCAGCTGCAGCCAGATTAATATTACGCTATTTTTTGGAGCCTCATCTTTTGCATTGTAAGTTACCTTCCTACATTGTAATAGCTCCAAAAAGTTAGTGATACTATCGCTTTCAAATCTTTGGTCACATCCTTTTAGTTTTTTTTCAAAAAAAAAAAATAAATAAAGTTCACCAAACACTCCATTTGACAGTTATGTAGGCCACATTAGCTCCTATTAAAGTGTAGTCCACACATACACTTCATAAAATTAGTGTTTCTTATACCTGTTACCAGCTGTTCAGGAATAAGCACACTAAGCCCCCCCTTTGTACTTTTCTGCCTATCATTATCAGTCTACCAAGATGAAGAAGGCAGGGAGTAAGGCACGTTGGCGTGGGCGTGGAGATTCAGCAGGGAGAGGACCTGGGGATTCTGCAGGGAGAGGACGTGGGGATTCTGTGCCTGCTGCGGGCACCAGTGAGTCAGCATCCCCCAGTTTTAGCAGGCAACAGTCCTTTATGCGCAGCTTTGTAGGACCTCGCCGTACCCCACTGCTGCGGGAGGAACAAATTGAAGCTGTTGTCGGATGGATGGCAGCTAACACATTGACTTCAATGACTTCCACGTCCTCTCAAGGCCAGAGCACTGAAGAGCAACCATTTGTCTCTTCACCACCTGCCAAAGTGCCGAGGCAGTCAGAGAGCCCTGGACAGGAGCCATCACAGTCTCTACTTCTGTTCTCTGAATCTGTTGGCTTGGAAAGAGGGGGACAGCCAAGCAGCATTCAAGAATGTGAAGAAGAGGGAGTATGCAGTGATGCACAACTTCTTTGTCCCTCTGAATCTGAAGAGGCGGGTGGGCCAGTGCCTATGGTCAGCACACCTCAGTACACATCAGATGATGATGAGACACAGGTGCCACTTTCTGGTGCGTATGGTGCTGGCGAGACTACCCAGGAGAAGCAGGTGTTTGAAGAGGGGAGTGTAGATGATGAGGTCCTTGACTCATCATGGTGTGAGGAACAGGGAGGTGGTGGGAGCAGCTCTGAGGAAGAGATTCCCCGAACGGCCAAAACAGGAGGGAGAGGGAGGGGGCATACTTGGTTGCCTGTAGCCTCCACTTCGGCACCCGTTAGGAGCATTCCTCTTCCAAAAGCCAAAACGGGCGCTCCCAAGACTTGCAGTGCGTGGTCCTTTTTTGACACACTTGCAGATGACATTTGCTTTGTCAATTGCAATCTGTGTCATCAAAAAGTCAAAAGAGGGAAAAATGTCAGCAATCTCAATACCACAAATATGTGGAAACATGTGCGGACCAAGCACGAGCTGGAGTTACACAGACACACTGAAGATGTAGGCCAACGTACAGCACCACCTACCACCTCTTCAGCTCGTGTTGGGGCCTCTTCCTCCAGCTCACACACAGCTAGTTCGGCTTCCTCACAGGATCGCCAAGGAAGAACCTCTGGCACTGTTGTCTGGAGACCCAGTGACATTCCACCCACAGCACCACATTCCCAGTCATCCTCACACTCCCAGGCCACTCTACAGCCATCGTTAGCACAGGTATGGGATAAAAGGCGGCCATACTCGGCAAACCATCCCAGAGCACAGGCTCTGAATGCTGGCACTGCCAAACTACTGGCCCTTGAAATGCTCTCATTCAGGTTGGTGGAGACTGACACCTTCCGGAACTTCATGGCATTGGCAGTCCCACAATACACCGTGCCCAGCCGCTTTTATTTCAGCAGGCAAACCGTCCCTGCCCTGCAAAAACATGTGGAGGGAAAAATAAAACATGCGCCACTAAACGCCGTCAGTAGCAAGGTCCACCTGACCACCGATGCGTGGACCAGTAACCAGGAACAGGGACGATACCTTTCCCTCACTGCCCATTGGGTCAATGTTGTGGAGCCGGGTACAGATCTAGAGAGTGGCGCTGTACGTGTTCTGCCAACTCCACGGATTGCAGGAATCCAGTCTCTACACATTGACTCCTCCTCCTACTCAAGTTCCTCAGAAACAGCGCTGCAGGAGCCTGTTACGACCGATATGAGCACAGCCGTGGCCAAACGTCAACAGGTCGTACTCAAATTAATTTCTTTGGGGAATCGAAGCCACACAGCGCAGGAGCTCTGGAATGCCATCAAGCAGGAGAGCGACGTGTGCTTTGTGCCAGTGAATCTCCAGCCGGTCTTGGTAGTGTGTGACAATGGCCGAAATCTGGGGGCAGCTCTGGGCTTAGGCAACCTCACTCACATCCCATGTCTGGCACATGTGCTGAACTTGGTCATGCAGAGCTTTCTGAGGGACTATCCGGATCTTGATGGACTGCTGCACAAGGTCCGCATAGAGTGCGCTCACTTGCGGCATTCCAGCACTGCAAGATCACACGTTGCTGCTCTGCAGCGCCGATTACGCCTTCCGGAACATCGCATCATATGTGACCTACCCACCAAGTGGATTTCAACATTACATATGTTGGAGCGGTTGTGTGAGCAGCAGGCAGCAGTCATGGAGTACCAGCTGCATCAGGCGCAAACAAGTCGCACTGTGCGCCGGTCACACTTCAGCACCATTGAGTGGGCCTCTATGAAGGACATCTGCCTCGTTTTGCGTGCCTTCGATGATTCCACACGGATGGCGAGTGCAGATGATGCACTAGTCAGCATGACTGTTCCCCTTATCTGCCTGCTTCAAAAAACACTGCAAGCACTAAGGGAGGAGGTTTTGGAAGAGGTGGAGGATGAGGAGTCACAAATGCCATCTACTTCTGGACAGTCTGCGCTATGTGGTTCCTCACAAAGGCCTAGGCAGGGGACACTTTGTGAGCAGGATGAGGAGGACTCAATGGAGGAGGAAGACATCTCTCCAGAGGAGGGAGGTACACAATGCTCTAGTCAGTATGTACAGTGAGAGTGGGGTGATGCAGAGCAGGCAGAGATGACGACTCAAGCAGGGAACAGCGTTTCTTTGGCAGTTGGGAGTTTGCAGCACATGGTTGATTTCATGCTGCAGTGCCTGAGAAACGACCGTCGCATCACCCACATTCTCAACACGACTGATGATTGAGTGTACACCCTGCTAGATCCTCGCTACCGGGACAACTTACAAAGCCTCATATCACCGTTGAACCGGGAGCGTAAACTGTGGGAGTACCAAGACACACTGGTGCAGTCCATCATGTTCTCCATTCCACCCGACAGCAGTGCTGCTAGTGCTTTACAAAGCAGCTCTGTGCGTCGAGGCAGTGGAGGAAGCTCAGCACAAAGAGGGAGCAGAGGCAGCGCCTCAGCACAATGCAAGACCACTATGGCCCAAATGTGCAAAGTTTTGTGTCTCCGCCACAAATGTCTGCACCATGACAGACGGCTCCAGTCAGCAGGAGGCAACGTTTCCGTCAGATGGTGACAGACTACATGTCTTGCCCTGTCAGTGTACACCCAGATGGCTCTTCCCCCTTCAAGTTTTGGGTCTCAAATCTGGATACATGGCCAGAGCTTAGCCAGTATGCATTGGAGGTGCTGGCTTGCCCTGCTGCCAGTGTATTATCACTAACACGACTATCCTCCGACAATGTTGACGGGCTCACTTTTCTGAAAATGAACAAGGCCTGGATCTCGCCAGGATTTGCCAGTCCTTTACCAGAATAAATAACTGGTTAGCAACAGTATCCAGGTCTCCTGTTGTGTTCATGTTTCTACCACCTGAACTGTAATCCCAGGGCTTCAACACAGCCAATTGTCGCTCAGAAGTGCCGTCTGCACAGAGAAAATCACTAGCTCCTGTGTTAGTGGGGTTCAGCAAAGCCATCTGCTCCCCTGCTGTGTGGACGGCAAAGTCTCCTGCTCCCTCCACAATCGATCTACTACAGATTTTTAACCGTGCTCCACTATGGCCTCTGGCTCCACCGTTTCTAGTATTTCCCCTGGCCTCCAACCTCACCAGTTGCTGCTCTGAAGTGGCGTCTGCACAATCCACACTTGCTCCTGGGTTACTGGGGCTCAGTCATGTCAGTTGATCCCCTGATGTGTGTCCGGCAATGTCTCCTGCTCTGTCCACATTCCAATTACTAGTAGTGGGAATGTGGACAGAGCAGGAGACCTTGCCGGACACACATCAGGGGATCAACTGACGTGACTGAGCCCCAGTAACACAGGAATAAGTGTGTATTGTGCAGACGCCACTTCAGAGCAGCAACTGGCGGGGTTGGAGGCCAGGGGAAATACTAGAGACAGTGGAGAGAGAGGCCATAGTGGAGCACGGTTACAATCAGTAGTAGTTTACAACCTATATCAAACTTGCTGCAAGTTGGCCTCCGCCTGCTGCATGATTGATCCTGGGCTTCAACACAGCCAGTTGGTGTTCAGAAGTGCCATCTTCACAGAGAAAAACACACTAGCTCCTGTGTTAGTGGGGTTCAGTAACGTCAGCTGTTCCCCTGCTGTGTGGACGACAAAGTCTCCTGCTGCCTCCACATTCAAAAACCATCAGGCCTCAGCCTGCTCCATGCTTGATCCTGGGCTCCATCAACGCCAGTTCGTGTTCAGAAGTGCCGTCTTCACAGAGAAAAACAAACTAGCTCCTGTGTTATTGGGGTTCAGTAACGTCTGCTGTTCCCCTGCTGTGTGGACGACAAAGTCTCCTGCTGCCTCCACATTCAAAAACCATCAGGCCTCTGCCAACTCCATGCTTGATCCTGGGCTCCAACAACGCCAGTTGGTGTTCAGAAGTGCCCTCTTCACAGACAAAAACACACTAGTTCCTGTGTTAGTGGGGTTCAGTAATGTCAGCTGTTCCCCTGCTGTGTGGACGACAAAATCTCCTGCTACCTCCACATTCAAAAACCATCAGGCTTCAGCCTGCTCCATGCTTGATCCTGGGCTCCAACAACGCCAGTTATTGGGGGTCAGTAACGTCTGCTGTTCCCCTGCTGTGTGGATGGCAAAGTCTCCTGCTGCCTCCACATTCAAAAACCATCAGGCCTCTGCCTGCTCCATGCTTGATCCTGGGCTCCAGCAACGCCAGTTCGTGTTCAGAAGTGCCGTCTTCACAGAGAAAAACACACTAGCTCCTGTGTTAGTGGGGTTCAGTAACGTCAGCTGTTCCCCTGCTGTGTGGACGACAAAGTCTCCTGCTGCCTCCACATTCAAAAACCATCAGGCTTCTGCCTGCTCCATGCTTGATCCTGGGCTCCAACAACGCCAGTTGATGTTCAGAAGTGCTGTCTTCACAGAGAAAAACACACTAGCTCCTGTGTTATTGGGGGTCAGTAACGTCTGCTGTTCCCCTGCTGTGTGGATGGCAAAGTCTCCTGCTGCCTCCACATTCAAAAACCATCAGGCCTCTGCCTGCTCCATGCTTGATCCTGGGCTCCAACAACGCCAGTTGGTGTTCAGAAGTGCCGTCTTCACAGAGAAAAACACACTAGCTCCTGTGTTAGTGGGGTTCAGTAACATCAGCTGCTCCCCTGCTGTGTGGATGACAAAGTCTTCTGCTGCCTCCACATTCAAAAACCATCAGTCGTCAGCCTGCTCCATGCTTGATCCTGGGCACCAGCAACGCCAGCTGGTGTCCAGAAGTGCTGTCTTCACAGAGAAAAACACACTAGCTCCTGTGTTAGTGGGGTTCAGTAATGTCTGATGTTCTCCTGCTGTGTGGATGACAAAGTTTCCTGCTGCCTCCACATTCAAAAACCATCATGCTTCAGCCTGCTCCATGCTTGATCCTGGGCTCCAACAACGCCAGTTGGTGTTCAGAAGTGCCGTCTTCACAGAGAAAAACACACTAGCTCCTGTGTTAGTGGGGTTCAGTAACGTCAGCTGTTCCCCTGCTGTGTGGACGACAAAGTCTCCTGCTGCCTCCACATTCAAAAACCATCAGGCCTCAGCCTGCTCCATGCTTGATCCTGGGCTCCATCAATGCCAGTTCGTGTTCAGAAGTGCCGTCTTCACAGAGAAAAACACACTAGCTCCTGTGTTAGTGGGGTTCAGTAACGTCAGCTGTTCCCCTGCTGTGTGGATGACAAAGTCTCCTGCTGCCTCCACATGCAAAAACCATCAGGCCTCTGCCTGCTCCATGCTTGATCCTGGGCTCCAACAACACCAGTTGGTGTTCAGAAGTGCTGTCTTCACAGAGAAAAACACACTAGCTCCTGTGTTAGTAGGGTTCAGTAATGTCTGCTGTTCTCCTGCTGTGTGGATGACAAAGTCTCCTGCTGCCTCCACATTCAAAAACCATCAGGCCTCTGCCTGCTCCATGCTTGATCCTGGGCTCCAACAACGCCAGTTGATGTTCAGAAGTGCTGTCTTCACAGAGAAAAACACACTAGCTCCTGTGTTAGTGGGGTTCAGTAATGTCTGCTGTTCTCCTGCTGTGTGGACGACAAAGTCTCCTGCTGCCTCCACATTCAAAAACCATCAGGCCTCTGCCTGCTCCATGCTTGATCCTGGGCTCCAACAACGCCAGTTGGTGTTCAGAAGTGCCGTCTTCAAAGAGAAAAACACTAGCTCCTGTGTTAGTGGGGTTCAGTAACGTCTGCTGTTCCCCTGCTGTGTGGATGATAAAGTCTCCTGCTGCCTCCACATTCAAAAACCATCAGGCCTCAACCTGCTCCATGCTTGATCCTGGGCTCCAACAACGTCAGTAGGTGTTTAGAAGTGCCGTCTTCACAGAGAAAAACACACTAGCTCCTGTGTTAGTGGGGTTCAGTAACGCCAGCTGCTCCCCTGCTGTTTGAACGACAAACTCTCCTGCTGCCTCCAAAATCACACTACATCTTATTTTCTACTCGCTCCAAGTAGGCCTCAGCCTGCTCCATGATTGATCCTGGGCTTCAACACAGCCAGTTTTTGCTTGGAAGTGCCTTACGCACAGAGAGAAACACTAGCTCCTGCGTCAGTGGGGTTAAGTAACGCCAGCTGCTCCCCTGCTGTGTGGATGGCAAAGTCTCCTGCTGCCTTCACAGTCACACTACACACTGATTTTTAACTGTGCTCCACTTAAGCCTCTGGCTCCACTGTCTCTAGTATTTCCCCTGGCCTCCAGCCCCGCCAGTTGCTGCTCTGAAGTGGCGTCTGCACAATCCACTCTTGTTCCTGTGTTACTGGGGCTCAGTCACGTCAGTTGATCCTCAGATGTGTGTCCGGCAATGTCTCCTGCTCTGTCCACATTCCCATTACTAGTAGTGGGAATGTGGACAGAGCAGGAGACCTTGCCGGATACACATAAGGGGATCAACTGACGTGACTGAGCCCCTGTAACCCAGGAACAAGTGTGGATTGTGCAGACGCCAATTCAGAGCAGCAACTGGCGGGGTTGGAGGCCAATGGAAAAACTAGAGACAGTAGAGCCAGAGGCCTAAGTGGAGCACGGTTACAATCAGTAGTAGTGTACAACCGATATAAAACTTGCTTCAAGTAGGCCTCAGCCTGCTCCATGATTGATCCTGGGCTTCAGCACAGCCAGTTGTTGCTCGGAAGTGCCGTCTGCACAGTGAAAAACACATGCTCCAGAGTGGGGCTCAATAACGCCAGCTGTTCCCTTGCTGTGTGGACGATAAAGTCTCCTGCTGCCTCCAAAATCACACTACATCTTATTTACTACTCGCTCCAAGTAGGCCTCAGCCTGCTGCCTGATTGACCCTGGGCTCCAACATCGCCAGTTGCTACTCAGAAGTGTCTTTGGCATGGGTACTCCCTCCTGCCCAGCCTGGTTCCAGCACGCCTGCTTTTTCCGGGTAGTGTCAACATCACTTTGCCACCAAAACGTTGTCCAGTCGTGTTGCAGCCGGGTTAGCCAAGTCTATGGTGCCTGCAGTTTAGGTGCTTCCTATGTGGGCTGCGGGTTCTGGTAATAAAGGCTGGTTCCGTAGTGCCAATAGAACAAGCACCCCCTGTAGGACTGTGGGTTTCGGTAACTGCGGCCGGCTCGCGGCCTTGCAATGTTGTTTTTCAGGGGTAGCTTCTGCTACCCCTCCGGGTTCCAGCACCGTCAGCTGGTCTTCGGCAGTGTCTTTGGCACGGGTACTCCCTCCTGCCCAACCTGGTTCCAGCACGCCTGCTGTTTCCGGGTAGTGTCAACGTCACTTTGCCACCAAAACGTTGTCCAGTCGTGTTGCGGTCGGGTTAGCCGAGTCTATGGTGCCTGCAGTTTAGGTGCTTCCTCTGTGGGCTGCGGGTTCTGGTAATAAAGGCTGGTTCCGTAGTGCCAATAGGACAAGCACCCCCTGTAGGACTGTGGGTTTCTGTAATTGCGGCCAGCTCGCGGCCTTGCAACGTTGTTTTTCAGGGGTAGCTTCTGCTAGCCATCCGGGTTCCAGTACCGTAAGCTGGTTCTCGGCAGTGCCTTTGGCCTAAGTTCCTCCTGCTCGGTATCCAAGTTCCAGCAATGTCTGCTGGTTCTTGGTAGTGCTTTGTAGCACAAGTACCTCCTGCTTAGTAACCGTGTTCCAGCACCGTCAGCTGGTCCACGGTTGTGCCATTGGCTCTTGTTCCTTCTGCTGCCACTCTGGGTACCAGCACCGTCAGCTGGTTCTCGGTAGTTCGATTGACTCTTGTAGCTTATGCTACCCATCCGGGTACCAGCATCGTCAGCTGGTTCTCGGCAGTGCCTTTGGCCTAGGTGCCTCATTCTCGGTATCCGAGTTCCAGCAATGTCTGCTGGTCCTTGGTAGTGCTTTGTAGCACAGGTACCTCCTGCTTAGTAACCGGGTTCCAGCACCATCAGCTGGTCCACGGTTGTGCCATTGACTCTTGTTCCTTCTGCTGCCCCTCCGGGTTCCAGCACAGTCAGCTGGTCCTCGCTAGTTCCATTTGCTCTTGTTCCTTCTGCTACCCATCCGGGTTCCAGTACCGTCAGCTGGTTCTCGGCAGTGCCTTTGGCCTAGGTGCCTCCTTCTCGGTATCCGAGTTCCAGCAACGTCTGCTGGTCCTTGGTAGTGCTTTGTAGCACAGGTACCTCCTGCTTAGTAACCGTGTTCCAGCAGCGTCAGCTGGTCCACGGTTGTGCCATTGGCTCTTGTTCCTTCTGCTGCCACTCTGGATACCAGCACCGTCAGCTGGTTCTCGGTAGTTCCATTGACTCTTGTAGCTTCTGCTACCCATCCGGGTTCCAGCACTGTCAGCTGGTTCTCGGCAGTGCCTTTGGCCTAGGTGCCTCCTTCTCGGTATCCGAGTTCCAGCAACATCTGCTGGTCCTTAGTAGTGCTTTGTAGCACATGTACCTCCTGCTTAGTAACCGGGTTCCAGCACCGTCAGCTGGTCCACGGTTGTGCCATTGGCTCTTGTTCCTTCTGCTGCCACTCTGGATACCAGCACTGTCAGCTGGTTCTCGGTAGTTCCATTGACTCTTGTAGCTTATGCTACCCATCCGGGTACCAGCATCGTCAGCTGGTTCTCGGCAGTGCCTTTGGCCTAGGTGCCTCCTTCTCGGTATCCGAGTTCCAGCAATGTCTGCTGGTCCTTGGTAGTGCTTTGTAGCACAGGTACCTCCTGCTTAGTAACCGGGTTCCAGCACCATCAGCTGGTCCACGGTTGTGCCATTGACTCTTGTTCCTTCTGCTGCCCCTCCGGGTTCCAGCACAGTCAGCTGGTCCTCGCTAGTTCCATTTGCTCTTGTTCCTTCTGCTACCCATCCGGGTTCCAGTACCGTCAGCTGGTTCTCGGCAGTGCCTTTGGCCTAGGTGCCTCCTTCTCGGTATCCGAGTTCCAGCAACGTCTGCTGGTCCTTGGTAGTGCTTTGTAGCACAGGTACCTCCTGCTTAGTAACCGTGTTCCAGCAGCGTCAGCTGGTCCACGGTTGTGCCATTGGCTCTTGTTCCTTCTGCTGCCACTCTGGATACCAGCACCGTCAGCTGGTTCTCGGTAGTTCCATTGACTCTTGTAGCTTCTGCTACCCATCCGGGTTCCAGCACTGTCAGCTGGTTCTCGGCAGTGCCTTTGGCCTAGGTGCCTCCTTCTCGGTATCCGAGTTCCAGCAACATCTGCTGGTCCTTAGTAGTGCTTTGTAGCACATGTACCTCCTGCTTAGTAACCGGGTTCCAGCACCGTCAGCTGGTCCACGGTTGTGCCATTGGCTCTTGTTCCTTCTGCTGCCACTCTGGATACCAGCACTGTCAGCTGGTTCTCGGTAGTTCCATTGACTCTTGTAGCTTCAGCTACCCATCCGGGTTCCAGCACCGTCAGCTGGTTCTCGGCAGTGCCTTTGGCCTAGGTGCCTCCTTCTCGGTATCCGAGTTCCAGCAACGTCTGCTGGTCCTTGGTAGTGCTTTGTAGCACAGGTACCTCCTGCTTAGTAACCGGGTTCCAGCACCGTCAGCTGGTCCACGGTTGTGCCATTGGCTCTTGTTCCTTCTGCTGCACCTTCAGGTTCCAGCACCGTCAGCTGGTCGTCGCTAGTTCCATTTGCTCTTGTTCCTTCTGCTACCCATCCGGGTTCCAGTACCATCAGCTGGTTCTCGGCAGTGCCTTTGGCCTAGGTGCCTCCTTCTCGGTATCCGAGTTATAGCAACGTCTGCTGGTCCTTGGTAGTGCTATGTAGCACAGGTACCTCCTGCTTAGTAACCGGGTTCCAGCACCGTCAGCTGGTCCACGATTGTGCCATTGGCTCTTGTTCCTTCTGCTGCCACTCTGGGTACCAGCACCATCAGCTGGTTCTCAGTAGTTCCATTGACTCTTGTAGCTTCTGCTACCCATCCAGGTTCCAGCACCGTCAGCTGGTTCTTGGCAGTGCCTTTGGCCTAGGTGCCTCCTTCTCGGTATCCGAGTTCCAGCAACGTCTGCTGGTCCTTGGTAGTGCTTTATAGCACAGGTATCTCCTGCTTAGTAACTGTGTTCCACCATCGTCAGATGGTCCACGGTTGTGCCATTGGCTCTTGTTCCTTCTGCTGCCCATCCGGGTTCCAGTACCATCAGCTGGTTCTCGGCAGTTCCTCAGCCTTCTTGTACCTTCTGCTACTTTTCAAAGGTCACGCTTGTGGAAATGGTTTTTGGTTCTCACTCAGGATCTCCCTGACGACGACCCTGAAGACGACGACCCTGAAGACCACACCGAAGAAGACCAAAAAGATGACCCTGAAGAAGATGACCAAGAGGACAAAGAACATGAAGACAACCACCAAGATGCAGAACAACAAGAGACAGAAGAGCAAGAAGCAGAAAAACCAAAAGCAGAAGAACATTAAGCATAAGACTAAAAATCAGAGCAAATGATATTATCTAAATTATAAGCAGAAGAAGACTAAGCAGTGTATGGGGGTGAGTCCGTTCCTCCTCGTGGTGCCCCTGGAAAATGCCTGCTGCTGCAGGCCAAACTGAACGCGGACAAATCCTGTTGTAAATCTTTTGTGACAGGCAGAACGGAAGGTGTAATCTTCAAACTTTTATAGATAATAACTACAGGAATGCCTGTCACAAATAAGAATATGATGAAGAACAAGAATAGGAAGAAGATGAATAAGAAGTATATGAAGAATCTACAAAAAAAGAATAATAGGAAGAAGATGAAGAATGTAAAAAAAAAAAGAATAATAGGAAGAAGGTGAAGATGAGGATGAATAAGGTGAAGAAGAAGTTGATGAAAAAGATGCTGCTGCTGAGGATGATGATGGAGAAAGTGTTGGAGAAGTAAAAAAGAAGGTGAAGAGCATGGAAGTAGTGAAACATACATATCTAACAAAATATACAAAAGGTTAACATAGTCAATTTCTTTGTAACTCCGAACGTCTTTAAAAAAAAATTATTCCTGCTATTCCATTTGATTGGGCTAAACCTCTATGCCTTTAATGTCTCCTCCACCTCCCCCAATACATTCTACATTATTCATAGCTGTTTTTCTTCATGTAGAATTAAAATACAAGGAAAGGGTTTTTTTAATTCCGATATTTCTGTTCCATTGACTTGAATGGGACTTCCGGGATCGGAATCGGCAATACCCGATACTTTTTTGATATCGGCCGATCCAATCCGATCCGATATTTTCCAATATCGGGTGGCATCGTTCAACACTACTTGGGACAGTAGCTCCTTCACCAGTCGGACTGCGGGGTCACTATCCTGCATTTCTGCCCAGTCATGATGAGGCAATGGATTTCGGGTGGCCTCTTTCAAGCCAGACCGTCTGTTTCTCACTCCTTGGGCACATTGGGCCGCAATTGGCCGGTGGAAGGCAGGTAACTCAATTTCTTCAAGTGCCTCAGGGTCTTCTCCTGCATCTGGCAGATTAGGCATTCTGGACAGTGCATCAGCATTGGCGCTCTTGTGCCCTGCTCGGTACTTGATGGTGAATTCATAGTTAGACAACCGAGCCATCCATCGCTGCTCCAGTGCACCTAGTTTTGCAGTTTCCAAGTGAGTCAATGGGTTGTTGTCCATGAAGATGGTAAACTTAGCTGAAGCTAGGTAATGCTTGAATCATTCAGTCACAGCCCAGACTATGGAAAGGAACTCCAGCTTGAAGGAACTGTAGTTGTCAGGTTTCCTTTCAGTGGTATGAAGCTTCCTGCTGGCGTAGGAGATCACTCTTTCTTTGCCATTCTGTACCTGTGACAGTACTGCTCCCAGTCCCACGTTGCTGGCATCAGTATACAACACAAAGGGTTGGTCATAATCTGGGTAGGCCAGAACTTCATCTCCTGTGAGAGCCATCTTCAGTTAAGTGAAGGACCTCTCCAGCTCCTCATTCCATTCGAATGTAGGACTCTGCTTTCTGGCCTTCTTGGGCTGACCCACCAGAAGATTTTGCATAGGAGTGGCTGGCTATCTCAGTGAAGCCTTTGATTAACCTTGTCGTACTTCATGGAGGTTGCCGGGCTTCTGCCAGTCCCGGATAACGGTGACTTTGTCAGGATCCGGTGCCACACCTTCTGCACTCACTACGTGACCGAGGTACTGAATCTTGGGCTTCGGGAGGTGGCATTTGGAAGGCTTCACCTTCAGGCCAAAGTTGGACAAGGCTTCAAACACCTCAATCAGGTGCTTCAGACGGTCTTCATAAGTCTTGGAGAAAACAATGACATTATCAAGGTACAACAAGACTGTCTCAAAGTTCTTGTGTCCAAGACAGCACTCCATCAGTCGTTGGAATATCCCAGGGGCGGTGCAGAGCCCGAATGGCATGTAGTTGACCTCACAGAGACCCATTGAGGTGGTAAACACTGTTTTCTCCTTGCCTGCCTCTGCCATGGGAACCTGCCAATACCCACTAGTGAGATCTAAGGTGGAAACATAGTTAGCAGTTTTAAGTGCAGCTAATGAATCCTCAATTCTGGGTAATGGGCAGGCATCCTTATGTGTAATGCTGTTAATTTTTCTGTAATCAACACACATTCTCATGGTACCAACCTTCTTTTTCACAAAGACTATTGGGGCTGCCCAAGGGCTACAACTGTCTCTGATGACCCCAGCCTCCTTCATTTCCCACAACATACTTTTGGCACACTGGTATTGTGTTGGGGTATAGGCCGGTAGCTTTCATTTATGGGGGGATGATCTCCAGTGGGGATATGGTGTTGAACCCCTTTTGCCTTCCCAAAGTCTAGGGGGTGTTTACCGAATACCCGCTCATACTCCTGAGTCACTCGGTAAACCCCATTCTTTTGGTATGAAGGGGTGGAGTCAGTCCCCACCTGCAGTTGCTGGCACCATTCCTCCAGCTGCTTTACAGAGCCATTGTCCTCCACCTGTCGGATGAGACCAAGGGGCTCTGCTGCCTGCATTGCATTGTTACTGACAGTAAGCAGCTTAGCAACTGTGGCATACCGAGGTATTATGGCCTCCTCCTCCCCACAATTCAAGAGGCGTACAGGTACTCTCCCTTTGCGAACATCAACTACCCCTCTGGCTGTCAGGACAGTGGGCCGGCTGACAGAGTACACTGGTTCTACCAATGCCTGGTAATTTTTTCCTCTTAGGCCTATGGCTGCCCGACACCAAATCAACATTTCACATCTGGGGGGTATTACATTGGGGAAAGAAACACTCATTCTGACGCTGCCAATTTCTCCACCAGAGAGTTCTACCTGCTGTCTTTGCATCAGGGCCTTGATCTCCTTCTGCAGCTGTCGTTGTTCACTGGAACCAGCAGTCTCAGCCACCTGTTGCAACAAGACAATAACCTCGGAAAGACAATTTTCAATCACATTGGTACCAAGAGTCATCATTGGGTTACATTCTCATCGATCAATATCTACAACTATCAGACCTTGAGATTTTAACTTTACTCTACCCACTTTAACAGTAATTTCTTTACATCCCACTTGCGGTAAAGACTGACCATTACTGACAACTACTGTGATTTCTTCACTTAGGCCGCGAGTAAGTTCAGAATCAGCCCAAATACCGCTTGTAAAGGATATAAGGCATAGTTGTCACCTGAGAGCCAGTGTCCAGCAAAGCGTTCAATCACCACTGGGAGGACCGGTCACCCTCCAACATAATGTACTTGGCTCGCCAGTTCTTTGGGCTTTATGGTCCTACTCCTGGGGGTTGGCCATCTGCCCCAGGGGTTGCTCGTTTAAATAACAGAACCTTGCAATGTGGCTTGCCTTGTGGCAGTGACGAAAGATGGGATGTCCATTCTGGTCATAGCGATCATTGTCTCTCCCTCGGGGTGGTGGGATCCTCTTCTTCCGTAGCCATGGGACATCCTCTGGACTGGAGGCCAGCTGGATCTTCTCCTTTGATGACACCTGCAGGGACTGCACAGTTTTAGCCAGTGCAGCCATACCCTTGGTCAACTCCTGGACCTGAAGACGCAGTTCTGCAGATGGATCTTTGTCCAGAGTCTGTGCATCAGCCTCCACAGGGATGGAAGGGAAAGATGTTGCTTCCTGGTGATGTATAATCGCTGGGCGCCTAGGGGGCGCCGGACCGCTGACATTCGATTCATGCAGCACCCGGATAGCCCTGTCTTTGAAATCAGCAAAGTCTAGGACAGGGATCTGTAGGGCTATGATCCGCAGCTGTGCTCTGTGGGTACTGGATAGAAGTCCCTCAATGAATTGCTCCTTTAACGGTCTGTCTCCATCTTTCACACTGTTTGGATCAATCTGCTTGACGGCTCGCAGCGCCCCCTGCAGGTTAAGAGCATAGTCCCATATACTGTCCTGCGCTTTCTGCTTACACCCAAAGAATCTCATCTTGATTTCAGCGGCAGTGCGGGTGTCAAAGGTGCTTCTTAGCTTAGCCAGGATCTTTTTAACAGTCTCTTTATCAGTGTCCTGCCAGCTTTTACCTCTCTCTGTGCTGCACCTGTTAGCTGCCCAATAAGGATGTTCACCCTCTGGCTTTCAGACAGAGGATACACTTCAAACAAACTGCACAGTCTCTCTTTGAAGTCACTCAGGGTATGTGACTCCCCTGAATACTGCGGTAGCCAGGCTGCTCCCGGTATGTAAGGCATAGACAGCGGCATTATGGGGACCACTGCGGTGGGTGCTATTGGAGCCGCAGCCGCGTTGGGCCCTGCATCTTGCGGTGCTGAGGGGTTGGCGGGGGCGTCCGCCGCTACATCGGCGCGTGCCTCCGACATTCTCTTCCCCCCTAGTTAACGTTAGCCAGGCCCCGGGGTTGAGCAGGCTTACCAGCTGCAGGCCTCAGCTCCTCACTTCTCGCCCGCTGTCCTCTTCCCGCGCGGCACTTCACTTCTTCGCGCTCTTCAGCAGGCTCCACCCACGATGGCCCGCCTTTTTGGTTTCCCACGCGCGCCAAGCAGCGGGGTAATGGCAGCAATGATACAAACAGTCTAATGCACACAACACAGTCTCTGGCACACAGGACCCGGGGACACCGGGCTCCGTAAATCCTGTTTGTGATGCCAAAATGGGTCACCCTCCCATGGCTGTGGGGTACTCGGTACCGAGCCAGTATCTCAGAGGGAGGTGTCACAGCAGCGGTGACCCAGTCCGTGGCCCTGGGCGCCCATGTAAAAGGGGTTGAGTGGTGGAATAAAGTTTGAGTGATTCGTCACGCCACCTGTGGTGTTCGGCAAGGGAGGTGTTAAGCTGACGCTGCAGACAGATCCTCTGGGACAGATGGTGGGGTGCAGCAGTGATGTTATAGACCTCCACAGGCAGAGCTGTAGTCCCAGGGCAGAGTAGATAAAGAGGATAGGTGTTGAGGAAGAGGGTGCAGTGTCTGGCACAGAGATGTAGCAGTGCTGAAGACGTTGCAGGAAGAAGGCAAGGGCACAACATAGTGTAGTTTATTTACCTTTACTTTGTAAGTGCAGTCCAGGGTCCAGATTACAGATGGCACAGGAGCTGATTAGCCTGGAAGCAGCTTAGGAATCTCTCTGTCAGATGTGTTGTGTAGTCTCCTCTCTAGCGCTGACTTGAGGTACATGCAGTACTGTGTTACACTGACGTTCCTCCTTCTTCCCTTTTGGATCTACCTCGTATGGCAGACAGCTGTAGCCTTCTATCTCCTTTGGCTCACACGTCGCTGTTGTGCCTCTGAGTCTTAGATGGGAATAGAGCATTTAGAGCTTCCTATTCCTCTGGTTTCTGTTGCAGGACCGTCAGTATCCATACAACCTTGGAGACTCCTCACAGAACTGACTAATTTTCCCTCCAGGCCCCCAGAGAGAAGCTCTTCCCCTTAGTATTGGTTCTGAGCTCCCTCTGCTGGCCTGGAGCGAGAACTGTGTTGTATGTAGATATTAACTGTCAGAAAGACCCTTCATTGCTTCCAGGCATGACATCACACTCCCTAGGAGGAAGGTAATGCCAGTGTGGCGACCATACTCCTGGGGGCGCTACACAAGCGTAAATATGCAGCCATCGCCCAAAGACCACAGTATTAAATTCACACATTTCTTTCTGCTTGCGCTCAAAATATTGCATTTTAGGCTCAAGGATACAGAAGCTTTCCGCAACCTGATGGTGGCGGCCGTCCCAAGGCACTTGGTCAAGAGCCGCCACTATTTCTCCCAGTGTGTTGTCCCGACATTACACAAGCACGTGTCCCACAACATTACCCGTGCCCTGAACAATGCTGTTACTGGGAAATCCACCTAACCACGGACATGTGGACAAGTGCTTGTGGGCAGGGACGCTACATCTTGCTGACGGCACACTGGGTTAACTTAGTGAAAGCAGAGACCCAGAGGGACCTTGGGATGGAACACGTCCTTCCAATACCGAGGAATGCGGACCCTATGTCAATCAGAGTTGTCCCCAGTCTACAGCTCCTGCACCTCTTCCTCCTCCTCTTCTGCCTCAATGTCCACAACAGTCACAAGCTGGAAGCTCTGTAGCACTGCCACAGCCAAGCATCAACAGGCTGTACTGAAGCTAATATGATTAGGTGACAAACCGCACAATCCTGAAGAGTTGTGGACAGCTCTACATTTATCCTAATTAGTGATCAATGTGCCAACCAAGGATATAGAG
Source organism: Dendrobates tinctorius (assembly GCF_039654945.1). Lineage (NCBI taxonomy): Eukaryota > Metazoa > Chordata > Amphibia > Anura > Dendrobatidae > Dendrobates > Dendrobates tinctorius. Next base: position 15,951,234 of record NW_027361761.1, on the reverse strand, counting down.
AGATTCCAGCAATATAATTTTTTTTTCTTAATTATAAATTTATTAATACATAACTAAAGATTACAGACAAGAGAAATTAAAAAACAGGGTGGGAATAAACCTCCAAAGTGAGGATGTGTATTAATCAGAGGCAGATCCCCCTTCACAAAAAAATCATAAAATGAATATATAGCTGATGCCCAAAATTGTCAAAGTCAAATGAATATAATTCTCATGGTTAACAATCATATATGTAAAAAAAACAGTTCTGTCCACATAGAAAATGTTCTATCTGTTACAGACTCCAAAAAAGGGGCATAGTGCATACAATGCTTAGTGCAACATAGAAGTCTATTTGTTGTGGACAAAATATGGCACTGACACATATGAAAAGAATGTTAACAGAGTTAGGTATCATAGTACATATTGACAAAGTAGCAATATCAAATATCATTAGTACAAACAGAGTGATTAGGCAAAAGATCACATCACCTGAGACTGTGAAAGATAACGACATGCAGCAGGGGGCAAGAACAGCCACACATCCCAACCTGAAAGAGCAGGCAGATGTGTGGCTGACACCGCTGAACCTACAGCCAGGCATGGTCATGTGTGACAATGGCCATAACCTGGTGGCGGCTCTGAGGTCAGGCGAGCTCACACACGTACCATGCCTGGCCCATGTGCTTAACCTCATTGTTCAACAGTTTCTCAAAAGCTACCTGGAGCTTCCGGATCTGCTTGTGAAAGTACGCCGCCTGTGTGCCCATTTTAGAAAGTCAGCTCCAGCTTCTGCCACCCTTGCCATGCTTCAGCAGCGTTTGCATATTCCGACTCACCGACTGTTGTGTGAAGTCCACACGCATTGGAACTCAACACAAGGATTTGTGAGCAAAAGAGGGCAGTTGTTGACTACCAGTATCAACAAGGCCATCGGTATTATTCAGTTCAGACTCCAGACATAAGACCTCAGGAGTGGACATGGATGTCAGACATATGTACCATCCTACAAAACTTTGAGGTGTCCACCAAGATGGTGAGCTGCGAAGACGCAATAACTAGCATAACCATCCTGCTTCTCCGTCTCCTGAAATTCTCTCTGCTCACAATCAAATAGGTGGCATTGTAGGCTGAGCACGCTGTGATGGAGCAAGTAAGCATACAGGGTGATTACACACAGTGCAGCCTCATGTCATGCCAAGGATGATTGGTTGACAATGAGGAAGAGGAGGAGGTGGAAGAACAGGAGCTACTTTCATGTGCTATAGATGGTACTACAAGCACAACTGTCATACCATCTGTTCAGCGTGGATGGCCTGAGAAAAGGGAAGAGGAGGAGAGCATGGTCAGTCATCCTCTTGGTGAGGACACGGAAGTCTTGCCTGTTAGCTGTCTGCCACGCATGGCTGACTTTATATTGCGCTACCTTTCCTGTGACCTTCGTATTTTCAAAATTTTGTCTGTCAGTTATTACAGGTTGGTGACACTTGTAGACCCACGCTACAAGGAGAGCTTTAAATCTCTTCTTCCAAAGGCAAACAGGTGTACTAAAATGTTGCAGTACCAGAAGGCCCTAGTGGCGGAACTATTAAAAAAATTACCATCTGAAAATGCTGGCGGCAGAGGTCATAGTTCCTTGGACAACCAAGGAGTACAGGTGAGAGAGACACAACTCCAATCTAGTAGAGGCAGGGGAACACTGGCAAAGTTCTGGGAGAGTTTTCTCAGACCCTCTCATCGCCGAGGCCCTGAGGCACGGGATATTCTCAAAAGGAGTGCAAAGTTTTGGAAGATGGTAAGGGAGTATCTTGCTGACCATACCAACGTCCTCCAAGATTCCTCTGTGCTTTTTAATTTTTGGGTCTCAAAGCTGGATATGTGTCATGAACTGGCTCACTAGACCTTGGAGGTCCTGGCCTGACCTGCCGCTAGCATTTTGTCAGAGCACGTCTTTAGTGCCGCTGGTGGAATTATAACTGATAAGTGCATCTGCCTGTCAACTGAAAATGCTGACAGGCTGACTCTTATAAAAAGAACAAGGGCTGGATTGGGACTTCTAGATTGGTGCACTTCTGTATACCACCGCATGATAACAGTGAAAACTAACCTCAAATCGAGAGTCTTTTTTTGGAAGGTATATTCCCATGCACATCTTCACACCCACACATGGGTATACGCTTCCTGATTTTGGCTATTTGCTGTTATCCTCTTCCTTCTCCTCATCCTCATCATCCACCGCAACTAGATCACCATGGTGACCGTAGTCCGTGATGCAACAGCTACTACAAATGTTTGCAAAGGTGTTTATGATGCCCATAAAAAATTTTTTAACAAATATGTTAATGTGCACCCCCAGGCGAAAATGTTTGTCAGCCCATACACTTAATGTATGGGCATTACAAGTATAGGTGACCCCCTTCTTTAAACTAGGAAATATTTTTTGGAGGCCATCCTCCACGTCTCTTCCGACACCACCACTAGATCATCAGCGTGAACGTGTTCCGTGATGCAATAGCCAAGTAATTTTTTCAAGGGTGTTTATGATGGCCGTAAAAGAAATATTTACACTGTAGGTTGATGTGTATCCCCCAGGGGAAATGTTTGTCAGCCCATACACTAAAGTCTCCGTCACACTTAGCGATCTCGCTAGCGAGATCGCTGCTGAATCAAAAGTTTTGTGATGCCACAGCGATCTCACCAGCGAGATAGCTGTGTGTGACAGAGATCAGCGACCGGTCCCCCCTGCCGGCTATCGCTGAACGCTGCGGAAATGTCTGGACATTTTTGGGGTCGTTGGTCTCCCGCTGGCCAGCACGCATCGCTGCGTGTGACAGGCGGGAGACCAGTGACCAGCGAGCAGGAGCTGGTAACTAAGGTACACATCGGGTTTCTAAGGGGGGCGCACCCCTTAGAAACCCGATGTGTACCTTAGTTACCAGCGCGCTGATGCAGGGAGCTGGTAACCAAGGTACACATTGGGTTTCTAAGTGCCGCGCGCCCCTTAGAAACCCGATGTGTACCTTGGTTACCAGCTCCCTGCATCAGTGCGCTGGTAATTAAGATACACTGCGGGTAACTAAGCGACGTGCGTCGCTTGTTACCCGCGTGTCGCTGGTCCTGATCGCTGGTGAAGCTGCCTGTTTGACAGCTCACCAGCGATCATGTAGTGACACACCAGCGATCCTGACAAGGTGATATCATTGTCGGGATCGCTGGTGAGTCGCTATGTGTGACGGGGCCCTTAGTGTATGGACATTACAAATATAGGAAACCTGCTCCTTTAAACTGGGAAAACATTTTTCGGAGACCATCCTCCACATTTGTTCTTTGGGGGATTGGAGTGTGTGCAAATTTTGGGAAGACCTTGTATTCACTTTATGGGCAAACTTTGAAAAAATCAGAATAATGGGAACTTTGGTTTCATGTGGTCATCCAGTATATGTGTTCAAAGTCTTATTAAGGTGTGTGTAACTTTTGGGGCAGGGCAGGCCTTGCATTCAATGCATAAGCAAACAGTATGGGAATACCAAATGACTACTGGGAACTTTGGATGCATCTGGCCATCCATTACCTCGGTTCAAAGGCTTATTGGGGTGTGTGTAACTTTGGGGCTGGGCAGGCCTTGCATTCAATCCATAAGCAAACAATATAGGAGTACCAAATGAATAATGTGAACTTAGTTTTCCTGTGGCCATCCAGTACGCGTGTTCAAAGGCTTATTGGGGTGCATGTAACTTTGATGCACAGCAGGCCTTGCATTCATTACATAAGCAAACAGTATGGGAGTACCAAATGAATAATGTGAACTAGGTTTTCCTGTGGCCATCCAGTAACCTAACATAGTGGCATGCAAAACCTATCCCAAGAGCATAGAAGACTGAATAGTTTTGTTGCAAGATGTATAAAAAAATATTCCTTTAGTTAAGAAGACAAAACTGGTGTACTGGTTTCAATGTGAATAAGTTCTTGCTTCTAAACTAGGACTGAAAAATTATCCATAACTAATCACAAAATGATAAGGCAATTGCAAAGCCTTTTTATCAAGCCATCCAAAAATTATCATCATTTTTAGAGAGACAAAGCAGGACTACTGTTTTCAAAGTGAATAAGCTGCCCCCCATCCTTAAATAAATGTCCCCATCCGGATATGTCTGATTTAGATCTTGGTATATACAGTATGTCACCATCCAGGTATACATGGCCCCAATCTAGGTGCCCATGACTCTCCATCCTAGTACATATAGCCCCATCCCAGTATACATGGATCCCCATCCAGGTACACATGGCCCCTCATCCTGGTATACATGGCCTTCATTCTGGTACATATAGCCCCCATCCTGGAATACATGGCCCCAATCACACCGCATGCATAAAAAAATAACCAATTCTACTCACATTCCTTCTGCTCCCTGACAGAGCGGCATCCTGCTTTGATGCCGGCAGCTGATTTCAGTGTGTAAATAGCACATGAAGTCACTGCCATGTGTCCCCATATGCTTACGTCAGCTGCCAAAATATTCATTGCTCCCCATACTTGGGACTATGAGAGAGGGGAACAGTGCATATGAATTTTCCTTAATAGCAGACACATTCCATCCAATGCAGGAAACCGACAGCTGTGGCTAACACTTGTGCCTGTGCTATTAAAGAAAATGAAAATTCACTGCTCTCCACTCCCATGGTCACGCCTGCCTCTTGGCGTTACCTTCAGTACATAGAGGTGGGTGAGACCATGTGCATGAGGAGTAGTGAACATTAATTTTCTTTAAAAATGTTAGTCGCAGCCGCCGACTCCTGCCTCCTGTGACCTGCTTCTCCTCCGATGCTGCTCCTTCCCTCACAGCCACAGCTGGACTATAAGGTACACCCATACTATGAGATGCACCCCACACTTTCCTCTAAAATTATTTGGGAAGAAGTGTATCATAGTCCGCAAACTACGGTAAATAGAATTAAGTCCCAAAAGCAAGCGCCTGTAACTAGCTGTTGTATTGAGGTGGAGAAAATTTTAAAAATTTCACAATTTTCAAACTTTCAATTTTTATGCCCTTAAACCAGAGTTATATCACACAATATAGATAATAAATAAAATTTCCCACATGTCTACTTTATATCAGAATCATTTTTGAAACCTTTTTTTATAGAAAGTTATAGGAGTTAAACGTTTATCAGCATTTTCAAATTTTTCCAACAAAATTTACAAGATCATTTTTTAAGGGACCACATCATATTTGAAGTGACTTTAAGGGACTTATGTAATGGAAAATATGCAAAAGTGACACAATTTTAAAAACTACATGCCTCAAAGTTCTAAAAACTACATGGAAGAAGTGTATTAGCATTAAATTTTACCTCAAAATTGTTTCTTTAGCCTATTTTTTTAATTTTGGCAAGGCCAACAGAAGAAAATGGACCTCAATATTTGTACAATTTCTGTTAAGCACAACAATACCCCATATGTGAAGGAAAAGTCCTGTTTGGGCACAAGGCAAGGCTGGAAGGGATGGAATACTATTTCACTTTTGGAGAGCAAAATTAGTTGAAACAGATAGTGGGCACCAGGTCACATTTGCAGAGCTCCTGATGTGCCTAAATAGTGGAAACCCCACACAATTTTGGAAACTATACCGTTCAAGACATTTATCTAGAGATATGATGAGCATCTTGAACTTACAGGTGCTTCACAGAATTTGATAACGTTAAACAGTGAAAGTTTTTCCCATTAGATGTTGATTTAGCTAAAAATTTTTGATTTTCCCAATTGTAATAGAAAATAGACCTCAAAATTTGCTGTGCAATTTCTCCTGAGTACGCTAATACCCCATATGTGGTGGGAAACTACTGTTTGTGCACACTGCCAAGATACATGAAGCAAGGAGAGACATTTTTGAGCACTGACATTCATGGAATGGTCTGTGGGTGCCATGTTGCATTTGCTGAATTCTTGATGTGCCTAAACAATGAAAACCCCTCACAAATGACCCCATGACCTGAGTGGGGACTTTCTTTATTGTGGATTGAATTGAATCCTTTATTGGGAACATTTTACTTAACATTTGGGATAACATTTATCCTGTACTCTATGCTGAGCACTTACATCGGGGTTTCCATCTAAATCTCCAAATTCCAAGATTCTAATTAAATACCTGGGAGATACATTCACTGTAATGAGGCAGCTTAGTTACTTTGCAGTTCGTCTGGCCTCTGTTCAGTCTTGTGCTTCTTTTTAGAGGTGCAGAAAACTGTGTCCAACCCCACTTTTATGCCCACCTAAAAAGACGAACACAGCCATATCAATGGCCAGATGGCATCTCATTATAGGGAGTCTTCTGCCATAAGTTTTGTCAGAATCTCATATTTCATGGAAACCCCAGTGTAAGTGCTCAGCGGAGAGCACAAGACAAATGTGAGCAAAGCCTAACTGCGATCTTTGGGGTGGCAGAATTAAAGAATAAACATCAACATCATCAACAGAATTGGTTTTAGCCAGCTAAATTCTTTTAAAAGATGCTTTTCTGACACTCCAGTGTCCAGTTGTCAAAGTGACATTACCTCCCTCTAATGGGTAAAGTCATGTTTGGAGGCAGAAATAGCAGCATAGATTTAATTACAATTTCCTGCTGCAGGTCAGAAAAGGGAGATGCATTATAAATTCTGGCCAGCAGAGGGGGTTGGTGAGTCAGCTAGTAATCAGCTGAGGGAGTTGTCATGGAAACGAAACAGCTGTGAGCTGTGAGGAGATATGACAGTTACAACGTGAGGACGTGAGGTAAAGAGGTCTTTCTGGAAGATCCTGTCAGATGAAGACAGGGAGCTGATCTGTGAAGAGGGAAAGGACAAGAGAAGAGACTGAGAGACTCTAGGGAAACTAAAGTATTGCATATAGCAGACCCCTCAGTGAAGCACTAATAAAGAGAAAAGGGACATCAGAGTCCTAGGCTGACAGGAACTGTACGCCTTGATAGCCGAATCTGAAAGTACAGGGTATTGTAAATTCCTGTGCACATTAATCACCTGAGGGCATGGCAGTGGATAAGGAGCCCGGGGCTGATGGTGAAGAGAACGGTACCCGTGGAATAGGCTCACGCTGACAGCCGTACAGGTTAGTGAAACCATCACGAATAGAGGGTCGCAGCATAGTTATATACAGCGGAGACCTACACACATAGCGCAGAAAGGAAGGTCCTAAATCCCCACCTGGCAAGGTGGATCCCCTGAATGACTCCAGGCGAGCCAGACTCATTCCATCACCTGTATGTGGTACTCCGGACTGCAACCTATTACCAGTAAAAGGTAAAGAAACTGCACCTCTCTGTGTCTTTCTCTCATTTATCTGCACCCCAACATTTACAGCCATTTTTACTATTTATTTAACATCTTTGCCCTGGGACTACAGCCCTACCTGTGGAGGGCTACAACATCATAGCTGCGCCCAACATCCATCTCAGAGAAGCAACACCGCAGCGCTGGTCACCTCTGACCAGATTACCACAGGTGGCGTCACGTATTTCACCATCTAATAACTTTATTTTCATTTTTACCACATAAATACCACATAACTTTCCCCTATTTTATCACTGGACGCCTCTGGGCCACGGACAAGGTCGCCGCCGCCGTGACACCGTCCCCCATGGAAGTCGACGGGCCCGGTACCGAGTACCCCCAGGCCCCGCGGGGCGCACCACTTTATTTTGCAAAACCAAGTTTTTGCATCAACGACTTTTGAAAGCTATAATTTTTCTAAATTTCTGCTTATAATAATAATAATAAATTTTATTTTTATAGCGCCGACATATTCCGCAGCACTTTACATTTCAGAGGGGATTTGTACAGACAATAGACATTACAGCATAACAATAATCACATACAGTAGATTATAACAAATACCAAGAGGAGTGAGGGCCCTGCTCGCAAGCTTACAGTCTATGAGGAAAGAGGTAGACACGAAAGGTGGGTGGTAACAGTTGCCCTGATTGTATGGACCAGCCATAATGTTAAGTGTGTAACAGTACAGACACAGAGGGCTAATGGATGCATAAAGCATGTGGGAACATGATGCTGGGAACCTGGTTATGGTAAAACTTTTGGCTCTGCCACACAGGGATAGGTTAGGTTAATGTGTTGAGGCGATAGGCCAGTCTGAATAAATGCGTTTTCAGGACACGCTTAAAATTGTGGGGATTGGGGACTAATCGTATTGACCTGGGAAGTGCATTCCAAAGAATTGGCGCGGCACGTGTAAAGTCTTGGAGACGGGAGTGGGAGGTTCTGACTATTGAGGATACTAACCTCAGGTCATCAGCAGAATGGAGGGCGCGGGTAGGGTGGTATACTGAAACAAGGGAGGAGATGTAGGGTGGTGCTGAGCCATGGAGGGCTTTGTGGGTGAGGGTAATAAGTTTATACTGAATTCTGGAGTGGATGGGTAGCCAGTGTAATGACTGGCACAAGGTAGAGGCATCGGTGTAACGATTGGTGAGGAATATGATCCTGGCTGCAGCATTCAAGACAGATTGGAGAGGGGAGAGTTTGGTAAGAGGGAGACCAATTAGAAGAGAGTTACAATAGTCGAGACGAGAATGCTCACAGAGTCATGTGAGGGCTTGCTTTTCAGGATCAGTCAGAGTTTCTATTGGTACCATTTTTGGTCACATATCTTTTTTTTATCACCTTCTATTTCAATTTTTGGGAGGCAGAATAAAAAACAGAAATTCAGGAATTGTTTTTGCTTTTAGGCTGTTCACCCTGTGGTAAAAGTGACAAGCCAGCCTTATTCTTTAGGTCTGTACAATTACATTTGTCTTGTTTTATGTTTTGCCACTTTTACACAATAAAGACAATTTTGTAAAAAAAAATTTTTTTTTGAGGGACAAGATATTGTTTTCTGTGATACCATGTTTATTTACATTTGTCTTTATGATTGCGCCTTATTCCACATCTTGTTTGGTGGTATTATTAAAAAGCATTTGCCATGTTCTTTTTTTTCACAATGTTCACTGAAGTAGTGCACTAGTGTGACAGTTTTACATATTGGGTTGTACTGGATGCAGCAATACCAATTAGGTGCATTTTTTAAATTTTGCTGCTTTTACAAAATAAATACAATTTTTAGAACAAAGAATTGTTTTTGCATGCATATAATCTGAGAGGTATAGCTTTTTTATTTTTTCTCTAATGGAGCTCTATGGTGGCTTGCTTTTTTGCGGGACAAGATGTCACTTTCTGCGATACCATTTTTATATACAGTCGACTTTTTGATCCCATTTTGTTCAGCAGTATGATGAAAAAAGCATTGTATTTTGACACATTTTTTATTTAACAGATTTCAATGATGGGGTTAATTAGTGGACAGTTTTATAGAGCTCATTCTGGACTCGAAAATACCATATTCTGTATTTGTATTTTGTTTGTTTATTTTTGTTTTTACATTAATATATCTACTGAGTAGTATAATAATTTTTCATTTTTTTTTGTCTGATTCCTTTTTAAATATTTTTACAATTTTGTAATTTTTTTTTCCTTTTTACTTTCCCTGTCTTGATTACTGATCTAATACTCTGCAATGATTTTGCATTGCAGGGTATTACCGTATATACTCGCGCATAAGCCGAGATTTTCAGCCCATTTTTTGGGGCTGAAAGTCCCCCTCTCGGCTTATACGCGAGTCATATACCAGGGGTCGGCGTGGGAGGGGGAGAGGGGGTGTCAGAGATCATACTTACTCCCTTCTGGCGCGATCTCTGCAGCCCCCCTGCTTGTCCCACGGTCTCCGGTGCCTGCCTTCAGTGGTCACGTGGTACCGCTCATTAAAGACATGAATATGCGCATATTCATGTATTTAATGTGCGGTATCATGTGACCGCTGAAAGCAGGAGCCGGTGACCGTGGGAGAACGGGGCTGCAGAGACCGCGCCAGGAGGGGGTAAGTATAGCGATATTCACCTGTCCCCATTCCCACTCTGCTCACCGCTGTCTGTCGTGTCCTCTGTCTGTGATGTTCAGGTCAGAGGGCGCGGTGATGATGTTAGTGCGTGCCGTGCCCTCTACTGCCTGAATGTCACTGAGAGTTGACGTGGCAGACAGCGGCAAGCAGCGTAGGAATGTGGACAGGTGAATATCTCAGGTGCCGGGTCGTGAGCCAGCAGCGACGGGGAGGTATGTAATTTTTTTTTATTTGCAGCAGCATATGGGGATTATTCTATGGAGCATCTTATGGGGGCCTATTCTGTGGAGCATCTTATGGGGGCCTATACTGTGGAGCAAATTATGGGGGCATATTCTGTGGAGCATCTTATGGGGGCCTATTCTGTGGAGCATCGTATGGGGCATATTCTCTGGAACATCTTATGGGGGCATAATCTATGGAGCATCTTATGGGGGCCTATTCTGTGGAGCATCTTATGGGGGCATATTCTGTGGAGCATCTTATGGGGCCTATTCTGTGGAGCATCATATGGGGCATATTCTCTGGAGCATCTTATGGGGGCCTATTCTGTGGAGCAACTTAAGGGGGCATATTCTATGGAGCATCTTATAAGGCCTATTCTGTGGACCATCTTATGGGGGCCTATTCTCTGGAACATCTTATGGGGGCATAATCTATGGAGCATCTTCTGGGGGAATATTCTATGGAGCATCTTATGGAGGCATATTCTATGGAGCATCTTATGGGGCAGCATACTCTATGGAGCATCTTATGGGGCCATTATTAACCTTTATGGAGCATTATATGGGGTGTATTTTGTATGAAGCATCTTATGGAGCCATCATGAACTGTATGGAGCATTATATGGGGTTCCTGATTCAATATGGATATTCAAAAATATTTAACCTACTGATTTCTAAATTAATATTACTTTTATTGGTATTTATTTTTATTTTTGAAATTTACCAGTAGCTGCTGCATTTTTCCCCCTAGGCTTATACGCGAGTCAATAAGTTTTCCCAGTTTTATGTGTCAAAATTAGGGGGGGTCGGCTTATACACGAGTCGGCTTATACACGAGTATATACGGTAGATCAGTTTCTTGCACACAGGGGGAGGCGTGTCAGCACCTTGACTGAGCAAAAATTTATTACCGGCCACAGTGCCTGGATGACCCCACTGCCATCTTTGGCCTTGGGTCATCATGGAGACCATGGGCATAGCAAGATTATAGCTGAAAGGGCGCTCCCTCGGTCTTTAAGCCGATCGATGTCGCTATTGACAGAGACATAAGAGAGATCAAATGCCCTCGATCAATGCTAGCACCAATAATAGGAGTCTCTGCGGGATGTAAATTATAATATGTAACTGATGCCCACCAATGATTGTGCCTGCTCTGCAAAAGAGCAGACAAAATCTTGGCGCTGTACATGAATGTCGCTTTGTAGGAATGCTCCTCCTGCGGTGACGTACATGTACAGCGGATGCCGGGAAGGAGATAAATAAATCAATAAGAATTTTAAAAATTGGCTTGTGCTTCTCAAAATACAGGAATTATATTTTCAGTGGCACTCAAGCCTTTAGCTTAGAATTTGATTTATTTGCAAAATTAGCACTGAAGGGTTTAGTACTGACACTTCTTGCTTTAGCACTATGGATAAATGCAACTATTAAGACACAGATTAAGTCACACTTAGTGACTATGCAGCAGTTCCCTATATATCACTTGAATCTTTGGATTAAAATTCAGAGACTGAGATTATCACACTCATTTCCAATTTGGTACACTAGCACTGAAGTATTAAGGGCCCGTTACACATAGCGATATTGCTAGCGATATCGCTGTAAAGTCACTGGCTTTGTGACATAGCAGCGATATTGCTAGCGATATCGCTACATGTGATACTTACCTCCGACCGGCTCCCCCGCTGTCTGTCACTGATCACGCGAGAACGTCCTGGACCATTTCTCGTCGGGCGCTTCCTGCTGGGCTTCCTGTGGCTCTGACAAGCGACGCGTGGACCCGGGCGGGAGGACGTCAGGATCGCCGCGTCTGACAGGTAAGTAGTGACCCCTGACCGCTGCTATGTCGCTGGTGAGATCTGCCTGTGTGGCAGCTCACTAGCGACCACTTAGCGATGCACCAGCGATCCATATCGTTGTCGGGATCGCTGGTGCATCGCTACGTGTAACGGTACCCTTACACCACAATAGCATTAGGACTGTTTCTATCTCTTTGCTCTGAGCTCTATCCCTTCACAGTACAAACATATAATTGTGATCTTTGGCTGACCCCTTATCTAAAACTGTTATAGCACCAATTAAACAATCGCGATTACACCTGAAGCCATTATTTCTCTCACCGAGTCTTCAGCAGTGTGTGAAATAACGGCAGGAATTTTTTGACATTCCTTGCAAATTGAATCACAAAGTGAAATTGCATATTTGAGGAAATTTGAATCAAATTCGATCCTCCGAGTAGTAATTTGTTAACCTCTAGTCATCTAATATATAAAGCTCAAGTGTGTATATATGTGTGTATGTGTGTATGTATGTCCGGGATTGGCATCCGCACCGTCGCAGCTACAGCCATAAAATTTGGCACAGTCACACGTCTGGACCCTGAGCGTGTCCTTGGCTATGTTGTGAGGCGAAATTTTAACCCCACGCATTCAAATTCACCAAACAATTTTGCCCCAATCTACATAACGGGGAAAAAGTGTGTGTGTGTATCAAGCCCCGCCCCTCATTATGATGTCGTAATGGTTGCCATGGCGACGCTGATGTCATCATAGGTTGCTAACCCCGCCACTCATTATGATGTCATAATGGTTGACTATGGGATGGAGGATGTGTGATGGGTATATGGGCACTGGACTATGGGTTGGAGGATATGTATGATGGGTATATGGGCATGGGACTATGGGATGGCGGATATGTATGATTGGTATATGGGCACGGGACTATGGGATGGAGGATTTGTATGATGAGTATATGGGCATGGGACTATGAGATGATGGATGTGTGGTGGGTATATGGGCACTCGACTATGGGATGGCGAATATGTATGATGGGTATATGGCCATGGGACTATGGGATGGAGAATATGTGTGATGGTTATATGGGAATGGGACTATGGGATGGAGGATATGCATGATGGGTATATGGGCATGGGACTATGAGATGGAGGATCTGTGATGGGTATATGGGCACTGGACTATGGGATGGAGGATATGTATGACGGGTATATGGGCATGGGACTATGGGATGGCGGATATGTATGATTGGTATATTGGCACGGGACTATGGGATGGAGGATCTGTGATGGGTATATGGGCACTGGACTATGGGATGGAGGATATGTATGACGGGTATATGGGCATGGGACTATGGGATGGCGGATATGTATGATTGGTATATTGGCACGGGACTATGAGATGGAGGATCTGTGATGGGTATATGGGCACTGGACTATGGGATGGAGGATATGTATGACGGGTATATGGGCATGGGACTATGGGATGGCGGATATGTATGATGGGTATATGGGCATGGGACTATGGGATGGAGGATTTTTATGATGGGTATATGGGCACGGGACTATAGGATGGAGGATAATTATAATTTGCTATAACTAACCACAGTTAGTTACTATGCCCGGGCAGCGCCTGGCTCTTCAGCTAGTCTAATATATAAAGCTCAATGTGGGTGTGTATATATGTATGTATGTTTGTCCGGGATTGGCATCAGCACCATTGTAGCTACAGCCACAAAATTTGGCATAGTCACACGTCTGGACCCCGAGAGCGTCATAGGCTATGTTGTGAGGCGAAATTTTAACCCCGCGTGTTCCAATTCACCAAACAATTTTGCCCCTATCTACATAATGGGGAAAAAGTGTATGCATGTATGTATGTCCGGGATTGGCATCTGCACTGTCGCAGCTACAACCACAAAATTTTGCACAGTCACACGTCTGGACCCCGAGAGCGTCATAGGCTATGTTGTGAGGTGAAATTTTAACCCAGCGCGGTTCAATTCACCATACAATTTTGACTATTATTCTTATCAATTCTATGGTGTTATCATCCTTCTGTAAAGGGGTTTTTACACATAGCGATATCGCTAGCGATATCGCTATATGTGATACTTACCTCCGACCGGCTCCCCCGCTGTCCGTCGCTGATCGCGCGAGATCGGGCGGCTTCATTTCTCGTCGTCTGCTTTCTGCTGGGCTTCCTGCTGTGTGAGACGAGCGACGCTGGACGCAGGCGGGAGGACGTCAGGATCGCTGTGTGTGAGATGTGAGTATCATGCAATGCGTCGCTGCTGCATCGCTGTGAGATCTTTCTGTGTGAAAGCTCACTAGCGATCATTTAGCGATGCACCAGCGATCCTGACCGGGTCGTATCGCTGGTCAGATCGCTGGTGCATCACTAAATGTAAAAGGGCCTTAAAGCTGTAAATAACACAATTTATCACCGTGCCAACACAGACCACCCTCTGACACAGACTGCAGGGGTAGCCCAGTATCACACAGGATAGGATTAGATACACGGCACAGCAGACAGTATCACACAGGATAGGATTAGATACACAGCTCAGCAGTCAATATCACACAGGATAGGATTAGATACACGGCTCAGCAGACAGTATCACACAGGATAGGATTAGATACACGGCTCAGCTGTCAGTATCACACAGGATAGGATTAGATACACAGCTTAGCAGTCAGTATCACACAGGATAGGATTATATACACGGCTCAGCAGTCAGAATCACATAGGATAGGATTAGATACACGGCTCAGCAGACAGTATCACACAGGATAGGATTAGATACACGGCCCAGCAGACAGTATCACACAGGTAGGATTAGATACACGGCTCAGCAGTCAGTATCACACAGGATAGGATTAGATACACAGCTTAGCAATCAGTATCACACAGGAGAGGATTAGACACATGGCTCAGCAGTCAGTATCACACAGGAGAGGATTAGACACATGGCTCAGCAGTCAGTATCACACACGATAGGATTAGATACACAGCTCAGCAGAAAGTATCACACAGGATAGGATTAGATACACAGCTCAGCAGACAGTATCACACAGGATAGGATTAGATACATGGCTCAGCAGTCAGTATCACACAGGATAGGATTAGATACACAGCTCAGCAGTCAGTATCACACAGGAGAGGATTAGATACACAGCTCAGCAGTCAGTATCACACAGGATAGGATTAGATACACAGCTCAGCAGTCAGTATCACACAGGAGAGGATTAGATACACAGCTCAGCAGTCAGTATCACACAGGATAGGATTAGATACACAGCTCAGCAGTCAGTATCACACAGGAGAGGATTAGATACACAGCTCAGCAGTCAGTATCACACAGGATAGGATTAGATACACAGCTCAGCAGTCAGTATCACACAGGATAGGATTAGATACACAGCTCAGCAGTCAGTATCACACAGGAGAGGATTAGACACATGGCTCAGCAGTCAGTATCACACAGGAGAGGATTAGACACATGGCTCAGCAGTCAGTATCACACACGATAGGATTAGATACACAGCTCAGCAGAAAGTATCACACAGGATAGGATTAGATACACAGCTCAGCAGACAGTATCACACAGGATAGGATTAGATACATGGCTCAGCAGTCAGTATCACACAGGATAGGATTAGATACACAGCTCAGCAGTCAGTATCACACAGGAGAGGATTAGATACACAGCTCAGCAGTCAGTATCACACAGGATAGGATTAGATACACAGCTCAGCAGTCAGTATCACACAGGAGAGGATTAGATACACAGCTCAGCAGTCAGTATCACACAGGATAGGATTAGATACACAGCTCAGCAGTCAGTATCACACAGGATAGGATTAGATACACAGCTCAGCAGTCAGTATCACACAGGATAGGATTAGATACACAGCTCAGCAGTCAGTATCACACAGGATAAGAATAGATACACGGCTCAGCAGACAGTAGCACACAGGATAGGATTAGATACACGGCTCAGCACACAGTATCACACAGAATAGGATTAGATACATGGCTCTGCAGTCAGTATCACACAGGATAGGGATAGATGCACAGATACACATGTTGTTTATCAAAAGGCTCTTGAATGAGGTGAAAATAAAATACTATCAATACTTGGGTAATCGTTTAGTTAATTTGTGTTTCAAATCTGTAGTGTTGAATATTTGATGTGAAATGTTATGTGCAATATAATCATTATAATTTGTTATAACTAACCACAGTTGGTTCCTATGCCCAGGCAACGCCGGGATCTTCAGCAGTATGGGATAAATGTCTAATCCTTATTAACATATCAGCATATTTTACCGTGCTTTTTCAGAGGGAAAATCTTCAAGTATACATAAAATGGGACACTAAAAAGGACCTGTCATGACTGTTATCGGATGTCTCGGGTCCAGGGGCTCTTTTCCTGTCCATAATGCTAAGGGTGTCCTTTCTCATCCTGCACCCCGGGTTACTTCTGACGATGGTGAAGATTCCGGGACCACGTAGCTTGCCTTAGCGCCTTAATCCGCCCTCTTTCTGCACCCTTCCTCAACCCAGGGAAGAGGGAGTATTACACCAACCAGACTAACAAGATAATGCAAACAGGGGTAAAGGAAAATACTACTCATACAAACATACTTATGCAAATAACTGAGGTAAACACCGGGGAGTGGAGCATGGGGCAAAACCAAAGTAGGAGAAAGAAGAGAATTAGTACACAACCAAAACCTAGCAACAGCCTCAATGAATGCTTGTCATGGCCCAGAATATATAGGAGAGGGGATTGGATAGCAGTGAACAGCTGAGATCCTTATGCAGGAAAGCTTCCAAGAGCTCTCAAATGAGAAGATTAAACCCTGGAATGCTAAAAGAAACCTGCACTATTAAATATGAAGATGAAGTGCAGGAGTAGGAGAAATTGGACACTACGGTCTTTTGGCTCCTCTCTATCATGGTAAACCCATGACAGGACCTTTCACCTAATTGTTCATGTTAAATAGGGCAAACAATGTAATAGACACAGCAGAATAGAATAAAACATTTTTCTCTTTTTAATGTTGCCTCTTCATCTCGGAAATATAGGGGATCAATTATCTGTTTAAGCTAAAAATGATCAAAATCCTTAGTTTGTTTAATCTATACTCCTCCAATGAGACGGATAAGGCGGCAATGTGGTTTCGATAGTAACGTAAACATATTTAAGCCTATAGACATGGACTAAGCAAATAAACTTTGGATTTTATTCTAAGGAGCTAGAACAATATCAAGTAGAGTTGAGCGACTTTTGTTTTTTTAGGGTCGAGTTTCGTTTCGTGAAACCCGACTTTTCCAAAAGTCAGGTCGAGCAAGATCGTCCGATTATAGGGAAAAGTCGGGGTCGTACCGAAACACGAAACCCAATGTAAGTCAATGGGGAATAAAAGTCGGCAGTGAGAGGAGGACAGGAAACACACCTACAGTGCCCATTTGAATGCCAAAAGCATCAATTCTTCTTACTTAAGCTTGTCAACCTTAATTAACTTCATAATACAAGTTACGCACTGAAAAATGGGGGTTATTTGGCTAAAGTTGTGGGGGGGGAGGGCTGGCTCCAGGTTTTCATGTGCCCTGGGCGAAAGAGCGCCCCTTTAACACATACCACAACTCATCATGCTCCGATACGGCAGAGAAATAGCAGTATAGTACAATGAAAAATACTTCACTTTTACATCTCATGACGAGGCCCATCTATTTCTCCATGCAGAATCATTGGTCCCATATAATGTTTGAAACAGTATATGATGAGCTCCACATAATGCTACAGTATATGTTGGTCCCCATGGATGAAGCTACTCTGTCTTATGGGCCCAAATAATGCTCCAAACATAATGGGCCCCATTTCTAATGCTCTAGTGTATAATGGGCCCTGTAAATGCTGCTCCAGTGTCTGATGTCCACCTTTGGAATGTTCCAGTGTATGGTGGGCCCCATCTATCATTCTCCAGAGTATAGTGCTCCCCAAAAATTGCTGTCCCAACATTGAAAACAATCAAATAAGTCTCCTCGCTAGGGAATCCTTGTACTAGTCTGGACTCCTCGTCCTCCCCATCTTCCATCTCACTGCACAGTATTTCAACCTTGCAAGTGCTGTGATAATGAGCAAGCAGGGGGGGCCCACTCGTTGGCGACGGCACTGGCACAGGGCCCCTGATAGTACGGTGGTGTGTCTGATGGCGGGTGGGCCGAACCTGCACTTTCATCTGCAGCTTCCTCTTTGTCACCGTGTAAGATGGAACTGTATATGGGAAGGGTAACCTGAGTTTCATCAGGGTCAGATTCAGGCCGTGTAGCGTGCGAGGGGAATGTAGTGGTCTGGGTCAATGTACCAGCAGATTCATCGAGCAGTGGCTGGGCATCAGTGCACTTGTGTCGCCCCCAGGAGTACGGTCGCCACAGTGGCATTACCTTCTTCCTAGGGAGTGTGATGTCATGCTTGGGAGCAACGAAGGATCTCTCTAGCAGGTTAACTGATTGGGCGGCGTTATTCCCACGAGTCATGACCCTCCAAACAGCGTTCATGAAGGCAAAGTGTTTGTTTTACGTGGGCAGTATGGTTGCAAAGCTGAACCTTAAAGGAATGTCCAGAAGGGCACCACCAGGAGTGGAGCCTACGGTTAAATTCGACTCCACCTGGGAAACCTCAACCATGCCAGCTACAGAACAGATGCACACATTACAAGCTTAATTCCGTTAACGAATGAGACTCCGTCATGCCCCGCGGTCCGAGTCCGGCTTACTAGAGGGACACGTGAGGCTCTGGCACATGAGATTGGCCAATAACTGGTGTGTCATGCCCTTACATGTCCGTGGCTGCATGTGCGCTACACTGAAAAGGCCAGCGTTTGTCGCTTACAGGTGCAGATAACCCGCTGAACAACGTTAGTGATGGGGATCACTGATTACAATTATTACCCGCGAACGATGATTTCCCAGTAAGTGCAGGTCAACCGCAGTTCTGGAATTAGGCCTAACAGTCATTCCTGAAAAAATGAAAAACTTACGTGTGCAAACCACAGGTGCTGTCGCTTGCTTAACAGCTCGCCAGCCGTTCTCACGCCCAGTATGGATTACAGGTGATTGCACAAAGGTGAGAAAGGGTACCGTATCCCAGGATAACATGTATGGATAGCGTACACATTCAAAATATATGTCTATACATCAGGAGGCAGGCTCAGACGGTGTTAGGCCCAGTATGGCTTGCACGTGATTGCACAAAGGTGAGAAAGGGTACCGTATCCCCGGATAACATGTATGGATAGCGTACACATTCAAAATATATGTCAATACATCAGGAGGCAGGCTCAGACGGTGTTAGGCCCAGTATGGCTTGCACATGATTGCACAAAGGTGAGAAAGGGTACCGTATCCCCGGATAACATGTATGGATAGCGTACACATTCAAAATATATGTCTATACATCAGGAGGCAGGCTCAGACGGTGTTAGGCCCAGTATGGCTTGCACGTGATTGCACAAAGGTGAGAAAGGGTACCGTATCCATGGATAACATGTATGGATAGCGTACACATTCCAAATGTATGTCTATACATCAGGAGGCAGGCTCAGACGGTGTCAGGCACAGTATGGATTTGACGGCCCAGACTACACAGCGGAGGAGCAGGGAGAGGTAAAGATTGAAAATGCTGGGGCCCTGCCCAAGCAAGGGGGGCCCACTCGTGGGCGTCGGTACTGGCACTGGGCCCCTCATAGTACGGCGGTGTGTCTGACGGCGGTTGTGCACCACCACCGTCAGAGACACTTGATTGCACTATGAGGGACCCTGTGCCAGTGCCCGCGCCCAAGAGTCGGCCTACCCACCTGTCCAGGGCAACGGCACTCGCACGGTGTCGTGCGCTAGGTGGCGACCCCGGCCATGGGGGGGGAGGCAGCACAGTTAGGGAGTTTTAGAAAGTGGCATATGTTAATGTTGGACATTCAGCTGATGCAAAAGGTGAAATAGGTCAAGTCCCAGGAAGAGGTGGACCAAAGCAAGCCATTTTTCTGTCACCCTATGTGTCATCAAGGGAAGGTGGGACAAAATTCTTGGAAACCCATGCATGGTTCATTTTAATGAAGGTTAGATTATCCACATTTTGGGTTGACAGACGGGTCCTTTTTTCTGTCAGGATTGATCCAGCTGCACTGAAGACTCTTTCCGATAGCACACTTGCAGCTGGGCAAGCGAGCTCCTGTAAGGCATATTGTGCCAATTCAGGCCAGGTGTCCAGTTTAGCGGCCCAATAGTCAAAGGGGAATGACCTGTGTGGGAGAACATCGATATGGGAGGAAAAGTAGTTTGTAACCATAGTTGACAACTGCTGTCTCCTGTCACTTTCCATCGATGCAGTATTACCAGTTGTGTGAGCGGTCTGTGAAAAATCAGTCCGCAACATTGTCATGAAATCCCTGTCTCCAACGCCACTTCTGCTGTGTGCACCATGAACACCTCTGCCAAGCTGCCCCCGGCCCGTACGGCTCGTGTGAGAACCATCACCGCTGCTGTGTGCTGGGAATGCCTCAAGCAACCGATTTACCAGAGTTGCTTGTTTATTAGCCAATATTAGGTCAAGGTTCTCCTGTGGCATGATGTTTTGTAATTTGCCTTTATAGCATGGATCCAGGATGCTGGCCAACCAGTAGTCGTCATCGTTCATCATTTTGGCAATGCGGGGGTCCCTTTTTAAGATCTGCAAGGCATAATCTGACATATGGGCCAATGTTCCCGGTGTCAATGATGCACTGCGAGTGCTGGGTGGAGGAGCACTTTCTGGCAAATCCACATCCCTCCAGTCACGCACAAACCCTGTACCAGACCTTGCCACGCCAACATTTTCACTTGCCCCACGAGATGCATCCTCCTCCCCTAAGTAATCATCCCCATCATCATCCTCCTCCTCCACCTCGTCCAGGAGAGGTCCCTGAGCAGACAATGGCTGAATGTCATCAAGGATTCCCTCCTCCTCATCAACATTGACTGCAGACGCCTGCTCCTTAAGGTGCGTCAAAGTTTGCATGAGCAGACGCGTAAGTGGGATGCTCATGCTTAGGATGGCGTCGTCTGCGCTTACCAGCCGTGTGCATTCCTCAAAACACTGAAGGACTTTACAGAGGTCTTTCAGCTTCGACCACTGCACACCTGTCAACTCCATGTCTGCTCTCAAAGTGCCTGGCCGTGTATCCTCCCACAAATGCATTATGGCCTGCCTCTGCTCGCACAGCCGCTCCACCATGTGCAGGGTGGAGTTCCACCTTGTTGCAATGTCGATAATGAGGCAGTGGTTGGGAAGGTGGAGCAATCGATGCAGCTTCTGCATACGAACGGAGTGTACAGGCGACCGGCGGATGTGCGCGCACAGTCTTCGCACCTTCTGGAGCAGGGCTGTTAACTCCGGATAATTTTTGAGGAAGCACTGCACCACCAGGTTCAAGGTGTGAGCCAAGCAAGGTATGTGGCTGAGTTTTGAAAGGGCTATGGCTGCCACAAAATTACGGCCGTTATCACTAACTACCTTGTCTGCCTCAAGATGTACACTGCCCAGCCATGACTCAGTTTGTCGTTTCAAGTACTCGGCCAGCACCTCGGCGGTGTGTCTGTCGCCCAAACACATCATCTGCAACACAGCCTGCTGACGCTTTCCACTAGCTGCTCGATAGGGGGACACCTCGTGTGCAACAGTGGCAGCTGTAGATGGAGTGCTCGTACGACTGCGCTCTGTGGACGAGCTTTCGCTTCTGGAGGAGGAGGAGGAGGAGGGTCGAACGCCTACAGCCAACTGTTTCCTATACCATGGACTAGCCAGCACTGTCCCACCACCGCTGTCCCCTGTGGACCCTGCATCCACCACATTATCCCATTGCGCAGTGATGGACACGTAACGGCCCTGGCCATGCCGACTGGACCATGCATCAGTTGTGAGGTGCACCTTTCCACTCACTGACTTCTTGAGTGCATGGACAATGCGGTCTTTTACATGATGGTGAAGGGCTGGGATGGCTTTGCGAGAGAAGAAGTGGCGACTGGGTAGGTCATAGCGTGGTACTGCATAGGCCATGAGTTCGCGGAAAGCTGCGCTTTCCACCAACCGATAGGGCATCATCTCAAACGAGATTAGTTTGGCAATGTGGGCGTTCAAACCCAGTGTATGCGGATGAGAGACTGAGTAGTTTCTTGACCTACTCATAGTGTCTGGGAGGGTGAGCTGGACTTGAGAGCTGCATATGGTGGAAGTAGCGGTGGACAGGGCGGACTGAGAGAGGGTTGATGATGGTGATGGAGTTGGTGTTCTTTCTGATGGCCTAGATTCAGTATTTCGTTGATATAACAGTGGGATTCCCTGACTGCTGTGGCCTTGCAACGACACCTCAACATTTGCTGCTGTGCTAACTGGTGGGCTTACAGTGGGGGAAACAATGTAGCATTGTTGACTACCTTCTTTGTGATCAGTTGCACATGTGGCACTTGAGGTTTGGTGTTGTGTCCACGCAGCGTCGGACTGGCCCACCGGAGAACCGGTGGATTCTCCGGTGGGCCCTGGCATCTGGTGGGCCCTGGCACCTGCAGGCATACAGGGCCAGCAGTTGCCTAGGGCCCCCGCTGCTCCAGGGGCCCCCAGCCAGTGGTGTGTCGCACACCATGCAGCTGCTATGGGGGCCCCTGCCAGCGGAGCAGCAGCGGGTGTCAGGAGGCAGGAGCCCCTGTCCCCGCTGCTAAAGAGAAATGAATATTCAATGGGAAGCAGTGAATATCATTTCACAGTCTCCACCCCCAGAGGCCCCGCCCCCAGCCCAGTAAGCTGCTCTGCAGACTACAGCTGTAAATCAGGGCCGGCGTCGCCCTCAGTCCTCTCTGCTCCTGGCTCACAGCCAGTGCGCGATGACGTCACTACATCGCGCACCCGCTGTGTGTCTGGCAGAGGGGGCAGCTCCTGACACTGAAGCCGGCTGCCGGAATCAGCGTGGGAGCGAGGAGGAGAGGTGAGTATTGTGTTTTTTTGTTTTTATTTATATCTCTCTCGCTCTCTCTATCTATCTATCTATCTCTATCTATCTCTCTCTCTTATATCTATCTTTCTATCTCTATCTATTATCTATATCTATCTATCTCTATCTATTATCTATATCTATCTATTTCTAAATCTATCTCTATCTATCGCTCTATCTTTATATCTATCTTTCTATCTCTACATCTATCTCTATATCTATCTATCTCTATATCTTTCTATATATATATCTCTATATCTATCTATTATGTCTATCTATCTCTATATCTATCTATCTTACTCTATCTCTATATCTATTATCTCTATATTTATTATCTATCTAGCTACCATCTATATCTATCTTTATCTATATATATCTCTATCTAATATCTATATCTATCTATCTCTATACCTATCTATCTATTTATCTATCCGTTATCTATCTCTATATCTTTTCTCTGTATCTATCTATATCTCTCGCTATCTATCGCTCTATCTCTATATCTATCTCTATATCTATCTTTATATCTATATCTATATCTATATATCTATCTCTATATCTATTTCTCTCTATATCTCTCTCTATAGCTATCTATCTATATATCTCTATCTATCTCTATATCTATCTCTCTGTATATCTATCGCTCTATCTCTATATCTATCTTTCTATCTCTATATCTATATATCTATCTATCTTTCTCTATCTATTTATCTCTATATCTTTTCTCTGTATCTATCTCTCTCTATATCTATATCTATCTCTATATATATCTAGTATCTCTATATCTATATCTATTTCTCTCTATATCTCTCTATATCTATCTATCTATTTATCTCTATCTCTATATCTATCTCTTTGTATATCTATCTATCTTTCTATCTCTATATCTATCTATCTTTATCTTTCTATTTATCTCTATCTATCTATCGCTCTATCTCTATATCTATCTTTCTATCTCTACATCTATCTCTATATCTATCTTTCTATCTATCTCTATATCTATCTATATCTATTATGTCTATCTAGCTATCTCTATTATCTATATCTACCTATCTCTATATCTTTCTATCTTACTCTATCTTTATATCTATCTGTTATCTCTATATTTATTATCTATCTTTATCTATCTATCTATTATCTATATCTATATCTATCTCTCTATCTATTTATCGATCTCTGTATCTATCTCTCTCTATATCTATCTCTATCTACCGCTCTCTCTATCTCTATCTATCTTTATATCTATATCTATCTATCTCTATATCTATCTATTATCTCTATATCTATCTATCTCTATATCTATCTCTATATCTATATCTGTTTCTCTCTATATCTCTATCTCTCTCTCTATAGCTATCTATATATTATCTCTATATCTATCTATCTTTATATTATCTCTATATCTATCTATCTCTATATCTATCTATCTCTATATCTATCTGTTATCTCTATATCCATATCTATCTCTATATATATCTCTATATCTATCTATCTCTATATCTATCTTTCTATCTAACACTATATCTCTATATCTATCTCTATATCTCATTATCTATCTATCTCTATCTCTCTCTCTTTATCTATCTATCTATTGATCTATCCATCTATCTCTATATCTATCTCTATATCTATCTATTACATCTATCTATTATCTCTATTATCTATATCTATCTATCCATCTATCTATCTAGCTATCTCTATCTATCTCTATATCTCTCTCTATATCTATCTATCTTTCTAACTCTATATCTGTCTATCTCTATACATATCTCTATATCTAGCTATTATCTCTATCTTTCTATATCTATCTGTCTCTATATCTATCTATCTCTATCTATTATCTCTATATCTATCTATCTCTCTATATATATATATCTATATCTATTTTTATTTATAGCCATCTATCTATATATATTTATCTCTATATCTATCTATATATGTCTATATTATTATTATTATTATTATTATTATTATTATATATGTATATCTCTATCTATTATCTATCTCTATCTATTATCTATCTCTATCTATATATCTATCTCTCTATATCTTTCTATCTATAGCTATGTATCTCTATATCTATCTATCTATCCATTATCTATTTTCTATCTATCTCTATATCTATCTACCTATCGATCTATCTATATTTCTTTCTATATCTATCTTTATATCTATCTCTATCTATCTCTATCTATCTCTATGAATCTTTCTATCTATATCCATTATCTACTTTCTATCCATTATCTACTATCTATCTCTATATTTATCTATTTCTACTTCTATCTTTCTATCTATATCTATCTAACTCTATATCTATATATCTATATAGCATTATACCCTATGAGGGGGGCAGTATTATACCCTATGAGGAGGCAGCATTATACCCTATGAGGGGGCAGCATTATACCCTATGAGGAGGGCAGCATTATTCCCTATGAGGGGGGCAGTATTATACCCTATGAGGGGGGCAGTATTATACCCTATGAGGGGGGCAGTATTATACCCTATGAGGGGGCAGCATTATACCCTATGAGGGGGTGCATTATACCCTATGAGGGGGTGCATTATACCCTATGAGGGGGGCAGCATTATTCCCTATGAGGGGGGCAGTATTATACCCTATGAGGGGGGCAGTATTATACCCTATGAGGGGGGCAGTATTATACCCTATGAGGGGGCAGCATTATACCCTATGAGGGGGTGCATTATACCCTATGAGGGGGTGCATTATACCCTATGAGGGGGGCAGCATTATTCCCTATGAGGGGGGCAGTATTATACCCTATGAGGGGGCAGCATTATACCCTATGAGGGGGGCAGTATTATACCCTATGAGGGGGCAGCATTATACCCTATGAGGGGGTGCATTATACCCTATGAGGGGGTGCATTATACCCTATGAGGGGGGCAGTATTATACCCTATGAGGGGGTGCATTATACCCTATGAGGGGGTGCATTATACCCTATGAGGGGGGCAGCATTATATTCTATGAGATGGCTGCATTATATTCTATTAGGGGTCTACATTATATTCTATGAGGGGGCTACCCCAACTCCTGCTACATAATTAAGACATGTACAACCTTATATTATACCCGGATATTAGCGTGTTTTACCGCACAATTGGTGGTCTGGTATTTAATTCTATGCAGCTACATAGTGGGCCCCAAGAATGATTTTCTCTGGTGGGCCCAAGGTGTTCCAGTCCGACGCTGTGTCCACGCTTGCAAGTGCATGCTGGTTAAATGTCTAAGCATGCAACTGGTATTCAAATTTTTCAGATTTTTCCCTCGGCTAAAGGTCTTTGCGCACTTTTTACAGATAACCTTGGCCTGATCATGAGGATTTTGTTCAAAAAAGTGCCACACTGCACTCTTCCTACTTTGGCAGACATTTTGCGGCCTAGCACGCTGTGATCTTTTGACCGTCTGGACAAGCTGTCCAGCAACTCTTTTGATTTTTGGAACCTGTCTTTGGAGTGCTCTGGGCCTGCCAGATAACAGCTGTTGCGATGTCGATGTCTGCTGTGGATGCTCCTCCTCATCTGAGCTATTGGAAGCAGCACCCTCTTCCCACAATGGATGCCAATCTAGGTCAACAACTGGGTCATCCATCACCTCCTCTTCAATGTCATGTGCACCTTCCTCTGTGTCACCGTGTATGGTGGTATAGTGTGCGGGAAGGGGCACCTGAGTCTCATCAGGGTCAGAATCTGGCTCTTTACACTGCGAGGACAATGTAGTGCTCTGAGTGAATGTACCAGCAGAATCATCTATCAGCGGCTGTGCATCAGTGCACTCCATGTCAGATTCATCTTGGCCTGGGTAATTCATCATTTCACTTGATAATCCAGGCATGGTATGTGAAAACAGCTCCATGGAGTAATCAGTAGTATGGCCTGCGTCATCCTTCAATCTTGGTTGGGGTGAAGGACAAAAGGAAAGGTGTGGCTCATGAACATGAGCCTCCAATGACGACTCAGTGCTTTTATTTTTTACAACTTCAGAAGAGGAGGCGATAGAGCTGGAGGCTGAGTCAGCAATGTAAGACAAAACTTTTTCCTGATGCTCTGGCTTTAAAAGCGGTTTGCCAACTCCTAGAAAACTAAGCCTTCGAGGCCTTGTGGAGCCAGACGATGACGCAGGCTCAACACCTCCTGCATTCGGTCCTATTTTGCTTTTGCCACTACCATCAGATCCACCACCAACACCATCATTACCAGCTACCAACCCCGGCCCAATTCCACGGCCTCTTCCACCAGCCTTCCTCATTTTTGGTAGAAATGTAGACAAAATCCAACAAACTATATAGTAATGTAAAACAAGGTACAACGTGTCTATAGGACAGGGGAGATTTTGAATTTCTGCAGACACTAGTGGACACTGGACACTTTTGGATTGTGTGAGGCCCACTGAATATCAAAGCGCTATGTCTCAGGCTCGATGGCACAGGTGTGAAAAAAGTGACTACAGGATAAGGGAGATTTTGAATTTCTGCAGACACTAGTGGACACTGGACACTTTTGGATTGTGTGAGGCCCACTGAATATCAGAGCGCTATGTCACAGGCTCGATGGCACAGGTGTGAAAAAAGTGACTACAGGATAAGGGAGATTTTGAATTTCTGCAGACACTAGTGGACACTTTTGGATTGTGTGAGGCCCACTGAATATCAGAGCGCTATGTCACAGGCTCGATGGCACAGGTGTGAAAAAAGTGACTACAGGATAAGGGAGATTTTAAATTTCTGCACACACTAGTGGAAACTGGACACTTTTGGATTGTGTGAGGCCCACTAAATATCAGAGCGCTATGTCACAGACTCGATGGCACAGGTGTGAAAAAAGTGACTACAGGATAAGGGAGATTTTGAATTTCTGCACACACTAGTGGACACTGGACACTTTTGGATTGTGTGAGGCCTACTGAATATCAGAGCGCTATGTCACAGGCTCGATGGCACAGGTGTGAAAAAAGTGACTACAGGATAAGGGAGATTTTGAATTTCTGCACACACTAGTGGACACTGGACACTTTTGGATTGTGTGAGGCCCACTGAATATCAGAGCGCTATGTCACAGGCTCGACGGCACAGGTGTGAAAAAAGTGACTACAGGATAAGGGAGATTTTGAATTTCTGCACACACTAGTGGACACTGGACACTTTTGGATTGTGTGAGGCCCACTGAATATCAGAGCGCTATGTCACAGGCTCGATGGCACAGGTGTGAAAAAAGTGACTACAGGATAAGGGAGATTTTGAATTTCTGCACACACTAGTGGACACTGGACACTTTTGGATTGTGTGAGGCCCACTGAATATCAGAGCGCTATGTCACAGGCTCGATGGCACAGGTGTGAAAAAGTGACTACAGGATAAGGGAGATTTTGAATTTCTGCAGACACTAGTGGACACTGGACACTTTTGGATTGTGCGAGGCCCACTGAATATCAGAGCGCTATGTCACAGGCTCGATGGCACAGGTGTGAAAAAAGTGACTACAGGATAAGGGAGATTTTGAATTTCTGCAGACACTAGTGGACACTGGACACTTTTGGATTGTGTGAGGCCCACTCAATATCAGAGCGCTTTGTCAAGGGCTCGATGGCACAGGTGTGAAAAAAGTGACTACAGGATAAGGGAGATTTTGAATTTCTGCAGACACTAGTGGACACTGGACACATTTGGATTGTGTGATGCCCACTGAATATCAGAGCGCTATGTCACAGGCTCGATGGCACAGGTGTGAAAAAAGTGACTACAGGATAAGGGAGATTTTGAATTTCTGCAGACACTAGTGGACACTGGACACTTTTGGATTGTGTGAGGCCCACTGACGCTGTATGGTGTGAAAAAATGCACGCTCAGTACCTCAGCAGGACAAAAAAAAAAATTGGGATTGCTTTTAAAAAAGCAGTTTGCAGAGCAGTGGGTAAACAGCAATGCAGCTGTCAGGAAGCCTTAGAAGGCAGCCTAACAACCAACACCGCTGATCCACCACAATATAGCCTCCCCTTGCACTGCACACACAGTGACTGGTGTGTTGTACAGGCAAAATCACTACCAGCAGAAGCAGTTTTTTTTTCTTCTTCCCTGCCTAACGCTCTCCCTACACAATCAGCAACCTCTCCCTGTGCTAAGATCGACAGAAGAAAGATGGCGGTCGGCGTGCATGCCCTTTTATATCCCCTGTGACGCCCACCAAAGCAAGCCAATCACTTGCATGCCCTTCTGAAAGATGGTGGTGACCCCTGTCTATGTCATCACGCTGCCCACAGTGTCCGTGGATCCTGATTGGCTGAAAAAGAGCGCAAAACAAACTTTTGAAAAGCGACTTTGGCGCGTAAGTCGCCGACCTCGTGGCCGACCTCATCCTAGGGTCGGGTTTCGTTTCATGAAACCCGACTTTGCCAAAAGTCGGCGACTTTTGAAATTTTTCGACCCGTTTCGCTCAACTCTATTGAAAACAATCAAATAAGTCTCCTCGCTAGGGAATCACTGTACTAGTCTGGACTCCTCATCCTCCCCATCTTCCATCTCACTGCACAGTATTTCAACCTTGCAAGTGCTGTGATCCTGAGCAAGCAGGGGGGGCCCACTCGTTGGTGACGGCACTGGCACAGGGCCCCTGATAGTACGGTGGTGTGTCTGATGGCGGGTGGGCCGAACCTGCACTTTCATCTGCAGCTTCCTCTTTGTCACCGTGTAAGATGGAACTGTATATGGGAAGGGTAACCTGAGTTTCATCAGGGTCAGATTCAGGCCGTGTAGCGTGCGAGGGGAATGTAGTGGTCTGGGTCAATGTACCAGCAGATTCATCGAGCAGTGGCTGGGCATCAGTGCACTTGTGTCGCCCCCAGGAGTACGGTCGCCACAGTGGCATTACCTTCCTCCTAGGGAGTGTGATGTCATGCTTGGGAGCAACGAAGGATCTCTCTAGCAGGTTAACTGATTGGGCGGCGTTATTCCCACGAGTCATGACCCTCCAAACAGCGTTCATGAAGGCAAAGTGTTTGTTTTACGTGGGCAGTATGGTTGCAAAGCTGAACCTTAAAGGAATGTCCAGAAGGGCACCACCAGGAGTGGAGCCTACGGTTAAATTCGACTCCACCTGGGAAACCTCAACCATGCCAGCTACAGAACAGATGCACACATTGCAAGCTTAATTCCGTTAACGAACGAGACTCTGTCATGCCCCGCGGTCCGAGTCCGGCTTACTAGAGAGACACGTGAGGCTCTGGCACATGAGATTGGCCAATAACTGGTGTGTCATGCCCTTACATGTCCGTGGCTGCATGTGCGCTACACTGAAAAGGCCAGCGTTTGTCGCTTACAGGTGCAGATAACCCGCTGAACAACGTTAGTGATGGGGATCACTGATTACAATTATTACCCGCGAACGATGATTTCCCAGTAAGTGCAGGTCAACCGCAATTCCGGAATTAGGCCTAACCGTCATTCCTGAAAAAATGAAAAACTTACGTGTGCAAACTACAGGTGCTGTAGCTTGCTTAACAGCTCGCCAGCCGTTCTCACGCCCAGTATGGATTACACGTGATTGCACAAAGGTGAGAAAGGGTACCGTATCCCAGGATAACATGTATGGATAGCGTACACATTCAAAATATATGTCTATACATCAGGAGGCAGGCTCAGACGGTGTTAGGCCCAGTATGGCTTGCACGTGATTGCACAAAGATGAGAAAGGGTACCGTATCCCCGGATAACATATATGGATAGCGTACACATTCATAATATATGTCTATACATCAGGAGGAAGGCTCAGAAGGTGTTAGGCCCAGTATGGCTTGCACGTGATTGCACAAAGGTGAGAAAGGGTACCGTATCCCTGGATAACATGTATGGATAGCGTACACATTCAAAATATATGTCTATACATCAGGAGGCAGGCTCAGAAGGTGTTAGGCCCAGTATAGCTTGCACGTGATTGCACAAAGGTGAGAAAGGGTACCGTATCCCCGGATAACATGTATGGATAGCGTACACATTCAAAATATATGTCTATACATCAGGAGGCAGGCTCAGACGGTGTTAGGCCCATTATGGCTTGCACGTGATTGCATAAAGGTGAGAAAGGGTACCGTATCCCCGGATAACATGTATGGATAGCGTACACATTCAAAATATATGTCTATACATCAGGAGGCAGGCTCAGACGGTGTTAGGCCCAGTATGGCTTGCACGTGATTGCACAAAGGTGAGAAAGGGTACCGTATCCCCGGATAACATGTATGGATAGCGTACACATTCAAAATATATGTCTATACATCAGGAGGCAGGCTCAGACGGTGTCAGGCACAGTATGGATTTGACGGCCCAGACTACAAAGCAGAGGAGCAGGGAGAGGTAAAGATTGCAAATGCTGGGGCCCTGCCCAAGCAAGGGGGGCCCACTCGTGGGCGTCGGTACTGGCACTGGGCCCCTCATAGTACGGCGGTGTGTCTGACGGCGGGTGTGCACCACCACCATCAGAGACACTTGATTGCACTATGAGGGACCCTGTGCCAGTGCCCGCGCCCAAGAATCGGCCTACCCACCTGTCCAGGGCAACGGCACTCGCACGGTGTCGTGCGCTAGGTGATGACCCCGGCCATGGGGGGGGAGGCAGCACAGTTAGGGAGTTTTAGAAAGTGGCATATGTTGATGTTGGACATTCAGCTGATGCAAAAGGCGAAATAGGTCAAGTCCCAGGAAGAGGTGGACCAAAGAAAGCCATTTTTCTGTCACCCTATGTGTCATCAGGGGAAGGTGGGACAAACTCCTTGGAAACCCATGCATGGTTCATTTTAATGAAGGTTAGATCATCCACATTTTGGGTTGACAGATGGGTCCTTTTTTCTGTCAGGATTGATCCAGCTGCACTGAAGACTCTTTCCGATAGCACACTTGCAGCTGGGCAAGCGAGCTGCTGTAAGGCATATTGTGCCAATTCAGGCCAGGTGTCCAGTTTAGCGGCCCAATAGTCAAAGGGGAATGACCTGTGTGGGAGAACATCGATATGGGAGGAAAAGTAGTTTGTAACCATAGTTGACAACTGCTGTCTCCTGTCACTTTCCATCGATGCAGTATTACCAGTTGTGTGAGCGGTAGTTGAAAAATCAGTCCACAACATTGTAATGAAACCCCTGTCTCCAACGCCACTTCTGCTGTGTGCACCATGAACACCTCTGCCAAGCTGCCCCCGGCCCGTACGGCTCGTGTGAGAACCATCACCGCTGCTGTGTGCTGGGAATGCCTCAAGCAACCGATTTACCAGAGTTGCTTGTTTATCAGCCAATATTAGGTCAAGGTTCTCCTGTGGCATGATGTTTTGTAATTTGCCTTTATAGCGTGGATCCAGGATGCTGGCCAACCAGTAGTCGTCATCATTCATCATTTTGGCAATGCGGGGGTCCCTTTTTAGGATCTGCAAGGCATAATCTGACATGTGGGCCAATGTTCCCGGTTTCAATGATGCACTGCGAGTGCTGGGTGGAGGAGCACTTTCTGGCAAATGCACATCCCTCCAGTCACGCACAAACCCTGTACCAGACCTTGCCACGCCAACATTTTCACTTGCCCCACGAGATGCATCCTCCTCCCCTAAGTAATCATCCCCATCATCATCCTCCTCCTCCTCTTCTTCCTCCACCTCGTCCAGGAGAGGTCCCTGAGCAGACAATGGCTGAATGTCATCAAGGATTCCCTCCTCCTCTTCCTCCTCATCAACATTGGCTGCAGACGCTGCTCCTTAAGGTGCATCAAAGTTTGCATGAGCAGACGCATAAGTGGGATGCTCATGCTTAGGATGGCGTCGTCTGCGCTTACCAGCCGTGTGCATTCCTCAAAACACTGAAGGACTTTACAGAGGTCTTTCAGCTTCGACCACTGCACACCTGTCAACTCCATGTCTGCTCTCAAAGTGCCTGGCCGTGTATCCTCCCACAAATGCATTATGGCCTGCCTCTGCTCGCACAGCCGCTCCACAATGTGCAGGGTGGAGTTCCACCTTGTTGCAATGTCGATAATGAGGCGGTGGTTGGGAAGGTGGAGCAATCGATGCAGCTTCTGCATACGAACGGAGTGTACAGGCGACCGGCGGATGTGCGAGCACAGTCTTCGCACCTTCTGGAGCAGGGCTGTTAACTCCGGATAATTTTTGAGGAAGCACTGCACCACCAGGTTCAAGGTGTGAGCCAAGCAAGGTATGTGGCTGAGTTTTGAAAGGGCTATGGCTTCCACAAAATTATGGCCATTATCACTAACTACCTTGCCTGACTCAAGATGTACACTGCCAAGCCATGACTCAGTTTGTCGCTTCAAGTACTCGGCCAGCACCTCGGCGGTGTGTCTGTCATCCAAACACATCATCTGCAACACAGCCTGCTGACACTTTCCGCTAGCTGCTCGATAGGGGGACACCTCGTGTGCAACAGTGGCAGCTGCAGAAGGAGTGCTCGTACGACTGCGCTCTGTGGACGAGCTTTCGCTTCTGGAGGAGGAGGAGGGTCGAACGCCTACAGCCAACTGTTTCCTATACCGTGGGCTAGGCAGCACTGTCCCACCACCGCTGTCCCCTGTGGACCCTGCATCCACCACATTAACCCAGTGCGCAGTGATGAACACGTAACGGCCCTGGCCATGCCGACTGGACCATGCATCAGTTGTGAGGTGCACCTTTCCACTCACTGACTGCTTGAGTGCATGGACAATGCGGTCTTTTACATGATGGTGGAGGGCTGGGATGGCTTTGCGAGAGAAGAAGTGGCGACTGGGTAGGTCATAGCGTGGTACTGCATAGGCCATGAGTTCGCGGAAAGCTGCGCTTTCCACCAACCGATAGGGCATCATCTCAAATGAGATTAGTTTGGCAATGTGGGTGTTCAAACCCAGTGTATGCGGATGAGAGACTGAGTACTTTCTTGACCTACTCATAGTGTCTGGGAGGGTGAGCTGGACTTGAGAGCTGCATATGGTGGAAGTAGCGGTGGACAGGGCGGACTGAGAGAGGGTTGATGATGGTGATGGAGTTGGTGTTCTTTCTGATGGCCTAGATTCAGTATTTCGTTGATATAACAGTGGGATTCCCTGACTGCTGTGGCCTTGCAACGACACCTCAACATTTGCTGCTGTGCTAACCGGTGGGCTTACAGTGGGGGAAACAATGTAGCATTGTTGACTACCTTCTTTGTGATCAGTTGCACATGTGGCACTTGAGGTTTGGTGTTGTGTCCACGCTTGCAAGTGCATGCTGGTTAAATGTCTAAGCATGCAACTGGTATTCAAATTTTTCAGATTTTTCCCTCGGCTAAAGGTCTTTGCGCACTTCTTACAGATAACCTTGGCCTGATCATGAGGATTTTGTTCAAAAAAGTGCCACACTGCACTCTTCCTACTTTGGCAGACATTTTGCGGCCTAGCACGCTGTGATCTTTTGACCGTCTGGACAAGCTGTCCAGCAACTCCTTTGATTTTTGGAACCTGTCTTGGAGTGCTCCGGGCCTGCCAGATAACAGCTGTTGCGATGTCGATGTCTGCTGTGGATGCTCCTCCTCATCTGAGCTATTGGAAGCAGCACCCTCTTCCCCCAATGGATGCCAATCTGGGTCAACAACTGGGTCATCCATCACCTCCTCTTCAATGTCATGTGCACCTTCCTCTGTGTCACCGTGTATGGTGGTATAGTGTGCGGGAAGGGGCACCTGAGTCTCATCAGGGTCAGAATCTGGCTCTGTACACTGCTCGGACAATGTAGTGCTCTGAGTGAATGTACCAGCAGAATCATCTATCAGCGGCTGTGCATCAGTGCACTCCATGTCAGATTCATCTTGGCCTGGGTAATTCATCATTTCACTTGATAATCCAGGCATGGTATGTGAAAACAGCTCCATGGAGTAATCAGTAGTATGGCCTGCGTCATCCTTCAATCTTGGTTGGGGTGAAGGACACAAGGAAAGGTGTGGTTCATGAACATGAGCCTCCAATGACCACTCAGTGCTTTTATTTTTTACAACTTCAGAAGAGGAGGCGATAGAGCTGGAGGCTGAGTCAGCAATGTAAGACAAAACTTTTTCCTGAAGCTCTAGCTTTAAAAGCGGTTTGCCAACTCCGAGAAAACTAAGCCTTCGAGGCCTTGTGGAGCCAGACGATGACGCAGGCTCAACACCTCCTGCATTCGGTCCTATTTTGCTTTTGCCACTACCATCAGGTCCACCACCAACACCATCATTACCAGCTGCCAACCCCAGCCCAATTCCATGGCCTCTTCCACCAGCCTTCCTCATTTTTGGTAGAAATGTAGACAAAATCCAACAAACTATATAGTAATGTAAAACAAGGTACAAGGTGTCTATAGGACAGGGGAGATTTTGAATTTTTGCAGACACTTGTGGACACTGGACACTTTTGGATTGTGTGAGGCCCACTGAATATCAGAGCGCTATGTCACAGGCTCGATGGCACAGGTGTGAAAAAAGTGACTACAGTATAAGGGAGATTTTGAATTTCTGCAGACACTAGTGGACACTGGACACTTTTGGATTGTGTGAGGCCCACTGAATATCAGAGCACTATGTCACAGGCTCGATGGCACAGGTGTGAAAAAAGTGACTACAGGATAAGGGAGATTTTGAATTTGTGCACACACTAGTGGACACTGGACACTTTTGGATTGTGTGAGGCCCACTGAATATCAGAGCGCTATGTCACAGGCTCGATGGCACAGGTGTGAAAAAAGTGGCTACAGGATAAGGGAGATTTTGAATTTGTGCACACACTAGTGGACACTGGACACTTTTGGATTGTGTGAGGCCCACTGAATATCAGAGCGCTATGTCACAGGCTCGATGGCACAGGTGTGAAAAAAGTGACTACAGGATAAGGGAGATTTTGAATTTCTGCAGACACTAGTGGACACTGGACACTTTTGGATTGTGTGAGGCCCACTGAATATCAGAGCGCTATGTCACAGGCTCGATGGCACAGGTGTGAAAAAAGTGACTACAGGATAATGGAGATTTTGAATTTCTGCAGACACTAGTGGACACTGGACACTTTTGGATTGTGTGAGGCCCACTGATGCTGTATGGTGTGAAAAAATGCACGCTCAGTACCTCAGCAGGACAAAAAAAAAAATTGGGATTGCTTTTAAAAAAGCAGTTTGCAGAGCAGTGGGTAAACAGCAATGCAGCTGTCAGGAAGCCTTAGAAGGCAGCCTAACAACCAACACCGCTGATCCACCACAATATAGCCTCCCCTTGCACTGCACACACAGTGACTGGTGTGTTGTACAGGCAAAATCGCTAGCAGCAGAAGCAGTTTTTTTTTCTTCTTCCCTGCCTAACGCTCTCCCTACACAATCAGCAACCTCTCCCTATGCTAAGATCGGCAGAAGTAAGATGGCGGTCGGCGTGCACGTCCTTTTATAACCCCTGTGACGCCCACCAAAGCAAGCCAATCACTTGCATGCCCTTCTGAAAGATGGTGGTGACCCCTGTCTATGTCATCACGTTGCCCACATTGTCCGTGGGTCCTGATTGGCTGAAAAAGAGAGCAAAACAAACTTTTGAAACGCGACTTTGGCGCGTAAGTCGCCGACCTCGTGGCCGACCTCATCCTAGGGTCGGGTTTCGTTTCATGAAACCCGACTTTGCCAAAAGTCGGTGACTTTTGAAATTTTTCGTCCCGTTTCGCTAAACTCTAATATCAAGTATTTTTGTCTGACCATGTCTCGTCATCATGACAAAGTTCCTTGCACATGCTACAGTTGTTGGTGAGCTGACTGTTTTCTTGCAAGTTTAAATGTGTCTTACCAGAGAGACTTCACTTGGTGATCAACTTCTTTTTTCTAACACTGATGAATCATAAGGAGGCAGCAGCACACTGGGGAAATAAGGGCAGGTGCCCACAATAGCTTAGACAACCAGGCTACACACCTGATGACATGTCATGATGAGGCAAACCTGAGTTTGATTAACTGACACCTTTCAGCTCTGATCTCCAGCAGTCAATGTTAGACGAGGGGCAGTACTGCAAACATTGAGTCTCATTTCAAGCACTTCAGGTAGCTTGCCTCTCAAATTCAAATTTACATATAGTCATTAGTGATGAGTGAGTATGCTCGTTGCTCGGGTGATCTCCGAGTATTTGGAAGTGTTCAGAGATTTGGTTTCTATTGCCCAGGCAGCATCATTATTTGCGGCTACTAGACAGGCTGAATATATGTGGGAATTTCCTAACAAACAGGTTTTCATCACATGTATTCATGCTGTCAAGTAGCCACAAATCATGCAGCTATGGCGACAGAAATGAAATCTCTGAGCACATCCAAATACTCGGAACCCACCCGAGCATGCTCGGGGAAACCCGAGCAACGATTACACTCGTTCATCACTAACAGTCATATTACTATATAAAGTGCTCTCAGTGAGAGAAACAAAATAGGAATCTTGTGGGTATGATACCTTTTAATGGCTAACAAATAATAGTGAATGTTGTTACAAAGCAAGCTTTCGGGACTGCTTATGTCCCTTCATCAGCCTGATATCAATGAAGGGACATAAGCAGTCCTGAAAGCTTGCTTTGTAACAACATTCACTATTATTTGTTAGCCATTAAAAAGTATCATACCCACAAGATTCCTATTTTGTTTCTCTCACTGAGAGCTCTTTATATATTTTTTTCTACTGGCTAACACGGTACCAAACCACTTTTTTCGTTTTACTCATATTACTATGGCATACTCACAATGTGCTTTAAGCTATAGTGAGGGCGTGTTCTTTTTCCCCTTATATGTACATGCCTGCTTGTGATTGGTAGAGCTGTCAGCACTTTAAAAGGAGAGCTAGTAGTAGTAGTTGTGATGAGACAACTCTCTAGTGCCGCCTCTCCCCGACAAAGGCTACCAGTGATGAGAACTGATAGCTGTTAGTTATTCACACTCAGGTCTGCTGTTCTCCAGCACTTGTAAACCATCTGCAGGGAGAACAGCAGACTAATTGCTAATACAATTGTGGAGGGCATGTTCTTCTTTCCCCATTGAGTTATTGCCTGCTTTCAATTGGCCAACCTCAGAAAAAAGAAGTTCATGCCCCCAGCAAAATTTCGCTGTCAATGCCTACATGGACTTAAATTAATTATTTAAGTGCAAATTACGAAATAATAAAAAAGCAAAAATGTTTTATTCTGCTCTGTATCCACTATTACAATATGTGTCATTTACAAAATGAAATAAAAAATCGGTGAAACGTCCTCTTTAAATACAAACAGACAAATCAATGTTATAACAGCTGAACAAAGGTTCCTGCTTGTGTCTTGACCCGAATTAAACAAGTTAAGGCCTGTTTCACACTTCAGTTTTTTTGTGTCAGTTAAAATCCGCCAAAATGGCGGAAAGCGGATCCGTTGGTCACTGATGTGAACGGATGCCACCGGACTGTTTTTTTTGACGGATCCGATGAATGAAGAATTTTAAAGGAACCGCAGCCAGGGGAGAGGAGAGAGAGAGAGAATTTTTTCCGTCCGCCAGAAAGGATTTCAGGGTTAAATTTACGGCTGACTTCCTTACTCCGGGCAAGCGCACTGTAAAATGTAGATCCTGCAGCAAAAAAAACGTTGCATGGTCCGTCCAGGCATGTTGTCAGACGCAAAAAATTTGGCGGATCCGCAAAAAGACGGATCCAACGGATGGCCATCCGTCAAGATCCGCCAGTAATTCAACTCAATGGGGAAAAAACGGATCCGCTAAAAAAAATGGCAGATCGTTTTTTTAAAAAAAAACAGCGGATTTTGACTGATGGTCAAAAACGGATGTGTGAAACAGGCCTAAGAAAGATGCATGTGACGTCTACAGTTAGTCAAGTATGGTGTTGCAATCAAATAAAATTCAACCCCCTTAGGAGACTGCCATGGGGTCTAAGAACAAAATCTCTTACCTGTCCGTTCTCTCTTATTTCTCTCACTATATGAATGAGCTCCTATATTTTCTGTCTTTGACTATGTAATTTGAGTCAGACTGCTCTTTAAACATTGTACTCATATGTAAATGATAATAATCTCTCTAAACAGTCATCAGCGTTTCCCAGTTGTTGCATCACTTTATACTTCTGACAAGTAATAGCAGCTGACTTGAAGGCTGTTAATTTGCTGCAAAATTTCTAATTGTTTTCAGTTATACACACAATAGTTGGCTGGGATTACATCTTGCAGTGGGATTGCAAAAGGGATGAGGATCCTTTTTTCACAATAATTGCAGCAGTCCTACAGCTTGAACTTCCATTAATGACAATTTTATCTCATATCCTAGCTGGAAAATCATGGCCAGAAAACTTTTAATAACATTGTTTTCATGTGTGATGACTGTGGGGTGAGGAAGTATCCCATAACGGTCCCTTTTTATTCTGTATATATTGAATGTATATGTTTGTTATGTTACATATATACGCATGGTCAAGTTATTGAAATGTAGAATTTGTCTTCTAGGTTCTTGTTGTATGCAAGGTATATAGGAGAGGGTTTAAGCCAAGAACCCTTGATGAGGTGGACCTCAGTACGTATAACTACTTTATTTCCAGACTATTCTGCCTGATTAGTCTCTCAGCCTGAGGCGGGAGATAAAGCAAACGTTTTTAGACGATTCTTCTCAGAACATTGGCTGAAAAATGATGAGAGGGAAACGGGAGTGCTAGACACTAGATATTATTATTATTATACATTTTTATAGCGCCATTTATTCCATGGCACTTTACATGTGAAAAGGAGAAATACAGACAAGTACAATAAACATGTGTAAGGCCGGTTTCACATTTGCGCTTTATAGCGCTGCGACGGCCTGCGCATGGCCGCCGCTAAGCCCCGCCCCCTGCCGGCTCCCTGCCCGCCCCATCCGGTCATCGCCGCCTACTAGCGCACATGGGCGCTTGTGATCTGCGCACCCTATCTTTAGCATAGAGTGCGCAGACCGTGCGCTGGCCGTGCGCTAGTAGGATTTTGCCGTGCGCTGTGCACTTTTGAAGGTGTGCCGTGCGCGCCGAAATGCAACATGCTGCGTTCGGCACACACGGGCGCACCTTCAAAAGTGCGCAGCGCACGGCAAAATCCTGCTAGCGCACGGCCAGCGCACGATCTGCGCACCCTATGCTAAAGAAAAGGGTGCGCAGATCGCAAGCGCCCATGTGCGCTAGTAGGCGGCGATGACCGGATGGGGCGGCAGGGAGCCGGCAGGGGGCGGGGCTTAGCGGCGGCCATGCGCAGGCCGTCGCAGCGCTATAAAGCGCAAATGTGAAACCGGCCTAAGACAAGGGACACACAAGTACATAAGGAGAGAGGACCCTGCCCGCGAGGGCTCACAGTCTACAGGGATGGGTGAAAATACAGTAGGAGAGGGTAGAGCAGGTCATGCGGTGGTTCAGTAGACCGAGGATCATTGCAGGCTGTAGGCTTGTCGGAACATCTTGCTGATATCTCTGATTTTCCCAAGGTGTCTCTTTTTTCCATTCAAATGTATTGTTAAGTGACACAGATGTTGCCAATGTAGATAATGTACAAAATGGTGAAATGGTTTACCTAGGTGTCACACTAGCCTATTCTTTTATGGCAGAACAAGCAAGGTGAGGATGTTGTGGAACAGCCAGTAGTTCCCAAGCAATATAACAGAATGGTAATAGATTTAGCACAATGGCATCTAAAGGATGGACATCTTGCAATTGAAAAGAAAAAAGAGCATATCTTAAAACAATTTTGTTTCTGCCTCGGTCAAATTGCTAATATTAAAGATTACAGTGCATCTTGCCCTCAGTGTCAGTATACAGCACCTTTCACAAATCATCGTTGCTCACTTGTGTCCTTACCAATTACTGAACTGTCATTTGAAAATATTGCAATGGAACTAGGGGCACCTATTGTTAAGTTTCTCGGGGACATCAGTATATTCTGGTAATAGTAGACTCTGCCACCAGAAGCTATAGAAAAAAAGAAGAAACAAAGTTCATTGATGTCACCGATGCTGGCAATGATTCACTAGGGGTGTAATGCATGGACAAATCCTGGCTCCAGTTTTAGGTAAATAGACATGAAGAGAAAAAGACAAAAAAGACCAGCTGCCACAAAAATTTTTTTTAGAAAAACAAGTGAAAAATTTTACTTGAGTGCTCTTAAAGCAAGAAAATAAATAGCATTAGGCCTATTCATTTCGGACCCTACCACACGCTTAATCATAGCACTATTATATGATGAAATGTTTTAGCTACAAGTGAGCATGCTGAACCATTAAATGAGTGTCCATCCACAAATGATTTCCAAATCAATACAATGCAGCCAACAACAGAATTCATTAGGATTATACTGACATGCGGAAGGCAAGAAAAAAAATCAATGACATATCCTATCTAAAATTACATATTATGAGCCATATTTAAACAAAAACAGACAGCTACAGGCTGATATTAAAAGGCTGGGAAGATCCATGATATTGGCCCCTTCCCCGCCTATTAAGAGCAGCCATCAGCCTCCCCCCCAAAAAATAATCCACAGAGGTCCCAAAATGATTCCCATCTTCTTCATCCAGTCGAAAGAGCCCCTAGCTACATAGGCAGGAGCAAAAGCCACTGTCGTGTCTCATGTTGCGTCCGCTGTGAAGAGCAGTGACGCCAGTAAGTTTGTTGCAGTGCAGCGGCTATTACCTGCGGTAACTACACTCATCTCACCACTCATCAAAGCAGCCAGGATCTTGTGCTGCATAGTGTGAGACCAGGCAGTGGCTGCTGCTCCATTTTATGGAGCTAGATTCTCTGAACAGAGCTCCATAGACTGGACAAAGAAGATAGGGATCATCATTCAACCTCTATATTATGGATTGCGGCGGCAGACCCTGTGGATTAGTTTTTTTGGTTATAAATGGGTAGAAAAAGGTAGTTGTTGGTGAGTGATTTTTGCAATTAACCCCTTAACCTCCAAGGGTGGTTTGCACGTTAATGACCGGGCCAATTTTTACAATTCTGACCACTGTCCCTTTATGAAGTAATAACTCTGGAATGCTTCCATGGATCCCGGTGATTCTGACATTTTCTCGTGACATATTCTACTTAGTGGTAAAATTTCATTCAAATAACTTGCGTTTATTTGTGAAAGAAAAAACAGAAATTTGGCGAAAATTTTGAAAATTTCACAATTTTCCAACTTTGAATTTTTATGCCCTTAAATCACAGAGATATGGCACACAAAAAAAACTAATAAATAACATTTCCTACATTTTTACTTTAAATCAGCACAATTTGGGAAACAAATTTTTTTTTGTTAGGAAGTTACAAGTGTTAAAAGTTGACCAGCAATTTCTCATTTTTAAAACAACATTTTATTTTTAGGGACCACATCACATTTGAAGTCACTTTGAGGTGTCTATATGATAGAAAATACCCAAAAGTGACACCTTCTAAAAACTGCACCCCTCAAGGTGCTCAAAACCACATTCAAGAAGTTTATTAACCCTTCAGGTGCTTCACAGGAATTTTTTTGAATGTTTGAAAAAAATGAACATTTAAATTTTTTTAACAAAAAGATTATTTCAGGTCCAATTTTTTTTATTTTACCAAGGGTAACAGGAGAAATTGGACTGCAAAAGTTATTGTGCAATTTGTCCTGAGTACGCTGATACCTGATATGTGGGGGGAACCACTGTTTTAGCGCATGGCAGAGCTCAGAAGGGAAGAAGCGCCGTTTGACTTTTTCAATGCAAAATAGGCTGAAATTCAGATCAGATGCCATGTCACATTTGGAGAGCCCCTGATGTGCCTAAACAGTGGAAACCCCCCACAAGTGACCGAATTTTGGAAACTAGACCCCCCAAGGAACTTATCTAGATGTGTGGTGAGAACTTTGAACCCCCAAGGGCTTCACAGAAGTTTATAACGTACAGCCGTACAATTATAAAATCATATTTTTTCCACAAAAATGATCTTTTCACACCCAATTTTTATTTTCCCAAGGGTAACAGGACCCCAAAAGTTATTGTGTAATTTGTCCTGAGTATGCTGATACCCCATATGTGGGGGTAAATGACTATTTGGGCGCATTGGCAGAGCTGGGAAGGGAAGCAGCGCCATTTGACTTTTTTGGCTGGAATTAAGATCGGACGCCATGCCGCGTTAGGAATGCCCATGATGTGCCTAAACAGTGGAAACCCCCAAAAATGACCGCATTTTGGGACTTAGACCACCCAAGGAACTTATCTAGATATGTGGTGAGCACTTTGAACCCCCAAGTGCTTCACAGTTTATAACGCCTGGGCGTGAAAATAAAAAAATCATATTTTTTCCACAAACATGATCATTTAGTCCCCAATTTTTTTTATTTTCTCAAGGGTAATGGGAGAAATTGGACTGAAAAAGATGTTGTCCAATTTGTCCTGAGTATGCTGATATCCCATATGTGGGAGAAAACTACTGTATGGGCACACGTCGGGGCTCAGAAGGGAATTAGTGATGTTTTGGAAAGCAGACTTTGATCGAATGGTCTGCGGTGTCATGTTGCCTTTGGAAAACCCCTGAAAACTGTGGAAACTCCCCACAAGTGACCCCATTTTGGAAACTAGACATCCCAAGTAACTTATCTAGATGTGTGGTGAGCACTTTGAACCCTCAAGTGCTTCACAGAAGTTTATAATGCCCGGGCGTAGAAATAAAAAAAATCATATTTTTTCCATAAACATGATATTTTGGATCCCAATTTTTTATTTTCAAAAGGGTAAGAAAAGAAATTGGACCCCAAAAATTGTTGTCCAATTTGTTCTGAGTACGCTGATATCCCATATGTGGGAGAAAAGTACTGTATGGGCACACGTCGGGGTTCAGAAGGGAAGTAGTGAAGTTTTGGAATGCAGACTTTGATGGAATGATCTGAGAGTGTCATGTCGCCTTTGGAGAGCCCCTGATGTGCCTAAACTGTTGAAACCCCCCACAAGTGACCTCATTTTGGAAATGAGACCACTCAAGGAACCTATCTAGATGTTTAGTGAGCACTTTGAACCCCCAAGTGCTTCACAGAAGTTTATAACGCCCGGGCGTGAAAATAAAAAAATCATATTTTTTCCACAAATATGATCTTTTGGTCCCCAATTTTTTTTTATTTTCCCAAGGGTAACAGGAGAAATTGGACCCCAAAAGTTGTTGTCCAATTTGTCCTGAGAATGCTGATACCCCATATGTGGGAGAAATCTACTGTGTGGGCACTCGTCGGGGCTTGGAAGTGAAGTAGTGACCTTTAGGAATGCAGACTTTGATGGAATGGTCCGCAGGAATCATGTCATGTTTGGAGAGTC
Organism: Dendrobates tinctorius; assembly: GCF_039654945.1. Classification (NCBI taxonomy): domain Eukaryota; kingdom Metazoa; phylum Chordata; class Amphibia; order Anura; family Dendrobatidae; genus Dendrobates; species Dendrobates tinctorius. The sequence goes on along the minus strand of NW_027361761.1, from coordinate 15,906,954 downwards.
TCTGATTTGCCTAAACTGTTGAAACCCTCCACAAGTGACCCCATTTTGGAAACTAAAGCCACCAAGGAACTTATTTAGATGTGTGGTGAGAACTTTGAATCCACAAGTGCTTCACATAAGTTTATAACGTAGAGCCATAAAAATGAAAAAAATCATATTTTTTTTCCTCAAAAATGATATTTTTGCCCCCAATTTTTTATTTTCCCAAGCGTAACAGGAGAAATTGGACCCCAAAAGTTGTTGTGCAATTTGTCTTGAGTAGGGTGATACCCCATATGAGGGGGTAAACCACTGTTTGGGTGCATGACATAGCTTGGAAGGGAAGGAGAACCGTTTGACTTTTTCAACGCAGAATTGGCTGGAATTGAGCTCAGATGCCATGTTGCGTTTGGAGAGCACCTGATGTGCCTAAACAGTGGAAACCCCCCAATTCTAATGCCAACCCTAACCCCAACACACCCCTAACCCTAATATCAGCACTAACCCTAGCCCTAACCCTAGCCCTAACTCTAACCCTAGCCCTAATCCTAATGGGAAAATGGAAATAAATAATTTATTTTTTAAATTTTATTATTTTTCCCTAACTAAAGGGGTGATAAAGGGCAGTTTGATTTACTATTTATGGTGGGTTTTTATGTTTGGCAGCTGTCTTACGCTAAAAGACACTTTATTGAAAAAATAGTTGTCATACGCTAAAAGACACTTTTTATTGAAAAAATAGTTTTTGCATCACCACATTTTGAGAGCTATAATTTTTCCATATTTTGACCCACTGAGTCTTTTTTTACTTTATTATATTGTCCCAGGTGGGGACATCACTATAAGGTGTCAGATCACTGATCTGACTGTTTGGACAACACATTGTCAGATCAGTGATCTGACAGGCGCTGCACAGGCTTCCTCACTGCAGGCCCCCGAAGGCTCCCGTGGCCATCTTGGATCCGGGTGCCTGCAGGGAAGGAGACCCTCCGATCAGTGCAGCACATCACGCTGCTCGGGGGATCTCAGGGAAGCACGGAGGGAGCCTCCTCCCTGCCGATGCTTCAATAATCCCCCGGTACAGTGCGATCATGTTTGATTGCATTGTGTCAGGGGTTAACGTGCCGGGGACGGTCCTTGACCACCTCTGACACATAGTGCCGGGTGTCTGCTGTGATAGTCAGCTGACACCCGGCCGCGATCAGCGGCACTCCCCCTGGGGGCGCCGCTGATCTCGATGACATACTATCCTATCCCCAGTCATAGGGGCACAGGTACCGTGTATGGGATAGTACATCAGATGTCAGAAAGGGGTTAAAGGACTTTTCTGTGTGTTGCTTTTGAGTATGGAGTTAGTAATGGAGATTTCTGATAGACGCCTCTTCATTACTAACCCATCAGCTTGATGTCAGCAGACATTACACAGCTGACATTAACTACAAAACCATTACCTCATTTGCCAATGCACCAAGGCAATCGGGAAGAGCCAAGGCTAAGTGCTATTTCTGGGGTGGCTGAAGGCTGCTCTTATTAGGATCAGGTGGGACTAATATCCAAGGACCTTCCCTGTCTATTAATATTAGTATGCAGCTGTTTGCTTTGCCTTTACAGGGTATTAAAATTAACCTCTTCGCGACCGCCCACAGTAGATAAACGTTGGCGCTTGCTGGGCTTTGTGCAGCGCCGACGTTTATCTACTGTCGGCGGTTTTGTGCCCCCCGGGACCCCCTCATACCTTATAACGCGGGGATCCCAGTGCACAATGCATGCTGGGACCCCCGACGTCATCGAGACCTGATTGGTTCAGGTCCTGATGACGTCGCGTCACAGCAGCCAATGAGAGAGCTCGCTGGGAAAGCTGCTTGTTTCCCGGCGATCTCCCTCATTATAACGCGACTTCTCCTCTGAGCTCATGCTGACAGATGAGCAGAGGTGAAGCAGCGTTACAGTGTGACTAGATCGCTGCCTGGCACAGCTGATCGCTGCCTGGCACAGCTGTGTCAGGCAGCGATCTTGTCACACAGTAACGCTGCTTCTCCTCTGATCATCTGTCAGTGTGAGATCAGAGGAGAAGTGGCGTTACTATGTGCTGGGCAGCGATCTTGTCACATAGTAACGCTGCTTCTCCTCTGATCATCTGCCAGTGTGAGATCAGAGGAGAAGTGGCGTTACTATGAGTCAAAAATACAAAAAATAAAAAACACAAAAATAAAAAAAAAAGTAAAGAAAAAAAAAGCAGGTAGGCAGGCTAGGGCTATGTCTAGGGTTAGGGCTAGGGTTAGGGCTAGGGTTACGGTTAGGGTTAGGGCTAGGGTTAGGGCTAGGGTTAGGGTTAGGGCTAGGGTTAGGGCTAGAGTTAGGGCTAGGGTTAGGGTTAGGGTTAGGGCTAGGGTTAGGGCTAGGGTTAGGGCTAGAGTTAGGGGTGTGTTGGGGTTAGGGCTGGAATTCGAATTGGGGGTTTCCACTGTTTACGTACATCAGGGGCTCTGTAAATGCAATATGACGCCCGCAGACCATTCCATCAAAGTCTGCATTCCAGAACGTCACTACTTCCCTTCCGAGCCCTACCGTGTGCCCAAACAGTGGTCCCCCCCACATGTGGGGTACCAGCGTACTCAGGACAAATTGGACAACAACTCTTAGGGTCCAATTTCTTCTGTTACCCTTGTGAAAATAAAAATTGGGAGCTAAAAGATCATTTTTGTGGAAAAAAAATGATTTTTTTATTTTCACGGCTCTACATTATAAACTTTAGTGACACACTTGGGGGTTCAAAGTGCTCACCACACATCTAGATAAGTTCCTGGGGGGTCTAGTTTCCAAAAAGGGGTCACTTGTGGAGGATTTCCACTGTTTAGGCACATCAGGGGCTCTGCAAACGCGACATGACGCCCGCAGACCATTCCATCAAAGTCTGCATTCCAAAACGTCACTACTTCCCTTCCGATCCCCACCGTGTGCCCAAACAGTAGTTTTCTTCCACATATGGGGTACCAGTGTACTCAGGACAAATTGGACAACAACTTTTGGGGTCCAATTTCTCCTGTTACCCTTGTGAAAATAAAAAATTGGGGGCTAAAAGATCATGTTTGTGGAACAAAAATGATTTTTTATTTTCATGGCTCTACGTTATAAACTTCTGTGAAGCACTTGGGGGTTCAAAGTGCTCACGACACATCTAGATAAGTTCTTTAAGGGGTCTAGTTTCCAAAATGGGGTCACTTGTGGGGGTTTCCACTGTTTAGGCACATTAGGGGCTCTCCAAATGCGACATGGCGTCCTATCTCAATTCCAGCCAATTCTGCATTGAAAAAGTCAAACGGCACTCCTTCCTTTCTGAGCTCTGCCGTGTGCTCAAACAGTGGTTTAGCCCCACATACGGGGTATCGGTGTATTTGGGAGAAATTGCACAAAAAATTTTGTGGTTCATTTTCTGTTTTTACACTTGTGAAAATAAAAAAAATGGTTCTGAAGTAAAATGTTTGTGAAAAAAAGTTAAATGTTTATTTTTTCCTTCCACATTCCATTCATTCATGTGAAGCACCTGAAGGGTTAATAAACTTCTTGAATGTGGTTTTGAGTACATTGAGAGGTGCAGTTTTTAGAATGGTGTCACTTTTGGGTATTTTCTGTCATATTGACCCCCCAAACTCACTTCAAATGTGAGGTGGTCCCTAAAAAAAATGGTGTTGTAAATTTTGTTGTAAAAATGAGAAATCGCTGGTCAACTTTTAACCCTTATAACTTCCAAAAAAAAAAAAATTATGTTTCCAAAATTGTGCAGATGTAAAGTAGACATGTGGGAAATGTTATTTATTAACTATTTTGTGCGATATCACTCTCTGATTTAAGGGCATAAAAATTAAAAGTTTGAAAATTGCAAAATTTTCAAAATTTTTGCCAAATTTCGATTTTTTTAACATATAAGCGCAGTTCATATCTAAGAAATTTTACCACTATCCTGAAGTACAATATGTCATGAGAAAACAATGTCAGAATCAGCAGGATCCGTTGAAGCGTTCTAGAGTTATGGCCTCATAAAGTGACACTGGTCAGAATTAAAAAAATTGGCCTGGTCACGAAGACAAAAACAGGCTCAGGCGCGAAAGGGTTAAGGGTGACCCACCTTTTTAATAACCAAGAAAGGCTAAGCAGGCAGCTGGGGACTGGTATTAATAGGCTGGGAAGATGCATGGTTTTTGGCCCATTCCCAGCTTAATAGCAGCAGCTGTCTGCTTTCCCTTGGCTGCTTATCAAAAATAGAGGAGAACCCATGTAATTTTTTTACATTTAATTATTTATTTAATAGGTTAGATAAGGCTAAACTGTCATGATCCAAGGTGGATCTGACAAGTAAATGGACGAAGTGAACTTTTTTCCTTTGGCTTGGTGCCAAAGTGGGTTGATTGCCCCCGGTGGCCACTAGACTTATTACACGTGGTGTCGTTCATTCTAAGATTGGCCCGGTGGTGGTGAGCGGTAGTGCACTTTAGTTTCTTTGGGTTAATGTGCACATAATTATAAAACAGGTGTGATGCTCTATAAATGTGTTTCAGGTGTGTTTGTTCACTGTTGGTGATATTGTGAGTTAGTCATTCTCAAGGAAGCCTGGGTGAAAGAAGGAGCTGAATGAGAGTCCTGGGCAGCCCAGCCAAAGGGGTTGAACTAGCTATGGAGTCTGCATGGAGGGCTGGCATGGCGTGGTGGAGTCGCAGTTTATGGTGTCAGCAGGAGGTGCTTGCATGGCTTGGTGGAGTGGCGACGATGGTGAGAGTTGCACTCAGCATGCTGGACTTGGTTGCTGAAAACTGGACTCAAGCATGCTGGACTTTTTGGCAGAAGCTGGACTCATCTTTGGGACTCTGTTTACTGGGCAGCTGCAACTGGTGGTGGACTCTGCTCCAAGGCTGCTCTATGGTGATGGATCCGGTTATGATGATGGATCCGGGTGAAGGAGAAGATGCACGCAGGTGGTGGGCTCTGTTGCTAGGAGCAGGTGTTCCCCCTGTATTGTCATTTTCCCTTGTGTGTGTTTAGTGCAGTGGTGGGATTAGTTTCCGCACCGACCAATTCCCTAGTGAGGGTTTAGGGTCAAGGCGAGTCAGGGTTTTAAGGTTCCTGTGCGTCGCCCGGTGCGGAACCGGCATAGGGAACGTTAGGAGTGCAGGGACTCTGGCTCAGGGGAGTGTAGGAGGTCTCCACGTCCCTATTCCCTATCGCAGGGCCCACCATTGTTAATGTTACCCAGGTTCCCCTTTATTATTTAAATTCGCCTTACTGGAGGCGGGGTTTCCAGACTATTGTATAAATACGTGTAATACCTAAATTCGCCAGTTGGAGGCGGTGTTTCCAGCTGCATGTCTTATTATTTAAATTCGCCCAACTGGAGGCGGTGTATCCAGGGTCACGTGTGTCATATGGGTTCGCCTTGCGGTACTCGCTGCGTCCAGACACATGTGACCGTGACATAAACACCATTCTGTGGTACATGATAAGCACTAAAAGGGGACTAGTTTATTATATTTAGGGGGCTTGTAACAATAAATACCTACAGGATATCTATCCTATTTATTATATCTATTTCTTCATTTTATCTATCATATCTGTATACAACTTTGATCTATTAGTTTGTGTACCAGCTTAAAGTGACATAAAGAACTAAGGTATGTAAAAGTTGAAGTTAAACACACATTGCATGTCATATATATGTCATATGGATGCTAGGTGAGGAAAATATAGAACACTCGTAGAGCACTCATGAGTCATGATATTTGCCTGATACTCTCCTACCTCTGACTGAGAAGTTGAGCAATTTTCTATATGCAGACTTAGCAAAATCTTGTATTTTTCAGGGACATGATTGTAATATTGATTTTTTTGGAGTGCATCTGAACGCCAATGATATAAACCTTAACATAGTAATAGAGAAAGGAAATCAAACTACTCTCTTTTTGGATGGTTTTCAATCAGGTGATATTTAATTATGAGCGAGTACTGTAATATTCGTAATCACTATACTCGTAACGAGTACTTTGTAAAATTCGTGTATTCATTCCGAATAGTGAGTACAATGCAAGTCCATGGGAAATGCGAGTAATTTTCTGCTGGACCCTACAAAGGGGTCTGGGGGTCTGAGGAAAAGGCAGAAATGGATGGGAAAGTGATGAAACAGATGAAACCGATAAAACAGAATGGGAAGAGCATGGAGAATATGACAATGCATTTCTGACTCACATATGGTTTCTGGGAAAAAGTTTGTTGCAATATTACGCCACTTTTCCAGATACAAAAAAAAAACTAACATACCCAGATTTCTATTGAATCCCTTATCTCAGTCACAATGTGGAACAATCTGTCACAAAGGCCTCCAATGACAAATTAATTTGGTAGGACCACTTTACATTCAAGACTTGTCCAGTGCACAATGTGCATAGAGTTTGTAAAAATTAGCCCTATGGTCTGAGTCATGGTTGACTCAAGAAGCCACAATCCCAAGGGCCTCCAATCACAAATAGTAGTTAGGCAGGATTAAGAATACTGTCAAGTTTTGTCCACTGCATAATGGGCATAGAGTTTGTATAAATTAGCCCTATGGGTTGAGCCATAGTTGACGCAGGAAGTCACCATCCCAAGGGCCTCCAATCACAAATATTAGTTAGGCAGGAGTAGGAATACTGTCCTGGTTTGTCCACTGCACAATGTGCAAAGGGTTTATAAAAATGAACACTGTGGGCTCAGTCATGGTTGACGAAGGAAGGAAACGGGTTTTAAATGGGAAGAAGTTAACGTCAACAGCAGTAGAAAGAATCAGCATTTTGGGGGAATTTAGGGTGGCCTGCTGTCATCTGGAGGGATTTAATACTGTGGAGATATCCAGTCAGTCCTTGTTGAATTTTATCAGAGTACTGTAAGTCTGTCTGCATTTTCCGTGGAGAGGTGTGTGTGCCTATCAGTGATGATTGACCCAGCGGAACTGAAACACGCTCTGACATCACACTAGCAGCCGGGCAAGCCAGCTACTCCAAGGTGTATAAGGAGTCCGACCAAGTGTCCAGCTTGGACACCAATTATTAGAGGGAACTGAAGCATCAGAAAGGAAGCACGTATGGTTACTTAAGTACCCCTTGACCATGTTCTGGAACTTATCCCTCCTTGGTATATTTACAGGCACAGATAGACCTTGCTGTTGTGCTGGTTTATTTAAAATTGCCCAATTTGTGCACATTTCCTCCCCACCTCTTTGGACCTGGTGTTCGTGTCTCTCCCCATTATCCCTTGGTGTTGAAAACAGCCGCTACCTCTGCCACCATCATTTTCTGAGGGTGATGTTTTCAGCAACTGATTTACAATGACCCTTTTGAACGATTTCATTGTAAAACTCCTTAGTGACTCCAAAAGGAGAGAAGGAAATATCTCCTCGTACCATGAATCGAGAAAGGTGACCAACCAGTATTGGTTGTCGGATAAAATGTGTATCTCATGAGGGTCCTGCCACAGACACTTACACATGAGCTGTGCCATGTGAGACAAGCTGCAAAAAGGCAAATGTTCTGTGTCCCCAACAGTAGGAACAGTACCCATCCTCTCCTCATGCTGAGTCGCCTCCTCCTCCTCCACCTCCTCCTCTCCAGCCCATCCAGGCTGCACAGACATGAAACTTGGTTGGGTGTACCCTCTGTAGCATTAGCAGTCTACTCAGTTGCACAGAAAAACAAGTCCTCTCCCTTCTCATCCTCCTCATCTTCATCACCCAATGTTGCCTCAGAATATTGGCTGGGCTGGGTAGTATCACCCATTGTGAAATATACTGGTAACTCAAAGCTTCTTCTTTGATGTTATGAAGTGATTGCTTCAAGCGACACAGCAATGGGATGGTTACACTGATAATAGCCTGATCACCGCTCACGAGGCTTGTGCAGTACTCAATGTTTTCAAGTACCTCACAAATGTCAGCAAACCACATCCACTCAACAGTTATGTGTGGTAGCTGACTCTCAGTCTGACGGGCATGTTGAAGCTGGTATTCATCAACTGCCCTCTGCTGCTCATTAATCCTCGACAACATATGATAGGTTGAGTTCCACCATGTGGGCAGACCGCAAATAAGTCGGTGACTTGGCAAATTCAAGTGCTTTTGCAGCACTGTAAGACCAGGAAAAGCGGTAGAGGAATGGTGGAAATGGGCACTAATATGGTGCACTTTATCAAGTAGGTACGGCAAGGCAGGGTAACTTTTCAGAAATTTCTTAACAACTAGTTTCAGCACGTGAGCCATGCATGGCATGTGTACCAGCTTGCCGACCCTTAAAGCCACCTCCAGGTTATGCCCATTATTGCATATGACCAGACCAGGTTGGAGATGCAGCGGGGAAAGCCACTGATCAGTCTGTTCTTTTAAAGCTTGCCACGGCTCTGCTGCAGTGTGTGGTTTATGACCTAAAGAGATCAGCTTCAGCAGAGCGTGTTGCCACTTTGCCAATGCGCTGCTGCACAAGTCCCAGCTTGGCAGTGATGAGGAGGGTACTTCAGCAGAGGATGAGGAGCAGGAGGAAGGAAGAAAGGAAGTGGAATATAAATAGGCAGAAACACTGAAAGAAGTAGGGCCCGCTATTATTGGCGTGGGTAGGATGTGTGATGTTCCAGTTTGCGCCTTTGTCCCACCCTCCACCAGGTTCACCCAGTGTGCTGTGACAGAAATGTATCTTTCCTGTCCACAACAACTTGTCCAGGTGTCTGTTGATAGGTGGACCTTCCCGGTTACGACATTGGCGAGAGCATGGTTCAGATTGTTTAACACGTGCTTGTGTAACGCAGGGATGGCACACCGGGCAAAATAGTGGTGGTTGGTAATACTGTATCATGGGGCAGCCACAACAAAGAGATCAAGGAAAGACTGTGTTCACACAAGCCTAAACGGCAATATCTCCACAGCTACAATTTGGCAATGTGCGAGTTTAGCATTTGTGCCTGAGGGGGCATGGCTGAGTATTTACGCTTTCTTTCCAAGCTCTCAGGCACAAATAATTGGATGGTTCGCTGGGACATGGAAGTGGATGTGGTTGATGTTTCTTGTGTATGAGCAACCGCAGCTTGTGGGCAGGAGGTATGAGTGCCTCCTTCCTGAACAGAACTTTCTGAAGGACATAGTCCAGGCGATATGGCAGTGGTTTGACCTGCAGACACACATTTGATACCCTGGTGTTCCGCTCACCTACTGGGGTGCTTGGCTGCCATGTGGTTTCACATACTGGTGGTGCTCAGGCTGCTTTTGACCTGGCCTCTGCTCAACTTGGTATGGCAGAAGTTACAGACTACAATGTTTGTTCCTGATGGACTTTCAGAAAAAAAATTCCACACAGCAGCTGAACAATCCCTTATCCTGACTTGGCGCACAGCGGGGGGCGCTTTTGGGAACAGATGACCCAGTTCTCACTCTGGGCAAACAATGACCCCTTGGTGCCTGTGTTGGTGCTACATATCCATCTTCCTCTGTGTTGCTGTGATGGCTATGCATGCCAATGGTCCAGGTAGGATCAGTGGACTCATCATCGACCACATCGTCTTCCATTTCATTCTCCTTCCCATTTGACATTGCAGGCTGATCTGATGGCAACCATGTTTCATAAACATCAGCCATCACCTCTGGAGACAGTAAATGACATTCCTCCATGTGGCTTTCTTCTGGCTGTAGGTCCTCAGATACTTGAGCCTCAACGCACGCCACCGCCTCACGTCCATTTTCAATGCTGCACGGTGATAGGGCAGAGCGAACCAAAGAATATGTAGCAAACAGATCCTCGAAGTGGCCAAGCTTGGGGTCATATGTCTCCTGTGACTGATAATGACGGGAGGAATGAGAACCAGCTTCACGATTGGAAGGGCCAGACTTCTGACTAGTTGCTGCTTGACAAATGCGTAGAGGCATTATCTGCTATCCAAGACAGAATTTGCTCTCGCTCTTCAGGTTTCCACACACGTTTGCATTCCAGACTGGGAATTTTTTCCAGGAACATAGTGGATGCATAAATCTTCTTATGATTTGACACAGACTCAGTGCCTTTTCGTGCACCACTGACAACACCTCGTCCCTGTCCCTTAACAACAGAAGTTTTTGGAATTTTGGGCTTTGCTCACAGATTTCCAGATATTGATGGCAAGCCAAGCTACCTGTCACAGCCAAAATAGTGGAGAAAATGGCCTGGTGCATGCTTGGTAGCAGGCAGTAGGAAATGTTCGGAATTCTACATTGCGTCGGGCACTAAACGCCATTTTAAGTGGACTAAGGCTACTTTCACACTAGCGTTTCCTGAAGCTGCGGAGGTATGCGCACGGCTACCATGAAGCTCCGCCCATGGCTGCACATCCTCCGGTCAGCTCTGCTTATGGGCGCATGGCGCTGCATGCGACCTGCGTACCCTAACTTTAGCATTGGGTAAGCAGACCATGTGCAGGTGTGCATTTGCCGGCGCATGCGTCCTTTTGATGGTGTGCCGTCCTGCGCCAAACGCACCATGTTGCATTTTGGTGTGCAAGGTGCAACGTCAAAAGGACATGTGCCGGCAAACACATACCTGAGCACGGCCTGGGTACCCAATGTTAAAGATAGGGTACGCAGGTTGCATGCAGCGTCATGCGCCCATAGGCGGAGCTGAACGTAGGAGGTGCGGCTGTGGGCGGAGCTTCACTTTGGCCATGCGCATCCCTCCACAGCTCCAGGAAACGCTAGTGTGAAAGTAGCCTAATGTGGACAGCAGAAGGCAGGCTCTGACCCCAAAAACAATGGGGAAAATGACCTTGTGTGTGCTTGCTAGCAGGCAGTAGGAAATGATTGGACTACTGCTTTGAGTAGGGCACTTAATGCCTTTTAAAGTGGACTAATGTGGACAGCAGAATGCAGGCTCTGACCCCAAAAACAGCAGGGAAAATATACTGGTGCTTTAAAGGGAATCTGTCACCTACTTTTGGCGGGCTATTTAAATGAGGTTGGTCCGGTCCGATGGGCGGTGTTTCCGATCTTTGTTGCCTACCCATCCTTGGCCGGCATCAGCAGTTTTTTCATGAATAGGAGTAGGTGTCCACCATTTTTCGCGCGTGCGCTAAGCATTCTTGGGTTGCGCACACGCAGTATGCTTTGCCCATCTGTGGGCAAAGCAGAAAAGCCTGACTGTACATGCGCCGGTTAACTAAGCCCTGGAAGTATTTTGCTGTGTTCTGGGGCCTAGTTAACCGGCGCATGCACAGTAAGGCTTTTCGGCTTTGCCCGCAGTTGGGCAAAGCATATTGCGCGTGCGCGAGCCAAGAATACTTAGCGCAAGCGCGAAAAATGGCGGACACCTACTCCTATTCATGAAAAAACTGCGGACAAGGATGGGGAGGTGGCAAAGATTGGAAACACCGCCCATCGGACCGGACCGACCTCATTTAAATAGCCCGCCAAAAATAGGTGACAGATTCCCTTTAAAAAAAAAAAGTCAGCACTAAATGCTAGTACTCTGTGTGCTGGAAAAATATTACTTTGCCTCTAACAAGAGCTGTTTTAAGATGGACACTGGAGGAACACTTTAACCTCTCCCTACCTAATACATAATCTATCCCTCCCTGTAATCTGATTTTGTTGTGTTTATTCAGCTCTGAGCTATTTTTTGGTGGTATTATGGAGCTAGTGACCGGCTCCTTTAAACTGTCTCTGCTCGAGTATCTCTCTCTCCCTACTCTACACTGACCTAGTATACACTGCAGATAGCCCTGAAAAGGGTTTTCATGTTGTCAAGAGACCAAAAGACTCTTTCTACCAGCTGAGCGATCTCTCCCTATGCTTGTACATGCAATGTGTGCAAAATGGCAGCCAGCCAATCACAGTAATGTCACAACAAAGTTGTCTGCGGCATTATTGTGATTGGTTAAGAAGCCCAGCAGGTTTAGTGGCTGCAAAGGAGGCGCCAAAACTGCAGGGTGGGACATCCGAATATAACGAGGCGAGTACACAAATACCAGTAATGTAACAAGTAACCCGAATACTGTACTATCCATGCGAATAGTAACGATTATACTTGCTCATCCCTAGTGATATGGTCAGAGGTAAAATCTGTCCCAAATTATATAGAAAAACAATTTTTGGAAACACTCTCCGGCATGCAAGTAGTTACAAGTAGCGCAATTTGCTTTTAAGAATCTCCCGGTTAGAGAATGTATTCATGCACAATGTACGTGTTCAAACGATGAGGATTTTTTAATTGAATGAGAAATATCATATTAGAGGGTATTCACATGCATAAACAGGGTGTTGTCCATTGTGCTCAAAGAGTTTAGACAAAGCCATCTCTATAATAACAAAAAAATTCAGAGTTCAAATCGGAGACCAGGTTTGGCCAGTCACCGCGTCTATACCTTATTCCTTGGATTATCCAAGTAGTGTAAAACATTTAAATTAAAAACTTGCTACTGTTACATCATGATCAGAAGTTATCCAATATATTAGATAAAGGAGTAAGATTTGTTGTTAGAACAATTTTAACATTTTTGCAGAGGATTTCAATTCCCCATATTTGGTTCTAGAGGGTATAAATAGTGGCAAATACACTTCATCAGACTCTCGAAAATTAGAAGAACTAGCCAATTTTAACGGGAGTGTCTAACGAATCTACTATACATGAAGGCCCCCTGTTATTTTCCCACTCAGATGATGAAGAAAGAAGGTTTTGATCTAGGCTTTGTAGTAGTTATCATATTGCTTGTGTTTGATATCATTTTACAAGATGTCCTTTTCCAGTTTTAGGCATTACATTTCTAATTACCATATATACAAGTAGTAAGTCATAGCCATTATTTCTACAAGTATGCTCACACGACTTGCCGTAATACTTGTCTCTTTGCTTTACATGCACACCCACGCCTTATTGCATAATGTGCTCTCAACTCACACCATACCTTCTCTTTGTATAACAAAAAAAGACACTGTGTTAGGGTTGGCGGATTGAACTAAATTAAAATTTATAATAAACCAGTGGTCCAACATGCAGAGATGTAAAATTGCTGCTAGAAAGCAATGACGGAACACACCACGAGCGACTGCTTTACACACAGAGTTAACGCCACTCAGTGTGAACAGGGCGCTGAGGTCCAAGCTCTGTTGCGCCACAGAGAGGTATTGACTAAAAGAATACTGTCAAGGGTTAATTGCCCCCACAGATACTGTTTGCCAACATGTTAAGTCCCAAGGCTAGACAGACTCACACAAACTGCAGCTAGAGTGGTAGAGTATCCACACTCACAGCATTCCATACATGACACTAGCACACCAGCCTGAGCCGCTGGGAGCCTTATATACAATAGGCTCCACCCCAAACACTCATGCCCAGCCGGCCTGTGACATCGCCCGCAGGCCAATCCAGAGCTGCCATAGCAGGTGACGTCCGACCACCAATGAGAAGACGCCATATCACGGACACGCTCAGTAAGGTGATTTCTGGACTTAGACAGCAAAGGACAAGACTGCACCTGCGTATCACTGGTTACAAGTGATGAGTGAGTATACTCGATGCTTGGGTTTTCCCGAGCATGCTCAGGTGTCCTCCGAGTATTTTGGCGTGCTTGGAAATTTTGCTTTTGTTGCCTCAGCTGCATGATTTGCGACTTGCAGACAGGCTGAATACATGTGGGGATTCCCTAACAAACCGGCAATCCCCACATGTATTCAGGCTGTTTAGCAACTGCAAATCATGCAGCTGCATTGACAAAAACTAAATCTCCGAGCACATCCAAAATACTAGGAGGACACCCGAGCATGCTCGAGAAAACCCAAGCAATGAGTATACTCACTCATCACTACTGATTACTGTAGATTTAGCTGGAGAGGCAGCAGTAAGCAAGCACATACCATGAACCTGAGCAAGATGCAGGGACCAAGGTCCATGCTGAGCAACAATTGCAGCAGCCAGACCAGAATGGGAGACCACTGATCCAGGCAAAGCTCGGGATCTATCCCATGCAGAGGGAGGATCCCGATATGCCTAACACACCGATCCATAAAGTTCAAGCTTTTTATTTTAATCATATACAATTATTTGCAACATTAATAATGATCTTTGATATTGTAGAGGTGGTGGGTCGAGCTAGGGGGTGGTCCCCCTTCTTACCGCGCAGAGACGAAACAGAGACAAGATGGAGGCAGATTCTGGGTGCAACAGGTCCAAGTTTATTTCACTTGCCGTCCGTCTGACGGCCTCACAGCACACCGCACTTTCTTTACCTCACGGCCCTCTGTTTCCAGGGCCACTTCTCACACACCGTACTCTGAACTGGGGACGCGTGTGCATACACCGTCCCCTCTTCACTCGTCGACGCTCCTGACAGGTCCGTCACTGTGGCCGCCTTAGGCCCGTAAACCAACAGCGCTTCCACTGATCAGTCGTCTTGTCAAATATGGTGTCTCACACCCAGTGCCTCGTCCCTTCTGCGGTCCTTCCTGTCAGGACCACCCCCCTGACGTTCTCTCTCCTCAGTCCCCCTGGTTTAGATTCTCCTCACAGCGCACAGACTGTCGCAGTCCTCCTGTCACTGGAGTTCCCCCTGGGGACTGGAACCTTCTGGAACCCTCCCTCAGTATTTATAGCTCACCCGGTCCCCTGTCACTGTAACCCCGCCCCCCATGACCAACGGTTTCTAAAGCCCTAAGCTGTTGTCAAGTCCTTTGTTCACACTCCTCCCTGCCATCTAATGATCAACCCAAGGTACTGCACGTCCACTACACTTTCCTAGCTGTTTCCCCACTGTAATAACTGACACCTACCTACACTGTGCAAACCTTTCCTTCTTCACTCTGACTAGTCCGTCCGTCAGGTCACCTTCCCTACACTCTCCCTTCCATTGTCCATTGTCGTCCTCGACAATCGTCATCCCTGCCTTCGTCGTTCTGAAGCTACACCTACATTCTGTTGTCGGACCAGCTGTTGAGCCACACCCACTATCTGCGGGGGCCGAACCATACTGGGAGCACTATGCTCTGAGCAGCCTACTGCTACTCACCAGCGCGCACGCCACATGACAACGTCTTTCAAATTGGGCTAGGTACACCCATATTCTCTCTATGGCGTGTACCTTCCCCTATTCTCTCCTACTGTCACCTTCCACTATTCGGTACGCCATGATCGAGGTCTCTTACCTTCCAGATCATTACCAGCGCCCGCCTTCCTCCTTCAGGGGTGTCCGTGGTGTTGGGGACCTGACCTAGGACGGCTGTCTTTCTCACGTCTTCCAACTCATTTTCCCTTCTTTCAATTACATGTCATGGTCGGCGTCCCGGTCTCCCAGACCTCCTCAACGCTTAGATCCCTACCGGATCTCACACTTTCCTTTGGTCCCGCAGACCTTCCCTTACCCAGACCTGTTGCATTTTACCTTGGCATATTATACATTAAACAACTTTATAATAGCACAAGTACCCATTTTTATATTTTTTTTTCGTTTTCTTTTGCGCATTTTAAAACCAACATATAACAAAATAACATTGCAGATCCCCTTTCGTCCTCCCCCCTTCCTTGGACCTGGACACTCCTCCATTTCTCCGTATCCCCGTTCTGTCAAGATTCAAATCAGCAAATAACATCCTGTAAGAGGAACATACTAAAAATAAACTCAGCACATCAAACATTTTTTTTTTTAAACTAGAACTGTTTTTCAGAACCTGCACTACAGTGCACCGAACTCTCGACAGTCTACTTCACTACGCAGTGGCTAGTAGTGAGGGAATCCATGCAAAGTGTCCATTAATAGGGTATTCAGCAAATTGAAAAAGTCTGAATAAATTATATAGAATCTGGATGTAGCCGCTTCTAATATGATTGATCAACAAGCTTATTGATACAATTGGGAGATAGTGGTAGAGAGCGTGACCAGATGAGGGATATGCAGCGTCGGGTTGCCGTGGACACTATGGGTCATGTGGGCGGTGTTGTGATGGCGCTGTATCTCCGAGACCGGATGTGATGTAGATGGCCGTAAGCCGAGCCCAGGAAGTGGGGCATGTAGACGGAGATGGGCCATTACATATGGTGGGACCGGAAATGAGGTACCCGGCATCCGGAAATGGATAGGATACAATGTGGTGCTCAGTTATATAAAAGAAAGGCGTTATTTGCGCGCCATGTGTCTAATTGAACTCCATAAACTCCCCTGATGAGTCCTGATTAGATGAAACGCGTTGGAAGAACGGTGTTGGACTAAGGCCGTCCAGATGAATGCAGACATGAAGTTCTGTTAAGACTGGGGGCCTTTCTCACAAGAGCGCATATACAGGCATCAGTGTATAGGACTAATACACATGAGATGAGTATAAGGACATATTAATAACGCATCATGAGAGTATTTATTATGCAGTATTTTTGTGGAATATAGGCACTGCACTATACTGGACTCCATAGGTGCTATATATTGTTCATTTTAGCCTGTAAAGTATGCCAATGTAATGGATATCTGATTTTGGAGAAATAGATATTTCTTTTTTTTTTGATTCGCTTTCTAATGATAATTGTTCACAATGATGGAAATGAGAACAGGAATTATAATAATGGTTTAGTTACCTAAGAAAGCCTCTAAAAAAAGTGTGTCGCTGCATATACTGAGATGTTCTATGGCTATTTTTTGGTAACATTAATACCTGGCCATATTTAGACACTAAAGAGGATAATAATCCGCTCATATTTGGACAATAGGAGGCGTCTCATTATAAATTGTTTTTATGGGCACGTTTGCACAGGCACTATCACTTTATGTTTTTTGGCACCTTAATTTGCAATATATAGTTTTTAATTCAAGATTAAAAGTTAATTTTTAATACAATTATACATTTATATCCATATCAATTTGCTATATACACTAGTGAGGGACCCCACAGCCGTGGAGCCCATGGGGATACTGAGGGTGTCCATTCAAGTCCTCTTCTTTTCCATGCCGGCCTCTCCTTGAGTGTGGAGCAGGTTCCACACTTCCTGCTCCCGGGCCTTCTCCTTCCTGATCACCTCCGCTACCCACACGGAGGGAACAGCACGGGCCCTGGAGTCCGGTGGGCGGGACTCCGCTGAAAAAGACCACAAGACAGAAACGGCCAAAGATTTCTGCGGCCCAGCAGCCGCTGGGGTCAGGTGGCAAATGGGGACAACCGGGTCCTCGGGGGCTGGAATTACAGGGCCCGCTAAGTCGGCCGCAGCCGACTCCAGCAGCGGCATAACCGCGGCCTCAGGACAGGCCGCATCCACTACTTCCAACAGAGCCGGAGTAACAGCCGATTTCAACGATGCAGCTGCTATTAGCAGGGGAAGCGCAGAAGCGTCTTCTTTGGGTGAGCTCTGCACTGGTGACTCCGGGCGGGGTAGTTCGGGGACATGAGCGGGGTCCTCGCTCAGCTCCGCATACACCACGGGGCCCGTGGTAACTAGGCCTTCCGGTGCGCAGGGGGCTGCGTGCTGCAGCAGAATGGTGGGGGCTGCTTGCGGAGGCACTGGTAGGGCCGGGGGTACTCTCACCTTCCCCGGCGCTGCGGCCTCCGTCCCATCATCACGCGGTTTCCCCCGCAGCCTCTGTTCCTTGCTCCACTGTCCTGCGGGCCTTCCCTCCGGACTCGGGGGCTCCGCTGAGAAGTCCTCTGCTAGTATTGGTGGCGGCCGTTCTCGCTGACTCTGCTCAGGCTCCGCTCCCCGGCTCAGCATCCCGCTGCCTGCCCGTGGTTCTGAAGATGACTTCTGGTGCAGCTCCATCTCTCGCCGCCATTGCCACTCTAGGCGGGCGATGCCCCAACACCCGCAGCGTCTCATACCGTCCGTTGGGCAGCACTCGAATGGTGTGAGACAGCCGCAGCCAAGTTTTTCTTCTGTGCCACTCCTCCTGCTGGGTGGGGCGTTGGCAGTCCTTTCCACCCATCTGCCAGGGTCCAGTACATGGGAGCGTCGGCCTCCGGGCACATACTGCTGTCCACGGGGGTACGTTGGAGGGGGCCCCAGTCCATTCAACACGACTGCAAACACTCGGACCTCTCCCCTGCGCTGTAGTAATGCCGCCATCTTGCGCAGCACCTGATGCCGCCCCGGATCTTCTGTCAGCACCACTGAGTCACCACAGCGCTCCCAATTTGTAATCCACAGGTAAGCCAATTGTATTCCACAGGTATTTATAATCCAAGCAGCACAGTCCAAGTCCTTCTCCATCCTTTAAGGCAGGCCTGCCGCAGAAGATAATGTATTAGCGGCGGCGATCCTGCCGACTACGCCAAATGTAGAGGTGGTGGGTCGAGCTAGGGGGTGGTCCCTCTTCTTACCGCGCAGAGACGAAACAGAGACAAGATGGAGGCAGATTCTGGGTGCAACAGGTCCAAGTTTATTTCACTTGCCGTCCGTCTGACGGCCTCACAGCACACCGCACTTTCTTTACCTCACGGCCCTCCGTTTCCAGGGCCACTTCTTACACACCGCACGTTACACTGGGGGACGTGTATGCACACACTGTCCCCTCTTCACTCGTCGACGCTCCTGACAGGTCCGTCACTGTGGCCGCCTTAGGCCCGTAAACCAACAGCGCTTCCACTGATCAGTCGTCGTGTCAAATATGGTGTCTCACACCCAGTGCCTCGTCCCTTCTGCTGTCCTTCCTGTCAGGACCACCCCCCTGACATTCTCTCTCCTCAGTCCCCCTGGTTTAGATTCTCCTCACAGCGCACAGACTGTCGCAGTCCTCCTGTCACTGGAGCTCCCCCTGGGGACTGGAACCTTCTGGAACCCTCCCTCAGTATTTATAGCACTCCCGGTCCCCTGTCACTGTAACCCCGCCCCCCATGACCAATGGTTTCTAAAGCCCTAAGCTGTTGTCAAGTCCTTTGCTCACACTCCTCCCTGCCATCTAATGGTCAACCCAAGGTACTGCACGTCCACTACACTTTCCTAGCTGTTTCCCCACTGTAATAACTGACACCTACCTACACTGTGCAAACCTTTCCTTCTTCACTCTGACTAGTCCGTCCGTCCGTCAGGTCACCTTCCCTACAATATCATTTGTTAATATGGTAAATAGACAGCCAGCCCTTTTAACTACAGGCATAGTTTCTGCAGACTGCGAAATACAGTTGTGTGAATCTGGCATAACAGCAGCAAACAGAACCAAGCCTACTGAAGGTGATGCCACCCTAAGAATACAGCAAGGAAGGACATGAGGCCAACAACATGGAGCAGACAGAAGACAGAACTCACAGCATGGCCCATAGTGGCGAGTAAGATGGGAGATGGGAAGCCATACAGTCATACCGGCATGGATGTTACAGTTGGTGAGCTTACTTTACCACTGGACACTACCAAAATGACATCAGCAGCAAGATCAACTGATCTGATCACTTGACTTGATTACGCTGACGTTGCCCTGATCCAGAAGTGCCATCAGTCAGGGCTTCAGTTGTACTTGTAAGATATGAGTACAATAGATTGCAGGGAAATAGCATTTTACAGGTTTCTCTGAAGGGCTGTCAGTTTGACAACAGCTCGTAGAATGTCCGAATCTGCTACCTGGGAGACATCTCTGACCATTGCATTAGATTCCCCCCCGGTAGCTGCGCCTGCAGCACATGCCTTTCCTGACCCCCCACCTTGATACAACATTGATGTCCACAGAAATATAAAAATTATGACGACTGGAAGAAGGGCAGCAAAAATGAAATCATAAAATGGATAATGGCTGCAAAGGGAAGGTGTTACATGAACTATTTTGAATTACTTTCCTTTTATCCTCTTATGGTGTATACAAATATTATTTTAAATTGCTTGCGTTTTACATCAGCTTACAAGATGACATTTCCTTTCCTGGTTCTAGTATTTGTTTCTGTAAGATCAGCTCACATGAATAATTTGCTGTATTACAGTACTTGTCTCACTACCTTCCCTTTACATGTAGTACATAATGTATCCTCCTGCACAAACACATGTACCTGCTTTTTTGTTACATACTGTAGTTAGAGGCTAAAACATGACAGTTATTCATGATTCATGATCACTAGATTAATTATATCTTTTGATTGCATTCGTTATTAGCTAATTATCCATCACCATTAAAGGCTGACGTAGTATATGTAGTTAGACTACAGACTTGGATAATCTCTCTTCTAGTTATCTCTGAGGGTATGGATGAGGCACTTCTGGGGTTACCCTGTCTGCATCTTCACTCCCCAAAAATTGATTGGGCGACAGGGAGCATGCAAAAATGGGGTAGCTTCTGTGTCTAAAAGCCACTTTACCCCAGGGCAAGTTCTCCGTACCATCTAGAACTTCAGCCAATCTGCAAAAACACTTCCATGCTTCCCAGCATATTGCACCTTCTGAGTGTGGCAAACTTCACTGAGGAGGGGGTGTTAGAGAGGGGGTAATGTTAGGCGCTAGAATTCTCCCACTGCACATGATGGATTGCAAGCCTTGTCTGGTGCTGTGGTCTCCCATTCAGGCCCAGCTGCTGGGATGACTGCTCAGCACAGACTTCAGTCACAGTGCCTTTCCCAGGCTCCAACTGCAGGGGTAGTTACTGCTGGCCTCCAGCTAAACCTATGGTGACTAGTAGTTTACACATGCAGCACTGTGCTTTGGAGCCTAAGTCCAGATTTCATCCTACTGAGCATGTCCATGATATGATGCCTTCTCATTGGTGCTTGGACGTCAGGTGCTTTGGTCATGTGACAGCTTCAGATTGGACCACAGGCAAGGTCCTGTCTGTCTTGACTTGACCAAGTTATAAAAATCTCTCAATGGCGTACGCCTGTGCACTAGTATCTTGTCTGTTTAGTGTGTTGGTGGCTACCTTACCACCCTGTGTGCTAATAGCACTGCGAGTGTTGGTCTAGACAGGTAGTGTAGGATGGGAGCTCCCGCTTAAACTTAGCATCTGCACCGGTCTTCCTCAGGCGCGCGTGCTAAAGCACACCATGTGCTTGAGCAGGCTCAACCACCAGCTAGTCTTCCCTGGGCGGTTACGGTATAGGGACCCCAATTAGTATTGGGTATTGTCCTCTGTTTGTTGCTTCGTAATACCGCTCTGTGGTGTAACATAGCTTGATACTTTGCTCTCTGTGTACACTGAGTTACATTTAACGCTACTTTCACATATCAGTTTTTTGCCGTCAGGCAGGATCCGGCTATTTTTAGAAAAAACGAATCCGGCATAAATTTTGGAGAACTGTAGGAACGGATCCGTTTTTTTGCTGGATCCGTCTAGCAGGTTATATCTGTTTCCTGGGGGCTGGCCAATTGGATCTGAGCATGCGCAGACTTAAAAAAACGGATCCGGTGGCTGGATCCGTCTTTTTCTGGGTCCGGCGCATTCCGGCGCCCATAGACTTTCATTGTAGCAAAAAGCTGGAAGCGCCGGATCCGGCGCTTCCGGGTTTTTCGCCGGAGACAAAAAACGTTACAGTAGCCGTTTTTTCCAGACGCCGGAATGAGATAAGTTGCCGGATCCGGCAAAAAACGGATGAAACGCAATGCCATCTGGCGCAATCCGGCGCTAATGCAAGTCAATGGGGAAAAACTGGATCCGGCATTGCATTTTGCCGGATCCGGTTTTACAAAAAAAATCCGGATCGCGCCTGACGGCAAAAAACTGATGTGTGAAAGAGGCCTAACTCAGTGTGCTTTAAGGGTTTTCTCTCAGCCTCTCTCCGCCATTGTGCTAGCTGCGGTTTCTCCCTCACCGCATGTGGACCCCAGGTTTCGAATGCACCTTATTATAATTTCTTATTTGATGCATTCCACCAACCCTAACAGCAAGCTTTTATCTTTCTCTAGTTATCCTGTCATGCATCCACCATAATCCAAACCTTGCTGCTCCGTATCCAAGACGTCACTTGTGCTGCACCACTTTACTGGAATGCACAACTCTGCCCTAAACATAGTAACATAGTAACATAATTTTGAAGGCTGAAGGAAGACCTTATGTCCATCTAGTTCAGCCTATTTTTAGTGCAGCTGTTCTGCATTGCTGATCCTGGGGAAGGCAAAAAACCCACAGAGTAGAAGCCAATTTTCTCCTTAGGGAAAAAAATTCCTTCCCCTAAGCTGGGTTAACCATCTACCTATAATATTCTGTTATTCATAACCTTCTACACTGTTACTCACAAGAAAAGCATCCATTCCTTTCTTAAATTCATTTAGTGAGTTGGCCATCACCAATACCTCAGGAAGAGAATTCCAGAGCCTGACTGCTCTTACCATGAAGAACCCTCTTCTATGCCGGTGCCGAAATTGTCTTTCCTCCAAACGAAGAGAATGCCCCCTTGTTCTTGTCACAGTCCTTGGTACAAACAGTTCATTGGAGAGATCTCTGTATTGCCCTTATATACTTGTACATATATATTATGTCTCCCCTAAGTCTTCTCTTTTCTAGAGTAAATAAACCTAATTTTGATAACCTTTCTGGGTATTGTAGTAAACCTGGGTCGCACTCGCACACCCAGGGCCGCGGGGTACTCCGCACCGGGCCGGTGTCAAGGCGGGAATGTGTCACAGCAGCGGTGACCCGGTCCATGGCCCTGGGCTCCCAATATCAATGGCGGTGTTGTTAATGGTGTTAAAGTTTATATGAATAGTTCGTGACACCACCCGTGGTGTCTGGCAAGTAAGATGGTAAGCCAACTAGCCAACGCTGCATACAGATCCGCTGGGACTGATGTTGTAGTGCAGCAGAGATGTTATAGCTCCCCACAGGTGGAGCTGTAGTCCCAGGGCAGTGTAGATGCAATGGGTGAGGAGAGGCGCAGAATGGCACAGATGTTGTTACCCAGATGTAGCGGTGCTGGAATAACTGGAGGACACCAGAGTATGCGGTTCCAAAGCTTTACTCAATGTTTGCAGTTCACACAACTGCCTGCCTCCGTACTGTTTTCTCCAGGTCAGGGCTCCAGCCAACCTCCAGGCAGGATAGAATTCTCCCTTCCACACTCCGCCAACATGTACCTTACTGAACGACTCCTCCAATACGCCTTTAGGTGTGAAGCACTCCAGTACTTAGTTACCCTGGAATGCCTCTCTCTAGGTGTTCCTAGTCTTTACTTGTATGACAGACAGCTGTAGCCTGCTTCGGGGACTCCTCACTGCGTCCCGGCTCTCTATTCAGTTGCTGTTATGTCCCAAGTCTATGATGGGAGCAAGGCGTTAGCGGCTCACTACTCCTCCGGTGTCTGTTGCCGGACATAAAGATCCAATCAACCTCGGGGACCGGGCCCCGGCCTTTGCGCTCTCTGGACTGGAAGGGTTCTCTATCTTTCTTCAACCAGCTTCCCACCGTCCTTCTATTCTCCTTCGTTCCGATCTGTTCTCTCTCTCTTATGGAAGGTTAGCTTATCAATCTTATCAGTCTCTTTCTCTGGTCTTTCTCTTGCCAGCAGCCCAGATCACTGGGACCTGCTGCAGCACGTCCCTCAGACACCCATCTTCTCTCTTCCCTCTCCTCTAACCAACTAACCTTTAACTCTCACTCTTCCCACTCTTTTATATCTAACTCCACCTGCCTCCCCAGCATCTCTCGTTTTACGAAGCCAGGGACCACAAAAGGCACCCTATGACCTTTCCAGCATAAAGCATGGATGGGTCCCTGCTGAACTATCCTGTGTGTGGGGTGCAGGTGTTGGAATGCGGAAAGGAGTTCCCAGCCTACCTGGATGGTGGGGCACTACACCTTAGGAGAAGGTGCAGTACCTCTGTGGCGACTGAAGCCTCAGGGGTGCCACATACCTCCCCCCGTTAAACACAGCACTTCCGCGGGCTGTAAGACAACAAAAGGTACAATACAGGAACACACAAAAATTTTTAAATGCTATTCAACAATACTTATCTAATCTTCCTAATGTAGGAGGCACATTTCTTAAACGTTACAAACAGGTTAACTTCCTATCTTAGTATCAAAAATTGACTTAAGTGCAATTCTTAATTCAAAGTGCTATACTCAACACATTTTCTTTAGTACATTTTCTATCAATTATTCTCTTTTTCTTTCTTTCTTCTACTGGTCGCAAGACACTGACCATCTACTCTTGGCCTGGCTGTCACCTGTCATTTTCAATTCTTCAGTCTTTATTCAATTCTCACATTCTATCTAAAAACTTTTCTAATTCTCTGTATCAAATATTCTATAAAAGACAATTACTTTTCACAAGACTCAACATTATCAAATACGTTATCATAAAACATTCAAAGATTCTTGCAAAGTGCTGAACACTGCTCCCAGCTGGGCTTTCTTGCAGTGTCCCTTGAGGTAGACATCATTCTTTGAAAAGTGTCCATGCAAAAACATTATCTTCGCAAAGTGTCTTTATATGTAAAACCAAGAAAGGGCACCTAAAGAGGTGCAACTATTTACAATAAAAGTTTTTGGATCAATCAACGTCTATGATCTCCACAGTTCCCTTTCAAAAAAAACAACGCTGCCAATCAAAAACTGGGCAACATGATGAATAAAAAGGCAAAGGCACAACTGGTGCAACAAACCCTCCTGGGTAACGAGATTTAGAAAATTATAATTCTTCTACTGGTGATCCCCTCCTGGGGTTCTGGAAGCTGAACTGGAACTGTTCTCAGAGGTGGTGTCTTCGTCCCGTTGACTACTTGCTAGCCGCATATACTCAGTCTCCCATAGAGAGGGATAGGGAATGGTGGGGCCCAGGGAAAGGGACATGGAGACTTCTACTGTCTGCGGGGATATGGGTCCCTCCAGTTCCATAGGAAGTTCAGGAGATGGTGCCGCAGCCCGAGGCCGCCAGCCGGGAACAACTTGATCATCCCCCTCCATAGGCACTGCAGCCGGGGATCGTCGGCGAAGGTCAGTGGGCCCGTTCCTATCTGTGGGTTCCGCTCCCACAACCAGGGTCAGACCGGGGGTAGCGATTGTACCTGGCGTTTCCAGCCGCGGTTCCGGCTCCGGTTCCTGGTGGTAGATGGCAGCAGCCGCAACTCCCGGAGTGACTGGTGGAGTAGGCTGCAGTTGGATCTGTGCCGGGACCAGGCTGGTCTCAGTAGGGGTTGATGGCAGAGGCCAGTGCCACCGCACCCTGTCCAGGCGGAGACGCGGTCCCGGTCCTCCATTCTGTTCCAGAGCCCTCATGTATCTCCTCCGGATGGGGCCACCCAATGACAGTATCGGTTGTGAGGCGGTGGCGGACACAGCTGAGGATGAATCAGCGGTCGCAGCCTCCGCAGGGGCATCCTAGAGGTGGGTGGCTTCTCCCCCCTTTGTTCTTCTGTCTTCTCATCTGCTTTCATCATGGCATTCTGGCGTTCTTCCTCTTGCTCTGCCCTTCTGCTCGCCACTGGCTTTCTCTGCCCCTCCTTCTGGGGGCCGCGTCCTCTTCCAGCGCCTCCACACCAAGCCAGCACACGAACCCCTCGGGGGCGGGCCATGCATCGGTCACATAGTAATTCAGGCAGGGACGGCCCAAGACTCTTCGTGGTCTTTTCCTAGGACCTCCCATCTCTCCACGCCCTTCTTCTCCACACCAGCGACCATTTCTAATGTCCATTTTACAGTCTATTACATTTGGTCTTCTGCATATTTTCAAAAGTTGTAAATCCAAGGCACACAGAACCCGATGGCATCGGGTCTCGTCATCCTGTTCGTGACGCCAAAATTGGGTTGCCCTCCCACACGCAAGGCAGTGGGGTACTCGGTACCGGGCCGGTGTCAAGGCGGGAGTATGTCACAGCAGCGGTGACCCGGTCCGCGGCCCTGGGCTCCCAATATCAATGGCGGTGTTGTTAATGGTGTTAAAGTTTATATGAATAGTTCGTGACGCCACCCGTGGTGTTTGCCAAGTAAGATGGTAAGCCAACGCTACATACAGATCCGCTGGGACTGATGGTGTGGTGCAGCAGAGATGTTATAGCTCCCCACAGGTGGAGCTGTAGTCCCAGGACAGTGTAGGTGCAATAGGTGAGGAGAGGTGCAGAATGGCACAGATGTTGTTACCCAGATGTAGCGGTGCTGGAATAAGTGGAGGACACCAGAGTATGTGGTTCCAAAGCTTTACTCACTGTTTGCAGTTCACGCAACTGCCTGCCTCCGTACTGTGTTCTCCAGGTCAGGGCTCCAGCCAACCTCCAGGCAGGATAGGATTCTTCCTTCCACACTCCACCAACATGTAACTTACTGAATGACTCCTCCAATACGCCTTTAGGTGTGAAGCACTCCAGTACTTAGTTACCCTGGAATGCCTCTCTCTAGGTGTTCCTAGTCTTTACTTGTATGACAGAAAGCTGTAGCCTGCTTCGGGGACTCCTCACTGCATCCCGGCTCTCTATTCAGTTGCTGTTGTGTCCCAAGTCTATGATGGGAGCAAGGCGTTAGCGGCTCACTACTCCTCCGGTGTCTGTGGCCGGACATAAAGATCCAATCAACCTTGGGGACCGGGCCCCGGCCTTTGCGCTCTCTGGACTGGAAGGGTTCTCTATCTTTCTTCAACCAGCTTCCCACCGTCCTTCTATTCTCCTTCGTTCCGATCTGTTCTCTCTCTCTTATGGAAGGTTAGCTTATCAATCTTATCAGTCTCTTTCTGTGGTCTTTCTCGTGCCAGCAGCCCAGATCACTGGGACCTGCTGCAGCACGTCCCTCAGACACCCATGTTCTCTCTTCTCTCTCCTCTAACCAACTAACCTCTAACTCTCACTCTTCCCACTATTTTATATCTAACTACACCCGCCTCCCCAGCACCTCTCATGTTACGAAGCCAGGGACCACAAAAGGCACCCTATGACCTTTCCAGCATAAAGCATGGATGGGTCCCTGCTGAACTATCCTGTGTGTGGGGTGCAGGTGTTGGAATGTGGAAAGGAGTTCCCAGCCTACCTTGATGGTGGGGCACTACACCTTAGGAGAAGGTGCAGTACCTCTGTGGCGCCTGAAGCCTCAGGGGCGCCACAAACCAACTCCTTTTATCATTTTCGTAGCCCGCCTTTGAACCCTTTCAAGTTCAGTAATGTCTTTCTTGAGCACCGGCGTCCAAAATTGCACACAATACTCCAAGTGTGGTCTGACGAGTGATTTGTACAGAGAGAAAATTATGTTTTCATCTCGTTTCCCCAGACCTCTTCTAATGCATCCCATGACCCTATTTGCTTTGGTGGCAGCTGCCTGACACTGGGCACTCCAATTTACCTTCTTATTGACTAAGATGCCTAAGTTTTTTTCCATGTCTGATTTCCCCAGACATGGAAAAAGACTTAAGCCCCCATTACACACTGCGATATTGCTAGCAATATCGCTGTAAAGTCACTGATTTTGTGACGTAGCAGCGATATTGCTAGCGATATCGCTACATGTGATACTTACCTCTGACCGGCTCCCCCGCTGGTTATCGCTGGTCGCGCGAGAAGGTCCTGGATCATTTTTCGTCGTCAGCTTCCTGCGGCGCTTCCTGCTGTGACGACGAGCGACGCATGGACGCGGGCGGGAGGACGTCAGGATCGCCGCGTCTGACAGGTAAGTAGCGACCCCCGACCCCTGCGATGTCGCTGGTGAGAGCTGCCTGTGTGGCAGCTCACTAGCGACCACATAGCGATGCACCAGCGATCCATATCGTTGTCGGGATCGCTGGTGCATCGCTATGTGTAACGGTACCCTTAGGCATCTTAGTCAATAAGAAGCTAAATTGGAGTGCCCAGTGTCAGGCAACGATCTTACTGATAAATAGCACCCATGTTTTTAAAATACAAGTCCTATTCCCTAAGTGGCTGAGAAAAAGCATTTTATCTCACATGCAAATGATGGTGCTTTGGTGCACCTTTGGCTTGCCCCCTCAATTTGCATTCTTAGAAAGTAGGTATCCAGGTGACAAGTGCTTCCAAGCAGAAAAGCAGCCCCCCCCCAAAAAAAAAAAGTTATTGAAAAAAGTTATAGGCATTTCAGTGAAACCTGAGGAAGGTTGGGGAGAGCCGAAACGCATTGTGGTTTTATCAATAAAATATTCTTGGTTTTTTTTCATATTTATTTTGTGCTATTTTTATTATTATTTTTCCTAGGGAGTGTCGGTCAACTAGATACCTACTTTCTAATCTCACTCTGTCAGAACTCTCCCTGGAGGATTTTCCTACAACAAAAAGGTCGACTGTGCCCATTTGCTTCTCACACCATGTCTACGTGGAGTTGGGCTTCACATGCACAACCCTAGCAGGTAACAGGTTTTTCTTTTAATGGTCAACCCATACCTATTTTCTACACTCAGAAAATCACTACTCTCTCTTTTTTCCAAAGGGGAAATCCAGGTATTATCAATTTCTACTCTGAACACTTCCCCTTATCCCTATTGATAGAGCTCGCCTTTCCACAGCAAGTGGTGCCTAAACTTAAATGACAACACAATGAAACAAAAGGAGCCCAGAAACACTCACACAGTGTCAGCGTGAGGAAGTTCTCATGCCTGGCTCATGTCTAAATCTATGCCAGTATGAGTGACAACAGCATATGTTTACAACAACGTTGTTGCACTTTGTGAGTGCCCTAGAAAGGAATGGTGTCCACATTTTAACCCTAGAAAGTAACAATATCCCTATTTGTCCACTTGACAGCATTAATACCCTGAGTTCCACTGTAATGTAATATTACTTCTTACAGAGGACTCTTTCATGTTGAGCTGGAAACATGATGTAATAATGACTGAAGAATAAAACTATCTTATTATTATTTCACTTTTTCATTGTGGATAGATTAGCATTCAATGCATTTGGCACCTAAAGAGTTAATTTTCAGTAAGTCCAAGTAAGTGGGTATTATGATATAGTTTTCACTGGGGGCATGTACATCTGCCTCCTGTATGACATTGCCCAATCATAAAGAGGTAGCGATAAGAGAAAGAAGAACATGCATCCAACAAAAACATTGAGCAGATTTCTCAGAATGTAAGGTCTATGACGGACAGCCACGATCTTCTGATCTAACCTCCTATATGATTAAAAAGTGCTAGGTATAGAACACAGATGACTAACACTTTTCAATTAAAGTCCAAGCTGTCATTTTGGGGGGAGGGGTTGAACAGCTGAGCTTAGCTGTGTCACATTACAAACCCTTCTGTCAGCTCTCCTATCATAGCAATGCCATCTGTCCTTTACTGCACCCCTCCCACATTGTTTATCCAGAGCTGAGACTTAAAGGTGTCTGTAAGCACACTGCATGTTGTGGTCAAGGCAACTGTCACTATCCATTTTTCGATTTGTGGCAGATCTGGATTCTCACATTAAAACTTTTTCCTTTCAGGCCATCGAGGGTTAATGTCTGTTTTTTTCCCCCTGGTGGCAGCTGGTGTAATTACATTGCTGCAGACTTTGCTATTGCAGGTGGTGACCACTCCCACCTTCCTTCAAAATGTCACCTCATGCAGCAGCTTCTGCTGGCAGAAGGAGCTTGCTGGGAGCAGTGGTGCCTCAGCTGTTTATGGTGAATCTGGTGTCGTTATCCTGCTGTGCGGTGTTTTATAGCAGAAAGCTAAGTGTTGTATTTTTGTTACCCTTTTCCTTATGCTGTCTGTCTATCCTTACCTTGTGTTGTCTTAGTGCAGTGGTGGGACCAGTGTCCTCACTTGCCAATTCCCTACTTAGGGATAGGTGCAGGGCAAGTGAGGGCTTAGTTATCCTACTCGGCAAAAGGTTGAAAGAACCTGTATAGGGACGTTAGTAAGATCAGGGCACTTCCTCAGGTGAGTGCAGTAGGTGTCCATTTCCCCATTCTCTACCAACGGGGCCCACCGATATTAAAGTTTCCTCTTTTGTCGCCTGGTGTGTTTTTTGTTTTGCTGTTTGGTGACCAACCAATCTTTGGTTAGTGTCGCACTGGTCAGTCACTTCGTGACAGCAACATATAATTGCTACAATCCTTCCATAAATGAGAAACTAGGTCTGAGCTGAAAAAGTAAATTAATGTGTATGCAAAATGTATATGCATATAAACACATGACCTTTACACAGAGAAAACCAAAATCAAAAAACAAATATCCTGAAATAAAAAAGTAAAAAATAAATTGCAAAAATTGCATGCAGGTAGTAATAATAATAAGGGTATTTAGGAAACATAATTTTGATCAAAAGATTGTACAAGCCATCCCGCCACGTCCTTGTTCACATTTACATCACTTGACAAATGGAAAGGTTATAACAACAAGAGTTAGGACTGTCCCACAAGGGTTGCCGTGACGTGGCGGGATGGCTTGTACATTCTTTTGATCAAAATTATGTTTACCCTTATTATTATTACTACCTTCATGCAATTTTTTGCAATTTATTTATTACTTTTTTATTCCAGGATATTTGTTTTTTGTTTTTGGAATCCTTCCAGAAAGACAACTTTTGGACAGAATTCACTGAACGAGAGATGTATGTAGCCGAGTCCAGCTGGTTGATGTCAGTTCTGAAATGAAGACACTGCTTGTCATCTACCAATTTCAAAGAGAAGTAAACATGGCATCATGGCATATGTGGAGACTTAGCATTGTATCATAATTAACCAGATGTCTACTTTTAGAAAACAAGGAATAATAGACTGTTATCTATATTTTACTTTTGAATTTATGTGTTTCTTTCTGGTTGTCAAGAAAACAGACTTTTGCTTGTGTAAACCTGTAATATTGACTTGTAAGTTGACATTTGATATAACTTATTGTGCTTTTATCCTTGATAACTAGTGATGTTTACTGATATGTTAATTATACATTGCCTATGCCTGCCAGTTTGTTGGCATTCAAAGCAGAGGATAAAAATCTATGCAAATAGATTACATAATCAAACAATGCAAATTGGTCTTATTAGCATTACCAGAATATACTGAATGAAGGATACTTGTTAAATATAAAAAGAGGTGATACATATCTGTAAGAGTAGTCAGAGACACAGACTGAGATTCAGCCAAGACATCCAGACATCCAGAGAGTCTCTACAGGACTACAGACAAGACATCATGGCTGCATCAGATTTATTATTCTACCGGATGCTAGCTTGGGGGATATTGGACGTATCTGGAAGGATACAGATCTGCTCCATTGACCATCGGTGAACTATGGATACATTTATGAAACCCATGTTGGGACATTCCGAGTCATCTGGAACCTATGGATACATTTGGAGAAACCAGGTTGGGACCAATCTGTCACCTGGCACTTATGGATACATTTTGAAAAAGCCAAGATTGAGACTCGTCTGTCGCCTGGCACCATGGAGATGTTTGGAGAAGCCAGGTTGTGACTCTTGTGTCAACTGGCCTTGTACTTGAGTGGACTGTCATCTTCATAAGCTTGTCACTACCTTCTCTCTGGGTTAATGAGTCCTTGAAGATGAAGCCATGTTGTGACCCTCCAGTCAGCTGGCCCTTGTACCTGAGTGGACTATCAGCTTCCTACGCTTGAATTACCTCCTATCTGTGTGCTTGCCACAGGTGGGGTAATCGACCCTGGATGACCTGAAGTAACAGCTGCTATTATCCCGGTGATTCAGCAAGAGGGTTAGACTCTGCAATGTACACCATCTTCGGTACTGTGCTGGGACTGTTCTGCATGTCATCTGCCTGTTTTGCGGTTCAATAAAGAGGTGCCACAATGTTTTACCCTCACCTTGTGTTGTCTGAGTAGCATTCTGCCAGTGGAGAAAGGAGGGTGGGCATTCGATGGGATGATCTCTTGTCAAAGCGGTTTCGGATAGCAGACTGGGGTGCCAGCCAACCCACCCGTGTCTCCACAATATGTGTCTGTACTGGAGTCCCTGAACATATCACATGAATCATAAAATCAGAGAATTTTCAAGAGATTTTGTAGCAAAATGCGCTACCCAGTAGAAGAAAACTTGGTGTAAGTCGAAGACAATGGTTCCTCCAACAAGACAATGACCCAAAGCACACATCCAAAAGTACACAGGAATGGTTGAAAAATTAAAAATGGACTGTATTGAAATGGCCAGCAATGAGTCCTGACCCCAATCTCATTGAAAATCTTTGGGGTGAGCTAAATTCTGCCTATGAGAAAAAGAACCCTGAAAACATTCAAAGCTTGAATAAACTGCAAAGGAAGAGTGGGAGAAAATACCAGCTGAGAAGAGCAAGAAGCTGATAGCTGATGGCTACAAGAAACTTTTGGAGGCTGTCGTCAATGCTAAAGGGTGTGCAACAAAATATTAATTACGGTTGACTATTGCCTGCACATGCTGTTTTTTCTGTTTCTTTTTTAAATTGCAACAAGTAAGTTAAAAAACAATGTTTTATTGTTGTATTGCTTTGGTCCACTGCTTAAAAAATCCTGAGGATATAACTTTGGTACACATACATTTATTTCTAGAAATATTGTACAGTTTATGGAGTACACTGACTTAGAAGACATTGGGTTAGAGACAATCAACTTCGTCAACATTGGAATGGAGATTATTGCCTTAAAAATTTGGTCTTAGAATACATTTGATTGTGATAGAAGAAAATTACTTGAAAGACATTGGTGTTGAGACTGGTAATGTGGTTGATGTTGATAAGTAGAATATTGAGTTGGTAAATTCTTGATTTAAAAAAATTTCTCTCTATGAAATATTTTAATATTGGATTCAGGTAAAATCACCTCAAACATTACTTAGAAATAATTTAGTCCAACAGACCAATCAGAAGTAGCATTTTTTCCAGTGTTCTGGGAACTATGCATGTAGCCCATCTCATGAGGTTGTAAATATTAAGACAAAAAATACACTTGACAATGTGGTGGCATCTTATTCAATGAAACAATCCTTAACACTTTTAAATTAAACAGGTCTGCCAAAAATACATTTCAAGAGCTTTGGATATTCCACAAAATCTTTATGTTTTTCTGGTGCGCTGAATCTGAAAATAACCTCCGTTTTTTCACTGGACATCACGTTTCCTGACAATTTAGGTAACTATGTTAAATAAGTCCAAACAGCAAAATAAAAGAAAATAGACTTATAAAATTAGTTTTTTTATCACAAAAATTTTAATGAGCTCGTTAACACTAAAATTGATTTTTTTTTTCCCTGTGAGGCTCCACTTGGTGCATTTACGCTTGTGAGCTGCATCTGAAATGTCTCTCTGAAGCATCCAACAATAGTCTGCCATTATTGTAATGCTTTATTTTCCCTGGTTTCTTCTTTGATTCTCTTTAATGTCCTGGTGGAATCGATTTTACAAATTGCTCCATCAAGCCCAATTTTATGTGAAGAGGTGGTAGAAGAACTTTATAGGGACTGTGAGAACCCTTGGCTGCCAATTTTTCTTGGTCCAGTGATTTTGTTGGTCTCGATTGTCCCACAGACACAAAAAACAAGGGTATTTGGTATACCCGGATTTTTGCCTGAGCAGCATGCACAAGACCTTCAAACCCCCACACACATGACAACCGTGGTTTTCATATTTAAGTTTACGCAAAACCAATTCCAAGATCTCAAGGGTTTCTTTCAAGTGTATGAAATGACCTGCAGGGATGGAAGCATAAAAACCACTTTTGTGGAGTAAATCTGCTTTTAGACTTCTTTTTGAAGAATCCATAAAAAGACGTCATTGCGCTGAATCATATTGGATTTTGAACTGACCCATGAAATCTTCAACATCGATGCAATAAACCATCTTATCTTCCTATAACTCAGCCGCATCTTTGGGAAGATTCACGTGTCTTACTAAATCCTTCATCTCCTCCTGGGAAAAAAATTTGGTCTTGTATCATCTTTAAATTCAGAACTTGATTCGTCATCTGGTTCAAGTATGATTCCACATTCATCGGAGCTATGTAGCAGGGGCCCTGGGTACTGGTATGTGTGTGCCATGGGTGATGGGACAAATTACTGAGTGAAGATTGGGGCATGAAATGGAATGCTTCCATTTGGAATTATACCCTTTCACATTGCGTGAATAAAAGTAACAGTCGTCACTATGGCTCTTTCGCTCTCGCCATACCACAGGAATCTCATAACGGAAAGCTTTTTTCTTACCCTTGAACCAATGTTAGAGGTCCTCAAACACACCGTTTGCAGATTTCATGAGGTGCCCAAACTGTATCTTGAACTCTAAGTTTTTTTCACAAAGTCTGTTATATTCAGCTGTTGATTCAACATTGTATATTCACCACAAATGAAAACGAAACGGTCAGGTGAATTAATACACTTCCGCAAAGCCATAAGGCTAATTTGGGGGAACACGATTGATGAAATTCCAATGCAAGTTTCTTGAAAGCATAAGAACCTTTCATTATGACACTAACCACCTGACTGCCACCAGCCAATAATGCAGTTCCCATTGATGGTAATGGGGAAAGGAAATAAGCTGCCTGCCGATGATTCACACCAGAGTTTGCAAAAGAACCTATAGGTTTGTGGCAAGTCCTGACATTTATGTTTATTTTCAATATTTTTTTTTTGTCATCAAAACACCAAATGCATGGAAATTATATGAAAATAATCAAACAGCTTTTTAGTCACAGATCTGTGCTATGTTTTACCAAAACTCTATCTATAGAATTACTACAGTTTTTTTTTTCAATATAATAGACACTCATAGGTTACACACGAGGTATTGCACATATCTTGTGAGTCAATGGGCCAGCTGTAAACCCAACTGCAGGAGTCAGGTCTAGTGTAGCCACAGGAGGAGCCTTGATGGTGAAGTTCTGCAGCAGTCTCGTGAAGAACATAAACAGCTCCATTTTGGCCAAGTTTTCTCCAGCACAGCTTCTCTTACCTATAGCAATAAAATATGTGTAAAGGATAAAAATCAAATATTTTATTGGAAAATTTTCATAGTCTCAACGTTTAATAGCTCATCACATACATGCTTCAAAAGGTACTTGAGACAGATTTACTCATCTTATTCCCATACTTATTAGGGTGTCTGCATTAGGCTAGTTTCACACTAGCATTTCCTGGAGCTGCGACAGGCTGCGCACAGCAGCCACTAAGCTCTGCCCATGGCCGCGCCTCCTCCAGTCAGCTCCGCCTATGGGCGCATGACGCTGCATGCAACCTGCGTACCCTATCTTTAGCATTGGGTATGCAGGCCATGCACAGGTGTACATTTGCCGGTGCATGCGTCCTTTTGACGGTGCGCCGACCTGCGCCAAACGCACCGTGTTGAGGCATGGGCCGGCAAACACATACCTGCGCACGGCCTGCGTACCCAATGCTAAAGATAGGGTACACAGGTCGCATGCAGTATCATGCGCCCATAGGCGGAGCTGACAGGAGGAGGCGCGGCCGTGGCAGAGCTTAGCGGTGGCCGTGCGCAGACCGACGCAGCTCCAGGAAACGCTAGTGTGAAACTAGCCTTAGATGCTTTTAGCTTGGACTCGCAGCCCTGCCACAAAATGTACATGTATCTAGGGATTAACTAATGTCAGCCACAGTGTAACCATAGCGGGTGGAGATGTTGCAGTTGTACCAAGGCCCTAGAACTTTGACCAAAATGCTCTCTTTGGCCCATGGGAGAAGATGAATAATATTTAAGACACATGATAGTTGGGGGCCCTCTTAGAGATTTTGTATTGGGTCCCAGTAGTTTCAAGTTATGTTATTGAACTAGTTGCTATCAAAGCTATTACCATTGTAATTTTCAAGTTCATATAGTATTTTACTGATCTCTGATGGCATAAAAGTTATCCCTTCTATAATATTACTTTAAGAGAAGACACCTGAGAGAATAACTCACCAGCTGAAAAAGGCATAAACGCTTCTTTCCGAACAAAATTTCCTCTGACATCCAGAAAGTGTTCTGGGTAGAACTCATCGGCTTTTATGAAATGATCCTTATCATAAAGTACGGAGGTCAGCAGAGGCATCACATGTGTCCCCTGAAAGTTTCAACATTTGCATAAGTCATATTTGCAGTGGATCATAATTCATTAGATTCATCATTAAGCTGATGTTTACAATGAAACTTCACGCCTCCATCAGCACTACATTCAGTATTGTTCTTCCTGTCAAAGAGACAGAATCAATGATGGAACACCATTGCTGGGGACATGACTGCTGGGGTTCTTTCCAGCCACTAAAATAAGGGTCCACAGTCTTTTCTTTGCTGTGTCTGTCAAATCCATAAATTTTGGAAAGAACAGTAGTGTGCATGTCTGACTATTGCCAATCTCCAGATAGGTGATATACAATCTTTGGGTAAAGTATGGGTGTGTGACCATATGGCTCAATCCTATCATATTATGCCTCCATGACTCATCATATAGTGATATCGGATCATAAATTATCTGACTGTCCACTTGACCAATGCTTTTGTGTTGCATACCCAACTTTGTCACATCACCACTATCTTCTTGAATTATCTGACCACCAGAACTGAAAAAACTATGATGTACCACCAGTGCTGCTCTTTTACAATTTTTACTACCAACTGGAGTAAGATTAGTGGAGAAGCGCACAATGAGGTGCACATTAATTCTCCAATGGTCCTGATTCATAAAAAATTATATATATCTTCATGATTTAGGATCATCTGAATCCAGTACACCTAATGATTAACATCGGCATGAACAACGCAGATCTTCATGAATTGGGGCCTACAATTTTAACGTTCCCAATCACCAGACTGATAGCAGTTAAGTCCCAGGTAAAGCCAAGGACTAGCGTAACCAAAAATCATTACACAAGGGTATGATATAGGTGATATTGATTCATTTAATATTTTTAGTTTGTGAAGCAAACCATTACAACTAATAAGTGATGCATATTGATAAATACTTCGTACTTACTTTAGGCAAGAAAAATCCCCTGAAGTTAACATCTTGAGTGGTAGCATGGGGCAGGTTGTTTGGAACAATGTTTCCAAAACGTTGAATCTCATGGATGACAGCATCGGTATACGGCATGTCTTTGCGATGACTGACTTGGGGTTTGGACAACCCAATAACTTTCTCAATTTCACTTTGGACCTTCTCTATTTACAGCACAAACACATAATCCCATATGATAGAAAGACAATTGGAAAAAGTTGTGTCATTAGTTTTGAATTTGGCTTCTGGGCCTTTGTTTACTTTGCTAGAATCATTGCTTTCTACAATTGAACTATCAAGAAACTTTTATGTCTCATGATGGTTGGAAATCTTGCCCTTGTTACAAATGACTCCCATATTTTTCTCCCAGCTTGTAGGAGAGTAACCTATGATTTTAACTACAATGGTCTTCAAGGAATAAGTGCTCTTTGGGCACATACTAATTCTATTTTTCAAATTTTCCCTCTTCAAATTGGACCTTTAAGCTAATATTGGTTAATAGACATAAGAATACCCTCTTTCTTCGAGAATGATGAAAGTTTACTTAAATAAGCGTTTCGGTACCCCTGAACCCGTAACCTATTATGACATAAGGATATTATAAATATATATTAAGAGACTCGGCACTCAACTTAAGTGCAATAACCACAATGTCCAAAACCTAATGAGAAGGGCACTTCACACAATTATATAACACAAATCCCATGAAAAAATAACATGGAACAAAGAAGAGATCCCAATAATAAAAAATCATTTTATTCAAAAATTATATTAAAATGACAAAAGCATAATGCCATATAGGGGACGCCAGGAACACTCAAAAAATCATCAGGAGGAGGAAATAATACATAACCCAGACTAGAACATGTGTGAACCAATCACATGACAATACATGTCAATTATCCAGATTTCATTCTATAAAAAACCATAAGTAATGTCCAAAATAGATAATATTCAAAAAATTATTATTATCCCTCCCCAATAAGTGCGAAAAGTCTCTCTGTGAACTCAAGGCATGAATACTGTAAGACCGTGTGTGAATGACACAGTCACCATGTGAGGCAATACCTAATCAAGAAAGCGCCACAGTGCACGGAGAAAATGATGTATAATTACCTCTGTAGAAGAGTGTAAACCAGCATCCCCTCACCCTGACGCGCGTTTCGCCGCCTGCTTCTTCCGGGGGCGTGACAATTAGGTATTGCCTCACATGGTGACTGTGTCATTCACACACGGTCTTACAGTATTCATGCCTTGAGTTCACAGAGATACTTTTCTCACTTATTGGGGAGGGATAATAATAATTTTTTGAATATTATCTATTTTGGACATTACTTATGGTTTTTTATAGAATGAAATCTGGATAATTGACATGTATTGTCATGTGATTGGTTCACACATGTTCTAGTCTGGATTATGTATTATTTCCTCCTCCTGATGATTTTTTGAGTGTTCATGGCGTCCCCTATATGGCATTATGCTTTTGTAATTTTAATATAATTTTTGAATAAGATGATTTTTTTATTATTGGGATCTCTTCTTTGTTCCATGTTATTTTTTCATGGGATTTGTGTTACTCAACTTAAGTGATCAGATAATTTAATGTTGTCCACAGGAGTAGTAAGCAAAACGCTTCAGTCTTACATCAGACCTTCATCAGTTGCAGAATAAAGTAAGGTTATTAGGTCAGGTGGACCAATAATCTTAGATCATTAAACATTCCGTGTCATGAAAAAGTAGGGCAAGGGTTGTTAGACCTGTGCACATATAGGGTTAAGTGTGCGGTGCCTCAGTGGCATGTGCAGACACAGTGTCCTCTGCTGGTCCGCCACCTGACCTAATAACCTTACTTTATTCTGCAACTGATGAAGGTCTGATGTAAGACCGAAACGTTTTGCTTACTACTAGTGTGGACAACATTAAATTATCTGATCACTTTAGTTGAGTGCCTAGTCTCGTAATATATTTTAATGGTGTGGGAACCTACTCTGGCACCTACTAATGCTGTGCACACACTTATCTATTCATAAGGATATGATAAAATGTTTTCACTTTCATGAGTCAGAATTTGGAGCTACTAAGATTAACAGCAAGATGGTCACACTCAAGATTACTGACAACTTTTGCATAAGCTTCTACCCCCTACCTTAGCTTGCTTCGCCTAGGTGTTCTGGTGGTTTTACACCAGCCTACTGTACAATATGTTAATGTCCTGTTTCCTACAGGGAAAATGAGAGACCTTTCTTTTTTCTGGAATCCCTCGTAACCAGCCACAGCTGCATACACACCGTCAATGCTTGTATTTCTATTGAGAGTGGCTCCTGATAACACAGTTTGAGACCAAGTAAGGTACAACTTGGAAAAGGAGGGATACTATGGATTCTAGCTTGGTTGCAATCACCCTTCTGCTGACACTTCTTTGTGAATGATGTTTCTGATATCATCAACTAATACAGAAATGGTGATATCATTGAGGCAAAAGTCCTACTATATACGCTGGGTGGTTTATGAAATATATGGGATTCAAGTCATAAAACAGTGCAATATAATAGTGAACGGTTCAATTGCCGTAAGAGCTAACAGGGCAACATTAGGACACTTACAGTTCACCATCCATACAAGCGTTAATTTAGAAAGGATAAGGCTTCTGGAAGACTGCTGCTCTAATATAGAAGACAAAACTCTGTGTAATGTAGCATATATACAGTTTACAATGGTAGAATACAACAAAAAGGTCTCTTACTTTGGACGTCTGGATATTTCATCATCAATAGGAGGCCCCATCTCAGGGTAGTTGATGTCGTCTCCATACCGGCAGCAAAGAGATCCGTAACCAGCACAGTTAGGTTTTCATCAGTAAAGTATAAATCAGGATTCGGTTTTTCCTAAAAAATAAAGAAAATCACATACATATTAAAGGGAACATATTAAGTACAAAATGTTATTTACCATCAGATATACTGTTAAAAACATTTTAAAGTTGCCTGACCGGCCATCAGAAAGCATATCTACTGGGAGAAAATTAACTTATGTGCTTAGGAGCTGGCTCAATTTCAGTCACTGGAGCATGCACTTATTTTACTACTAGATTATGGCCCGATGCTATCTCATCTGGAGGATGCGATAGCATCACACCTCTTGCCATGTTAACCCTCAACACACACACTCCTCAACACACACTCCTCTCACCTTTCACCATCTCCACTCACTCTTTCACTCCACATACGACCCCTTCTCTCACTCCGTCTCTCATACTCACGCCGTCATCGCCGCTGCTCCACGATCCCCGACATCTTCTTCCGCCGGCGCCATCCTGGATCCAGACGTTGTCCACGCCGGCGACATGTTCTTGCGGCGACGCCATCTTGAGTATCGTGAAATCCCACGATAGTCAAGATAGCGTCGCCGGAAGAACATGTCGCCGGCGTGGACGACGTCGGGATCCAAAATGGCGTCGGCGAAATCTCGCGAGTTTTCGCCGACGCCATTTTGGATCCCGACGTCGTCCTCGCCGGCGACATGTTCTTGCGGTGACGCCATCTTGACTATCGCGGGATTTCGCCGATCCAAAATGGCGTCGCCGCAAGAACATGTCGCCGGCGTGGATGACATCGGGATCCAAAATGGCGTCGGCGTAATCTCGCGAGATTTCGCCGACGCCATCTTTTTGGATCCCGAGTCGTCCACGCCAGCGACATGTTCTTGCGGCGACGCCATCTTGAATCTCGCGGGATTTCACGAAATCCAAGATGGCGTCGCCGCAAGAACATGTCGGCGGCCTGGAGAACGTCTGGATCCAGGATCGCGGCGGCGGAGGAAGATGTCGGGGCAGCGACGATGACGGTGTGAGTATGAGAAACTGAGTGAGAGAAAGGAACGTATGTGGAGTGAAAGAGTGAGTGGACGTGAGTGGAGGTGAAAGGTGAGAGGAGTGTGTGTTGAGGCGGTGTGGTGTGTTGAGGGTTAACGTGCGTGTGTGTGTGGTGACGTCACCGGTTACAACTGGACGGAAGTTGTTACAACCGGAAGCTGGTTAGGGCATTTATTATTATAGATGATGAGGAAGAAGCCGTCTGTTGTTGGCGGTGATGGCGTGTAGAGGCTTCTTCAGCCAATGTAATAGATTTAGAGTTAGGGGATTCGTGTGTGAGACGACGGCGTTTATAAGCCTTAATCTTGTCAAGTCGATGCTGTTTTTCCTCAGGAGTCTCATTAGCACGGCGTTGTTTTTGTTGTAGTGCTAAAGCTGCTTTCCTTTCACTGGCATTGGCATACTGTGCATCGGTATTGAATGGTGGTATTGATAGGGCAGAAACAGATTGCTGATTAGTTATGTCAGTGAATGGCATATGGGATGAAGTGTAGCAGTAAATTGTTCCACATGCTGATGTGGAAGCATCCTGTTGTGAGTCTAATAATAATGATGAGGAAGAGGCCGTCTGTTGTCGGCGGTGACGGCGTGCAGAGGCTTCTTCAGCCAATCTTATGGATTTAGAGTTAGGGGATTCATGTGTGAGGTGACGGCGTTTATAAACCTTAATCTTCTCAAGGCGGTGGTGTTTTTCCTCAGGAGTCTCATTAGCACGGCGTTGTTTTTGTCGTAGTGCTAAAGCTGCTTTCCTTTCACTGGCATTGGCATACTTTTTGTTATGACTCATGTTGGCACAGGTAAAGGAGTCTATTTGGCAGTTATCTGGCAGTGAAGAAGGCGTCCTGGAGTATTGTAGAGTAAACAGATACTAATTGACCCTGTAATTGCCCAGCAGTAGTTATGAAGTGGTAGTGGCAAATTGGCCCTGTAGTTAGACACCGGCAGAGGAGCAAGGCAGCAGTAGTTATGGCGGTAGAGGCAAATTGGCCCTGTAATTAGGCACCGGCAGAGGAGCAAGGCAGCAGTAGTTATGGCGGTAGAGGCAAATTGGCCCTGTAATTAGACACCGGCAGAGGAGCAAGGCAGCAGTAGTTATGGCGGTAGAGGCAAATTGGCCCTGTAATTAGACACAGGCAGTGAACAGTCAGAGGAGCAAGGCAGCAGTACTTATGGCGGTAGAGGCAAATTGGCCCTGTAATTAGACACTGGCAGAGGAGCAAGGCAGCAGTAGTTATGGCGGTATTGGCAAATTGGCCCTGTAATTAGACACCAGCAGAGGAGCAATGCAGCAGTAGTTATGGCGGTAGAGGCAAATTGGCCCTGTAATTAGACACCGGCAGAGGAGCAATGCAGCAGTAGTTATGGCGGTAGAGGCAAATTGATCCTGTAATTAGACACCGGCAGAGGAGCAAGGCAGCAGTAGTTATGGCGGTAGAGGCAAATTAGCCCTGTAATTAGACACCGGCAGAGGAGCAAGGCAGCAGTAGTTATGGCGGTAGAGGCAAATTAGCCCTGTAATTAGACACCGGCAGAGGAGCAAGGCAGCAGTAGTTATGGCGGTATTGGCAAATTGGCCCTGTAATTAGACACCAGCAGAGGAGCAATGCAGCAGTAGTTATGGTGGTAGAGGCAAATTGG
Source organism: Dendrobates tinctorius (assembly GCF_039654945.1). Classification (NCBI taxonomy): domain Eukaryota; kingdom Metazoa; phylum Chordata; class Amphibia; order Anura; family Dendrobatidae; genus Dendrobates; species Dendrobates tinctorius. Next base: position 15,864,727 of record NW_027361761.1, on the reverse strand, counting down.
CCCTGTAATTAGACACCGGCAGAGGAGCAATGCAGCAGTAGTTATGGCGGTAGAGGCAAATTGATCCTGTAATTAGACACCGGCAGAGGAGCAAGGCAGCAGTAGTTATGGCGGTAGAGGCAAATTAGCCCTGTAATTAGACACCGGCAGAGGAGCAAGGCAGCAGTAGTTATGGCAGTAGAGGCAAATTAGCCCTGTAATTAGACACCGGCAGAGGAGCAAGGCAGCAGTAGTTATGGCGGTAGAGGCAAATTGGCCCTGTAATTAGACACTGGCAGAGGACAAAGGCAGCAGTAGTTATGGCGGTAGAGGCAAATTGGTCCTGTAATTAGACACCGGCAGAGGAGCAAGGCAGCAGTAGTTATGGCGGTATAGGCAAATTGGTCCAGTAATTAGACACCGGCAGTAAACAGGCATAGGACCAAGGCAGCAGTAGTTATGGTGGTACAGGCAATGCCAAGTGTCCGCACAGCAAGTAGGCGTGAGGTAAATGACGCAATTTCACGAATGCAAGATGGCGTCGGCGATCGTCGTTAACACCTCTTGCCATGTTAACCCTCAACACACCACACCGCCTCAACACACACTCCTCTCACCTTTCACCTCCACTCTCTTTCACTCCACATAAGTTCCTTTCTCTCACTCCGTTTCTCATACTCACACCGTCATCGTCGCTGCCCCGACATCTTCCTCCGCCGCCGCGATCCAGGATCCAGACGTTCTCCAGGCCGTCGACATGTTCTTGCGGGACGCCATCTTGGATTTCGTGAAATCCCGCGATATTCAAGATAGCGTCGCCGCAACAACATGTTGCTGGCGTGGACGACATCGGGATCCAAAAAGATGGCGTCGGTGAAATCTCGCGAGATTACGCCGATGCCATTTTGGATCCCGATGTCGCCCACGCCAGCGACATATTCTTGCGGGACGCCATCTTGGATGTCGTGAAGTCCCGCGATATTCAAGATGGCGTCGCCGCAACAACATGTCGCTGGCATGGGCGACATCGGGATCCAAAATGGCGTCGGCGTAATCTCGCGAGATTTTGCCGACGCCATCTTTTTGGATCCCGATGTCGTCCACGCCAGCGACATATTGTTGCGGCGACACCATCTTGAATCTCGCGGGATTTCACGACATCCAAGATGGCGTCCCGCAAGAACATGTCGGCGGCCTGGAGAATGTCTGGATCGCGGCGGCGGAGGAAGATGTCGGGGCAGCGACGATGACGGTGTGAGTATGAGAAACGGAGTGAGAGAAAGGAACGTATGTGGAGTGAAAGAGTGAGTGGACATGAGTGGAGGTGAAAGGTGAGAGGAGTGTGTGTTGAGGCGGTGTGGTGTGTTGAGGGTTAATATGTGCGTGTGTGTGTGGTGACGTCACCGGTTACAACTGGACGGAAGTTGTTACAACCGGAAGCTGGTTAGGGCATTTATTATTATAGATGAGTAGTAACATTCTTTGACACTTTGATTGACAGTTCATCCTGCGGCATGTGTGTGATCATCATGTATGTTCAGAGCGAGCTGTCAATCAAACTTCCCGAGAGTGATTACACCTACCACTCACAGTTTAGTGATCAATGACCGTGGTTTACAGACAGTGAAATAATAATATAAGGTGTTTGCTAATTTTATAACCAGAACCTCACAACTAGAGATGGGTAGACACGAACGGTAAAGTTCAGAATCCGTACCGAACACCTATTGTTCGTGCACAGGCTCTGAACACAGACTTCTCCAGGAAGTGGATGCTACTGTTTGAAATCGGCACCCTGAATGCCAGGTGTTTCTCGTGATGTCATATGCTAAAAACACCGGCGGCTCTGATCGGCAGTATGATTATTCCCACTGCAGATCATCTGACAGCCAGCAGCTCTGGCTAAAGGTGAAAAGTTTACCTCCAGTCACAGGCATCGGCTGATGGGAGTACTACTCCCATCAGCCTATGCCTGCTATCACTGATAACAGCAAGAGCAGGTGCTGCTGATGGTTCCCTTGTATTTTTGACAACCAGCCAAGCAAAACTGACTGCTGCGAGTTGCAAACCTTAACACAAATACACAGCATTAATACCAAACAATGCAAAGTGCAAATCAAGAAAAATATAACAATTACAGGCAGAATAATAGCTGCAGTCAAGTACTTCTGCTGATTCCATTATTGTATTCACAAAGTTGCCCAAATAATTAGCAACATCCCTAATTTGGGAAATGTGCCTCAAATTAACTATAAACACCTTTTGTGGTAACCTATATTCCTTAAATCAAAGAAGGTTCCACACCATGGCACATAAAAAAGTTATCTTTATTTATAACAATACATTCCAATAATTAAAAAGAAGGTGCTAGACCATGAAGAGAGACAAAACAGTCATAGACGCATCATTGAACAGTACATTTCACTATGCTAATGCATTCCCATATATTGAACTTCAGCATAATTAACATGATTAGGGATTAGCACGATTTTGCTTACTTTAACACTTGTGAGCTGGATATCCACAGACATATCACGCTATATGGGGGTATCATACCCTCCTAAATTCCCTCAGTCAGAAATCCATGCTAAACCCAGCATAACCCAATATCATGCAATAAACGTGAGGCCTCCTTGATAAAGCACAGCGAAACGCGCGTCGGGGCATGAGGGACGTTCCAGGAAGCATTTTGAGTACATGGTATGCTATTATACTCACGTTTATTGCATGATATTGGGTTATGCTGGGTTTAGCATGGATTTCTGACTGAGGGAATTTAGGAGGGTATGATACCCCCATATAGCGTGATATGTCTGTGGATATCCAGCTCACAAGTGTTAAAGTAAGCAAAATCGTGCTAATCCCTAATCATGTTAATTATGCTGAAGCTCAATATATGGGAATGCATTAGCATAGTGAAATGTACTGTTCAATGATGCGTCTATGACTGTTTTGTCTCTCTTCCTGGTCTAGCACCTTCTTTTTAATTATTGGAATGTATTGTTATAAATAAAGATAACTTTTTTATGTGCCATGGTGTGGAACCTTCTTTGATTTAAGGACTATAGGTTACCACAAAAGGTGTTTATGATTCCATTATTGGAAAGATAAAGAATATGGGAACTTACTATAAACCGAAATAAGAACACCTATAATAAAAAAAAAATACAAGAAAGGGGTGTGGAATAGGAAGAAAAAAAAGAGGTGAAATGGGTTATGGAGAGGGGAGGGAAAGGGATGGGGGGGTGGAAATGTAAGCTGCTCATTAAGATCTTTAGATTGAATGGAACCAAAACGGAAGGTACAGATAATCACTTTTGTTAATATGGTGCCATTGCAATCTCTACCACTAGGAGAAGGGGTAACTACTTCAATAACATTAAAGGATGATCGGTGACGGTAACAGCTCTCTGCATGCTCCAGCACCTAAAAGCAGGCAGCTTTCTCTTGGATTTAAGCTAATTTTCTCTCATTTAGAGCAATATTTTAAATGGGTGGTCCATAGGCAAAGTCATTTTGTTCATAGCTCCCTATCTATTTGATGCTATAATCTGAGCCATTTTCTAATATACTTGCTTTACAAACTACTAGTGATGAGCGAGTACGCTCGTTGCTCGGGTTTTCCCGAGCATGCTTGGGTGATCTCGGAGTATTTGGATGTGCTCGGAGATTTAGTTTTTGTCAATACAGCTGCATGATTTGCGGCTGCTAGACAGCCTCAATACATGTGGGGATTCCCTGACAGGCAGTCCCCACATGTATTCAGGCTGTCAAGTAGCTGCAAATCATGCAGCTGCGAGGACAGAAACTAAATCTCCGAGCACTTCCAGGACTCTCAAGCATGCTCGGGGAAATCTGAGCAATGAGCTTACTTGCTCATCACTACAAACTACCTACCGCTCCCTAACTGCACAGTCTAACAGCTATTGCATTTTTTTCTCTACTTCCTGTCTGATGAAGATTCACTTGAGTATCCTCAGTGCAAAGTGGGATACTCCACCAAAGCATCATCAGAGCAGGAGGCAGAGGCTACAGTCACTGCCACAGTCTCTGCCCCTCCCTGAAACGATGGATCATCAGTCAGACTCTTTGCAGGGGTGGTGCTGTCCCCGCTGAGTCTCCTGTATGCCGACTCCTTGTAATTAACCCCTTACCTACAATGGACGTAATATTCCATCCATGTGACCTTGGACCTAATTTCCATGGACGGAATATTACGTCACAGCGATCAGCAGCGCCCACGTGGTGAGCGCCGCTGATCACTGCCGGGTGTCAGCTGATTATCACAGCTGACACCCGGCACAATGTGTCAGGGGCGGTCACGGACCGCCCCCGACACGTTAACCCCTTGCACACCACGATCAGACACGATCTCAGTGTACCGGGGGTTAAAGGGAAGCATCGGCAGGGAGGGGGCTCCCTCCATGCTTCCCTGAGCCCCCCACGGCAGCGCAATGTGCAGCGCTGCTGCGGGGGGCTCCTTTCGGCAATCTGTCACAGGACAGTTATGTCCCCCCTGGGACATTGTAATAAAGTAAAGTAAAAAAAAAAGTGTAAAAATAATTTTTAAAAAAATCGCTAAATAAATTAAAAAAAAATATATATATTCCCCAATAAATACAATTTTTGGAAATAAAAAAAAAAACAATAAAAGTACACATATTTGGTATCGCCGCGTCCGTAATGACCCGCCCTATAAAACTGTCCCAATAGTTAACCCCTTAAGCAAACCCCTTAAAAAATAAAAATAAAAAACGAAGAAAAAAATAATGATTTATTATCATACCACCGAACATAAAGTGCAATAACGCGCGATCAGAAAGACGCATATAAATATCCATGGTACCGCTGAAAACGTCATCTTGTCCCGCAAAAAACGAGCTGCCACACAGCATCATCAGCAAAAAAATAAAAAAGTTATAGCTCGCAGAATAAAGTGATGCAAAAATAATTATTTTTTATATAAAATTGTTTTCATAGCATAAAACCGACAAAACATAAAAAACGACCTAAATGAGGTATCGCTGTAACCGTACTGACCCGAAGAATTAAACCGCCATATAAATTTTACTGCACCCGGAACGGCGTAAACGCACCACCCAAAAGAAATTCATGAAACGCTGGTTTTTGTAAATTCTGCGTCACAAAAAACAAAATAAAAAGCGATCAAAAAATGTCACGTGCCCGAAAATGGTACCAATAAAAACATCAACTTGTCCCGCAAAAAATAAGACCTGACATGACTCGGTGGGTCAAAATATGGAAAAATTATAGCTCTCAATATGTGGTGATGCAAAAACTATTTTTACAATAAAAAGTGTCTTTTAGCGTGTGACAGCTGCCAAGAATAAAAACCGCCATAAATAGTAAATCAAACCCCCCGTTATCACCCCCTTAGTTAGGGAAAAATAATAAAATTAAAAGAAAATGTATTTATTTCCATTTTCCCATTAGGGCTAGGGTTAGGGCTAGGGTTAGGGTTAGGGTTAGGGCTAGGGTTAGGGCTAGGGTTAGGGCTATGGTAAGGATTAGGGCTAGGATTAGGGTTAGGGGTGTGTTGGGGTTAGGGTTGGAGTTAGAATTAGGGGTTTCCACTGTTTGGGCACATCAGGTGCTCTGCAAATGCAACATGGCGTCTGATCTCAATTCCGGCCAATTCTGCGTTGAAAAAGTCAAATGGTGCTCCTTCCAAACTCTGCCATGCGCCCAAACAGTGTTTTACCCCCACATATGGGGTATCAGCCTACTCAGGACAAATTGCAAAACAACTTTTGGGGTCCAATTTCTCCTGTTACCCTAAGGAAAATAAAAAATTGGGGGCAGAAATATCATTTTTGTGGAAAAAAATGATTTTTTTATTTTCACGCCCGGACGTTATAAACTTCTGTGAAGCACTTGGGGGATCAAAGTGCTCACCATACATCTAAATAAGTTCCTTAGGGGATCTAGTTTCCAAAATGTGGTCACTTGAGGGGGGTTTCCACTGTTTAGGTACACCAGGGGCTCTCCAAAAGCATCATGACACCCGAAGACCATTCCATGAAAGTCTGCATTCCAAGACGTCACTACTTCCCTTCTGAGCCCTGACGTGTGCCCATACAGTAGTTTTCTCCCACATTTGAGGTATCAGAGTACTCAGGACAAATTGGACAACAACTTTTGGGGTCCAATTTCTCCTGGTACCCTTGGGAAAATAAAAAAATTGGGGACTAATTGATCATGTTTGTGGAAAAAATACGATTTTTTTATTTTCATGCCCGGGCATTATAAACTTCTGTGAAGCCCTTGGGGGTTCAAAGTGGTCACCACACATCTAGATAAGTTCCTTACGGGGTCTACTTTCCAAAATGGGGTCACTTGTGGGGAGTTTCCACAGTTTAGGTACATCAGGGGCTCTCCAAAAGCAACATGACACCCGCAGATCATTCCATCAAAGTCTGCATTCCAAAATGTCACTACTTCCCTTCCGAGCCCCGACATGTGCCCATACAGTAGTTTTCTCCCACATATGGGGTGTCAGCGTACTCAGGACAAATTGGGCAACAACTTTTGGAGTTCAATTTCTCCTGTTACCCTTGGGAAAATAAAAAAGTTGGTGACTAAAAGATCATGTTTGTGGAAAAAATACGATTTTTTTATTTTCACGCCCAGGCATTATAAACTTCTGTGAAGCAATAGGGGGTTCAAAGTTCTCACCACACATCTAGATAAATTCCTTGGGGGGTCTCCAAAATGGTGTCATTTGTGGGGGGTTTCCACTGTTTTGGTACATCGGGGGCTTTCCAAATGCGACATGGTGTCCGATCTCAATTCCAGCCAAAAACGTCAAATGGCGCTGCTTCCCTTCCGAGCTCTGCCATGCGCCCAAATAGTGGTTTACCCCCCAAATGTGGGGTATCAGTCTACTCAGGACAAATTGCACAATAACTTTTAGGGTCCTGTTACCCTTGGTAAAATGAAAATTGGGGGTGAAAAGAACATTTTTGTGGAAAAAATATGATTTTTTAATTGTACCGCTGTACGTTATAAACTTCTGTGAAGCCCTTGTGGGTTCAAAGTTCTCACCACACATCTAGATAAGTTCCTTGGGGGGTCTAGTTTCCAAAATGGTGTCATTTGTGGGGGGTTTCCACTGTTTTGGTACATCAGGGGTTTTCCAATCGCGACATGGTGTCCGATCTCAATTCCAGGCAAAAACGTGAAATGGCGCTCCTTCCCTTCCGAGCTCTGTCATGCGCCCAAATAGTGGTTTACCCCCAAATGTGGGGTATCAGTGTACTCAGAACAAATTGCACAATAACTTTTAGGGTCCTGTTACCCTTGGGAAAATGAAAATTGGGGGTGAAAAGATCATTTTTGTGAAAAAAATATGATTTTTTAATTGTACCGCTGTACGTTATAAACTTCTGTGAAGCCCTTGGGGGTTCAAAGTTCTCACCACATATCTAGATAAGTTCCTTGGGGGGGTCTAGTTTCCAAAATGGGGTCACTTGTGGGGGGTTTCCACTGTTTAGGCACATCAGGGACTCTTCAAACGCGACATGGCGTCCGATCTGAATTCCAGCCACTTTTGCATTGAAAAAGTCAAACGGCGCTCCTTCCCTTCTGAGCTCTGCCATGCACCGAAACAGTGATTCCCCCCACATATCAGGTATCAGCGTACTCAAGACAAATTGCACAATAACTTTTGCAGTCCAATTTCTCCTGTTACCCTGGGTAAAATAAAAAAAATTGAACCTGAAGTATTTTTTTTGTGAAAAAAAGTTAAATGTTAATTTTTTTTAAATATTCAAAAAATTCATGTGACGCACCTAAAGGGTTAATAAACTTCTTGTATGTGGTTTTGAGCTCCTTAAGGGGTGCAGTTTTTACAATGGTGTCACTTTTGGGTATTTTCTATCATATACACCCCGCAAAGTGGCTTCAAATGTGATGTGGTCCGTAAAAATAAAATGGTGTTGCAAAAGTGAGAAATCGCTGGTCAATTTTTAACCCTTATAACTTCCTAACAAAAAAAAATTTTGGTTCCAAAATTGTGCTGATGTAAAGTAAACATGTGAGAAATGTTACTTATCAAGTTTTCTGTGTGCCGTATCTCTGTGATTTAAGGGCATAAAAAATCAAATTTGGAATATTGCAAAATTTTAAAAATTTTCGCCAAATTTCCATTTTTTTCACAAATAAACGCAAGTTATTTGAATTAAATTTTACCACTAACATTAAAGTACAATATGTCTCGAGAAAACAATGTCAGAATCACCGGGATCCATGGAAGCGTTTCAGAGTTATTACCTCATAAATGGACAGTGGTCAGAATTGTAAAAATTGGCCCGGGAGTTAACGTGCAAACCACCCTTGGTAGTGAAGGGGTTAAAGGATTATTCCCATTTTCTTAAATGAGAATGGTTGGATAATGCTTGTAAAAACAAACAGTTTTGTAATTTACTGCTTATTAACATTTTCATCCGTTTTTGAGATATTAACACTGTTTACAGCTCGTTACCTAGGAGACCGACCACTGCTGTACTCTAATTTGCAACCACCATGCTGAAGCTGGCAGGGATTAATAGGTGACAGTGCGCTCCAGCAATCATGAACAGCTTCAAAACAGTGCTTACAAGCTCAATAAAAAAAAAGCTTGCATTTGTTCTACTGTCTAGCTATGAAGGTCAGTCTCTAAGGCAACACACTATAATTATAAGAAAGAAGAAAGCATTACTTCGACAGTAACTGATGAAATATTTAATAAGCATTTAATTGTAAAATTGCATGCCTTTCAATCACCATATCCTAAGTCACGTGACAAGGCTCGTTAAAAGGTCGACATTGACTTTTAGAATTGCTACTTCCAATAGGTGGCACTAGAGTTCTAGTCCTCTTCCTATCTGAAGAGACAATTTGCATATTTCCCAGAGGAGCATTGCAGCTTTAAGTCTCCTCATGTCAGCAGGCTTAGCATGTCAATCTCTGCAAAGAGAAACAATACTTCTTGGATATCAAACACCATCTGAAAATACACATTTATGAATATAGGAATATCCCTTTAAGGAAATGATATTGGGGAATAGACATGAAAAAATGAGTAATTTTATTTCCAGTCACACCGTAAAATGAATAAGAATAAAAAGAACACTGTCAAAATGGCAACCGCCACCGTGAGATATGCTAAATTAGAAACCCAAGTCGTCTCACATTTCTTTACCTCCTTTTGTTTCACTAGGAACGAGTCGATAAGATTCCTTTGGTCATTGACATCCAGTTCTTTCTTCTGGTTGGTGAAGGTCTCTCGAATAAAAGCGTGCAATTCATCCACATTCCGCATCACTGTTTTGTGGACTGTGGAACACCAGGTCATCACTGTTGGAAATGCATTATATAGCTGCAGAGAGAAAAATTGATGAATTGATGAAAAATAATATAAAAGCTTAACAGAAATAGACACCTTTGCAGTTAATATATCTAGTGTTCAATTGTTTCTTAAACACAACATTCCGCAACTCTCAAAGGCTAGGTTCACAAGACCGATTTTCTCTCCAATTATGCTATTATGATATTCAAATTTCTCGGATGTAGAGAAAAAAAAGTTTCTCTAACTTCTACATGCAGCATGACCGTGAAAATCGGACCAAACTCTGATGTCATGTGCGACCTGATGTCTACAACAGACCCACAGGCCTGGCTGGTCGAGTGCCATCCAATTATCAGAGTCAACTCATTCATGCTGCAATTTTTTCCCTAAGAATGATTCAGTCTGATGAAAATAATCGGATGTGCACTGCCTCATTGAATATTATAGGCACAAGTGCTATCTGTCAAAACAATGGATAGTAAGCGTCTGATTATTATGGTCATCTACACGAGCCCTAGTGCTAGGGTCCCATGACCGATTTTTTCTCATCTGAGAAAATCTGTCCGATTATGCTAAGTTATGTTATGTTAATTTGAATAGAGTGTGCTCCAATTTTTTTTGAATGTGGAGAGAAAAAAATGTTTATCCATCTTCTACATGCACGTGAAGATCGGACCATGCTTTGATGTCATTCGAATGCTGTCTGATGTTTTAGATATGAATGGATGAGTGCCATCCGATTATTGGAGGAAACTTGTGCATTATCGGAGAAAACTTGTGCATACTACAACTTTTTTCCTCTGATCAATACAGAAAAACAGAGCAGGCATGTGCGCTGCCTCATTGAATAACATGAAGATGAGCTCTAGCCATCAAAGCGACAAATAGCACTCATCCGATTATTACGCTCATGTGCACGAGTCCTAAACCTGATTCTTTAAAATGTCCTACAACCTTGCTGATGTTCACCCTGTGCATTTCTTTTACATAGCTTTTTGCTCGGCTTTCTCTCTTTTCTCTTAGTGTTAGAGATAGCAGAAGGGAGGGAAAGAGACTGCAGACGGTATATCAAAGCATAAAGAGATTGCATCCAAGTCTTGAGGGAATACTGTTCCATAGGCTATAGATAATGAGGAAAATTCAGATAACACTATTTAGAGGTAGAAAAACAGAGGCTATATATTGTGTATGAGTATAAATAAATACAATAATCTTTAATAGTATGTAAGGGAAAGAGGGAGAAATCACAAAGGCTTTCTTTGTATATAAAGAAAAGATTGAACTTATGGCAGACCATGCAAGGATGAAGAATTAAATCGCAGCATCAGTGTGTTAGCACACATGAAAAAGATTCCATATTGACTGTAGATCAAAATCAGAGTAGAAATACATGTATGCTGATACATGAGAGACCTAGTGGAGGCAGTAGTATTCTGATCACACAACCACTTCTCCACTGTGTATGACATGCACATGAGAAAAATGTTAAATCAGGAGCAGACTGCACAGCAGAATATCATAACATTGTAAGGAGGTGGACCGGATGGTGGGCGCCTGCATGCCTGGTCAGGCAACTGAAGAGGCTGCGTCCTCTGTTTCCGCGGGGAAACCTGAGGGAGGCGGACCTTCCCCTGCTGCAGGAGGGAAGGAGAAAAGAGACAGAGTTTCCTGCTGAGAGGAGGTGGCGTGAAGAGCTGAGGAGAGCACGCTGACACAGGGGGAGAGGAAGCAAAAGCACACGCTGCAGGAGAGATTGGCGTCAAGTAAGTGGAACGTGTAGAGCAGAGGGCGCTCTATTTCTCCGACCCTAGTGTGCTGGTCCTGTGACAGGTTGTGCTGCTGCTGTCCAGAATAGAAGCTGTGGTGCTGGAGAGATTAGCCATGCCAGCAGTAGAGAGCGGAGAGTGCGGAGCCATCTCAGCAGAGTGGATCGTGTGGAGCTATCTCAGCAGAGCGGAGCCGTGTCAGCAGAATGGAGTGAGTGAAGTAAAGCCAGGTGCCGTACACTAAAGACAGTGAGTGCCGCACCTGCTCTGCTGAAGAGTGATTGCATACTCGAAAGAGCCCTCCGGCTGAGGACTGAGAAAGGCAGACAGTTCGCGATGAGCACCCTTTCTGTGAACGTGGACCCGCTAGCCTCCGTGACCGGAGGAGACTCCCCTGACAAGTCGGAGACAGACGCTAGTGCCTGCATTCCTGACGTGCACAGTGACAGACCTGAGCCCCTGAGAGTAGTAGCTGGACTGACCGTGGAGCGCGGCATCGTTCCTGTGCTGACACGCTCTGAGTGTGGACTTGTGACTAAGAGTGGTGAGAGCAGGATGCCCTTTCACTGCCCAGCATCCCCCGGAAGCCGTTTCTTTATCGTGGACAGAGACTTGAGAGATTGTATGTGCCGCTGTTGCCTGTGCCACCATTGGAACCCTGAACTTCCTCGCAACAGAAGACTACAGTCTGATAAGTTTAACTCTTTATTACTGAACTCTTGTTCATCCCTCACCTACCCTGCCATCCTTCCAGTTCTGCCCTATTCCTTACCGTCACCCTACAATCCCTCACTCCCTGCGTGGTGTACGTCCCCCTGTAAATAAACCTGTTTGATCCTTGCTCTGCCTTCCCGTGCGTGACTGCATCCCGCGTGCCTGCAGGTTATTACAACATCATGGGAGTGGACCAACGAAAACAGCACTCCAAAGGATCAAATACAGCAGTGGTTTATTTCACCCAAGCATTTGAAAAATTAGTTATGCTTCAGCCTTTCAATAAACCCATTATCAAGCTTGAGGTCAGAGTCATGTCCCAATTTCAACTGTATTTGAGTATACAGTAATCAGATAACGTTGAACTTCGCTAATAAATAGTGTTGAGCGGCAGTACCAGAAATTGAGCAGCATTGAGAGCACTTAATAAGGTTAATGCAATGCTTGACCCCTTCTTTCTGCTGATTGTTAGGTAGCCTGAAACTCAGACTTCGGCCAATCACATCTTAAAGTCCTATTAAAAAAAATAGTAATACAATGTCATTGTTCTATCCTTTGAAAGCCTATCCTTTGAAAGCAGTATGGAATTGAGCTGCTTACCATTGCCATCGGGGTTCCTATTAATTGCAAACTTTCATTAACAATCTTTAATAATTTTAGAAGTGTGGGATCTTCATAATCAAACCGATTACTCAGTAAGATGGAGACGATTATGTTGGCTACAGCAGCATTTATAATCTTGGTGTTATCGAAAGGTTCGCCTGGAAATACAATGAGAAGACAAAGGTCTTAATATTTTAGCTACATCATGTAAAGTATGGGATCTAGGAATGCTTCATGTTCTATTGCATGGCATAAGTGCCCACCAAATTCATAGGTCAACCCTGCAGCCTCTGAAAAATGTTTGTCGGGCTCCCAATTGTTAAAAGGATATCACTTTCTTTAGAGTGCGGATGTGTCTAAAAGGTATACAGAAGTACAGAAGCAGATTCATTCAAGCCCCTCTTTCTGAGAGCATGAAGACATCAACTATTATGACTAGCATCTGGTAGTTTGTGAAACTTGTTGGAGATGTTTACTTGGTGCCAAGGATCTCTTAATCTGATGCCTCTGAGCATTTGTCACAGTGATTGGACCTCTACTGACCAAAAATTGATGTTATAGTCTAGCTGTACCAACATCAGCTATGCCAATCTTCAGTGTGAATACTAAAGAATAAGGGTAAATCCAAGTTGGAGTATGTCAGAGATGACCAAATTGATTAAATGCATTTGAGATTAGGTTCAAATTTGAGTCGAATTTTATAAAATTCGCAGGTCCCGGTGAACTCAAGCAATTTGCAATACTTTTCTTAAACGGTATAGAAGCCAAAGTAAGCAATACAGTCAACAGATATTTTAAGGTGACTTGACTCTTACTTAAAGAGGTGGACAATGAGTAGAAAAAATATATTTTTTTTAGAACCGGTTCCCAACTAGGACAACATTTATCAGTAAGTCTACTCTGATATTTCGCAAACAGTAGATAAACTCAAAGACTTCAAGCAAGTTTTGTCTGGTAGACACAGAGCTATGAAGGTACATGAGTTGTATATGACAATATTTTTTTTCTTCAACTGAAATTTCAGATATTGAAACAAAACACAAAATAGGATGGAACCTCTCACCAACCTTTATAAGATCTGATCTTCTCTACCAAACAATCAGTTTCTTCAGAAATCTTGTGTTCGATGGCTCCTTTCCCCATTCCAAAATCACGAAGTGTTGACAGAGTAAACCGTCTCATCACTTTCCAGTTTTCATAGTGAGCGAAAATTACTCCTAAGGACATGTTACACAATAAACAAGGCAAAAATAACAGATACAGTCGATAAACAATACAGCAACTAACATTTCCTATTCAGAAATTTGAGATTCAAAAATACTTGTGAATGGAAAAATGATTTCATGTTTATATAATGTCTTCTCAGGTGGCCATTTATGAACCAATTGCTCAATTTCTGCTGCCACCTATTACAGAATTATCAATTTCTAATCAAAATAATATATTTTCTTTTTACCGATTTCAGGTGAAAGATGTAGTAGGTGTTGGTGAAATGGAGTAGAATGAAGATATCACAGTATCTTATTTAAAGCATGAAAAAACATATTTTTTGAACTACAAGACGCACTTTTTTCCTTTAGGAAAGTGGGAGTGAGTCTTATATTCCGAATGTACTTACCAGGAGTGTGGCGGCAGCAGGAGTCGGACGATTTTTCTGGCCCTGGGCTGGGAAGAGCTGCAGGGTGACGCTGCAGGGCGATGATCTGACCCACATCCCAGGCCGGTGCGGCAGGTTTGGGAGAAGAGATCTCAGTGCCAATATCTCAAACTGTGCATGTGCCACCTCTGGCGGTCATTTTCCCTGAGGCCAATGCATTGCAGCAATGGATGTGCGGGGGCACCAGACTTTCACAAAATGTTGGCAGAGCCTCCACACCACTGAGCTGCACCAGCCTGGGATGAGTGTCAAATCATCGCCATACCACTGAACATTGCCTGTGACTCCACTCCATCAGCACTGCCAATCCCCCCAGTAAACTGAATTCGGACTGTAAGACGGACCCTCATTTGACGCATTAATTTTTTTCCCTATTTTTTTCCCTATTCTCCTTCCCTATTCTCCTTCTCCTCCTCTTTGGTCAGACCTCATCTGGAATATTGTGTCCAGTTTTGGGCACCACATTTTAAAAAAGACATCAACAAACTGGAGCAAGTTCAGAAAAGAGCGACCAGAATGGTGACCGGTCTGCAAACCCTGTCTTATGAGGAAAGGTTGCAGGATTTGGGAATGTTTAGTTTGCAAAAGAGAAGACTGAGAGGAGACTTAATAGCTGTCTACAAATATCTAAAGGGCTGTCACATTGTAGAAGGATCAACTTTATTCTCATTTGCACAAGGAAAGACTAGAAGCAATGGGATGAAACTGAATGGGAGGAGACACAGATTAGATATTAGAAAAAACTTTTTGACAGTTAGAGTGATCAATGAGTGGAACAGGCTGCCACGAGAAGTGGTGAGTTCTCCTTCAATGGAAGTCTTCAAACAGAGGCTGGACAGACATCTGACTGGGATGATTTAGCGAATCCTGCTTTGAGCATGGGGTTGGACCAGATGGCCCAGGAGGTCCCTTCCAACTCTACGATTCTATGATTCTATGATTCTATGAAAATTTTGGCGTGCGTCTTATGGTCCGCTGCGTCTTCTAGTCCAAAAAATATGGTAAGTCCCTGTAACTTTACCCAATTATTTTACAAATCAATAATACACTGGAAAATACGCAACTTTATAATCTATTTTTTCCGAGAAATCTGCTCTTGGACTGATCATTTTCAATTCATGGGTAAAATCTGTAATCAGTGAAGACAGATGTTCATATAAGTAGGCCCCGTCTCACATAGCGAGATCGCTCGCGAAATCGCTGAAATATCACCGATTTTGTGACGCAACAGTGACCTTGCAAGCGATCTCGCTACATGTGACACATAGCGGCGACCGGCGATGTCGCTGATCGTGATCGAATGTCCCAAGTCATTTTTTGGTCATTGGTGTCCCGTTGGCCAGCATGCAGCGCTGTGTTTGACACCATTACAATGACGAGCGATCTCGTTAGCGACTCAGAACTCACGCTATCGAGGGCTGACTCGTCAGAATAGCTGCTGTGTGACAAGGTCCCAACGACACCGAGGTCGTTATATGGATCGCGGTATCATTGCTGCATCGCTGAGTAGATCTGCCTGTTGAGCAGCTTACTAGCGATCATGTAGCGACGCACCAGCGATCCTTAATAGGTAGTACCGTTGTCGGGATCGCTGGTGCGTCGCAATGTGTAACGGTACCCTGATATAAGTATATCAATTACAAATCACCAACTATGATCTCCTGCTGAGAGGGAAGACATTCTGCTGCAAGTTCTCCTTGGACAGTTACAATTCTCCACAAAACTCTATGATCACCAACTGTCATCTCCTACGTCAGTAATGGGGAAAGTCTGAAATCATTAAACATAGATTTTATCCATGAATTTAGAATTTTGAGAATGAAAGATTAGTTCTGGGGGAGAAAGAATCGAATTTATCTGATATATTACAAACCCTTCTTATCTTATTTTCACATGTACTATTGATTTATATTAAAAAAAAAAAAAAAAAAAAACCCGAAATGGTTATTCTTTAACCCTTTCCTGACATGGCCAATTTCCATTTTTTTATTTTTTCGTTTTTTGCTCCCCCTTCTTACAAGAGCCATAACTTTTTTAATTTTTCTGTCCACGTTGACGTATAAGGGCATGGTTATTTTGCAAAGCATATTGCAATTTTGAATGGTACCATTTATTTTTATCCCATACTGTACTGGAACACGAGAAAAAAAAAATACAAGTGTGATGATATTCTGAAAAAAAATGCAATTCTGACATTGTTTTTATGACATATATTGTGTGATAAAAATAAAAATCGCAATATGATTCTCCTCATCAGTACGGTTACAGAGATACCAAACTTGGCAAGCTATTTTTTTTTCCTTTTTGATTGAGAAAACAGATACGGGGTCCCTAGGTGAGGACCCAGACAAGCTTATTGGTTGGGGATTCACAATCAGAACGGAGATTTTTTAAAACAGACGTTTCTGAATTGAACTGAACAAGGCAAAGAAAAACTTCCTTCCACCCATCTGTATTTATCTTATGTCCATTACCGTGTCCTTTTGATATTTCGAGAAACATTGGCACATTTGGTCTTCCCAAAAATTCATCTGCATGATTGACCAGGGCGTCTTTTACAGCCTCATATCCGCACAGGACAACAACTTTCTCTACTCCTAATTGTATGGTATATATGGGCCCATACTTCTTAGAGAGCTGTAAATTTAAGAAGAGATAGCGTTATCTAAATTTCCAGAAATTCTAATAATCCGACATTTATTTTTGGAGCCAATAATCTGATTACCTAAAGATCTTTGTACCATCCCATCCTTTACTTATGCCCCAGCAATAGAGTCTACTCATGAAGTAAGACAATGCGAAAAAGCAGCTCCCACCTTGAAAACTGCTGTTGCCCTTAAGAGTACTTCAACATTTGTGTTGGTTAATTAGGACACGGAAGTCTTGCCCCCCAGGTCTACCTAAAAATTGGCAGAATTAAGATTGTGCTAATTCCTTAATAGGGTACTCTGATTTGGAAAATGCATGGTTACTTACAGTAACATTTACATTTTTGTCACAAAAATTTACTTTAGACTCAATTTTTTTTATTGTTTTTCCAAGGGCAACAGGAAAAAAGATCACAAAATTACCCCATATGTGAAGAAAAACCACTGCTTGGGCGCATGAGGGCTTGGAAGGGAAGGAGCACCAATTGACTTTTTAATACATGGCTTGCAGAAATAATTAGCGAACGCCATGTTGCGTTTGGAGAGCCCCTGATGTGCCTATACAGTAGAAACCCACCACAAGTTGTACCATCTTGGAAACTAGACCCCTCAGAAAACTTATCTAGATGTGTGATGAGCACCTTAAACCCCCAGGTGATTCACAGAAGTTTATAACATAAGACTTGTAAAAAAAAATCACATTTTTCCTACTAAAATTTTATTTAAGGCTACTTTCACACTAGAGTTTTTTTGCACTGAAGCGTTTCGTATGCATTTGCTTATTTTATGCGCATGCGTTTTATCCAGTTTGACTCTTAAAACGCATGCGTTTTTAAGCGCTGACGTGCGCATGTCCATGTGCATGCCAGCATTCTCATAGGCTGTAATGTGATTTTTTTTTGCACATTCCGTGCATTTGTTCGCACGTGTTTTTTTGACACAGGTTGGGCGTGCAAAAAATGCAACAGGTGCGTCCAGCGCGCATAGGCGCACACTGCAAAAAAACCGCATGCGCACAAACATGCATACAAACGCTAGACAATGCGCACCCATGTTAAACATAGGGGCGCATTGCGCATGTGCATGGTTGTGCACGCAGCGCAAAAAAACGCTAGTGTGAAACCAGCCTAAGCCTCAAATTTTGCATTTTCACAAGGATAGCAGGAAAAAATGGACCCCCAAATTTGTTGTGCAATTCTTCCTAAGTACAAAGATCTGCCGTATATGGGGGCTATTGTTTGGGCTCACGGAAGGGTGCAGAAAAGAAGGAATGACGTTTTAGAACGCAGTATTTGATGTAATGGTCTGCTGGTGTCATTTCTCATTTCAAGAGCCCTTGATATACCCAAAAAGTGGAAAACCCCCACAAGTGACACTATTTTGGAAGCTAGACCCCTCAAGGGATATATCTAAATTTGTGGTGAGCACCATAAATCCCCAGCTGCTTCACAGAAGTTTATAAAGTAGAGCCATGAAAAAAATTCACTCAAAAATGTTATTTTAATCCCAAATTTTTTTATTTTATATTTCTCCTGAGTACGCTGATTCCCAATATGTGGTCAAAAACTACTTTTGAGGAACAGTGCAAAGCTCAGAAGGGAAGAAGCGCCATAGTGGAGTGCACACTTTGCTGGACTAGTTTGAGGGTTCCATGTCATATTGGTAGAGCCCCTGAGGTGCCAGAACAGCAGAACGCCCAATTAGAGACCCCATTTTTCAAACTACACCTCTCAATGAAGTTATCTAGGGGTGAAGTGATCATGTTGACACTACATGTGGGTCACAAAATTACATTTTTACCACCAAAATTTAGTTTTAGTCCCAGATTTTAAGTCTTCACACAGGGAAATGGGTGAAAATAGCATAGAAATGTGCCCCATAATTTCTTCTGAATGTATATATACCCCATATGTGGCTGTACAGTACTGCTTAGCCACTCGGCAAAACTCAGGAGGGACTTCTCCTTCCAAACACGGCGAGTGGAGTTTATACCAAAAAATTCTATTTTGGTCTCATCTGACCACATGACCTTTTCCCATGCCACCTCTGGATTATCCAGATTGTCATTGGTGAATTTCAAATGGGCCTGGACATGTGCTTGTGTGAGCAGACAGGCCTTGCGTGCCCTGCAGGATTTTAATCCATGAAGGCGTAGTATGTTACTAATGGTAATATTTGAGACTGTGGTCTCAGCTCTTGTACCAGTCTGGTTCGTGACCTTTCTCAAAATAATCCTTACTTCACGAGGCGAGATCTTGCATAGAACCTCAGACTGAGGAAGATTGACAGTCATTTTGTGCTTATTCCACTTTCTAGTAATTGTGACAACAGTTGTTGCCTTCTTACCAAGCTACTTTCCTATTGTTCTGTAGCTCATCCCAGTCTTGTGCAGGCCTACAATTTTGTCACTGGTGTCTTAGACATCTCTTAAGTCTTGGCCAAGGTGAAACAGATTGGAGTGCGATTGATTGATTGATTGTGTGGATAAGTGACTTTTATACAGGCAATGAGTTCAAATAGATGCAATTAATACAGGTAACGATTACAGAATAGGAGAGCTTCACAAAGAAAAACTAACATGTTTGAGAGGCAGGATTCTTGCTGGTTTGTAGGTAATCAAATACTTATTTCATGAAATAAAATGCAATTTAATTATTGACAGCGGGTTAGGAAAGTATTCAGACCCCTTTAAATTTTTCAGTCTTTGTTTCATTGCAGCCATTTGGTAAATTCAAAAAGGTTCACTTTTTTCTCATTAATGTACACTCTGCACCCCATCTTGACTGAAAAAAACAAGAAATGTAGAAATGTTTGCAAATTTATTAAAAAAGAAAAACTGAAATATCACACGGTCATAAGTATTCAGACCCTTTGCTCAGACACACTTATTTAAGTCACATGCTCTCCATTTCCATGTGATCCTCCTTGAGATGGTTCTACTCCTTCATTGGAGTCCAGCTGTGTTTAATTAAACTGATAGGACTTGATTTGTAAAGGCGCACACCTGTCTATATAAAACCTCACAGCTCACAGTGCATGTCAGACCAAATGAGAATCATGAGGTCAAAGGAACTGGCCAAGGAGCTCAGAGACAGAATTGTGGCACGGCACACATCGGGCCAAGGTTACAAAAGAATTTCTGCAGTATTCAAGGTTCCTAAGAGCACAGTGACCCCCATAATCCTTAAATGGAAGATGATTGGGACCACCAGAAGTCTTCCCAGATCTGGCTGTCCTGCCAAACTGAGCAATCGTGGGAGAAGAGTCCTGGAGAGAGAGATAAAGAAGAACCACAAGATCACTGTGGCTGAGATCTACAGATGCAGTAGGGAGATGGGAGAAAGTTCCACAAAGTCAACTATCACTGCAGCCCTCCACCAGTCAGGCCTTTATGGCAGAGTGGCCCAAAGGAAGCCTCTCCTCAGTAGAAGACATATGAAAGCCTCCATAGAGTTTGCCAAAAAAACACATGAAGGACTTTCAGACTATGAGAAATAAGATTTTCTGGTCTGATGAGATGAAGATAGAACTTATTGGTGATAATTCTAAGCAGTATGTGTGGAGAAAACAAGACACTGCTCATCACCTGCCCAACACAATCCCAACAGTGAAACATGGTGGTGGCAGCATCATGCTATGGGGATATTTTTCAGCTGCAGGGACAGGACGCCTGGTTGTAATTGAAGGAAACATGAATGCGGCCAAGTGCAGAGATATCCTGGATGAAAACCTCTTCCTTCCAGAGTGCTCTGGATCTCAGACTTGCCGAAGGTTCAACTTTCAACAAGACAATAAACCAAAGCACACAGCTAAAATAACAAAGTAGTGGCTTCAGAACAACTCTGTGAACATTCTTGAATGGCCTAGCCAGAGCCCTGATCTAAACCCAATGGAGCATCTCTGGAAAGTCCTGAAAATGGTTGTCGACCAACATTCGCCATCCAACCTGACGGAATTGTGCCCAAAGAAGAATGCCAGGGGTCCCATAATCCAGGTGTGAAAGACTTGTTGCATCATTCCCAAGAAGACTCATGTCTGTACTAGCGCAAAAGGTGCTTCTACTCAATACTGAGCAAAGGGTCTGAATACTTATGACCATGTGATATTTCAGTTTTTCTTTTTTAATAAATTTGCAAAAATTGCTACATTTTTTTTCAGTCAAGATGGGGGGTGCAGAGTGTACATTAATGAGAAAAAAATGAATTTATACATTACGTACCCACTGTATGAAAAAATATTTTCTGTTTTTTATTTTTAGATTCTGTCTCTCACAGTTGAAGTGTTCCTGCGATAAAAATTAGAGACCTCTCCGTTCTTTGTAGGTGGGAAAACTTGCAAAATCGGCAGTGTATCAAATACTTATTTTTCCCACTGTAGGCGGCTTACTTTAAATAGCTGCTATATATACAGTATTAAGAACACATGGGACATGCACAAAAATGAACAGGTCAGTAGGACAATGTTCACACCACCCAAAGACTGAGACACAGAAAAAACACACAGTATGACAAACGTGCATGAATACTCTGTTGTAAAATATATGTCACAGTAAGCAGCAAGTGCTAGTAAAAGATGATAACAAAACAAGGTATTTAGTTGATACGTTTTTTGCAAAAAATGTATATGAAGCCACTCCTCCGTGTCATGGTATACCCTTCTTGGAGCAGTCCTATCTAATGTATTTAAACCTGATTATGTGAACAATACCTTCATGAGCAGGATTCAGAAAGGCACTGCCCGGTATGGGCACACTGTGCAAAATGGCTCTTTATGTGCATGTACCACAAGAGAGAGGCGGGAATCTCCCAAAAGCTTGCATGAGCAAGAAATTAATAAATTAAAAACACATGGGACATGCACAAAAATGAACAGGTCAGTAAGACAATGTTCACACCACCCAAAGACTGAGGCACAGAAAAAACACACAGTATGACAAACGTGCATGGACAGCCCATGGAAGAAGCCCACGTGAAGCACTCATAGGGGCGCATTGTGTGGTGGTCCTGACAGCAAATGGGTGAGCAATGACTTTGAGGTTATGACATGAGGAGGATTAGCAGGCGATTATTTTGCAATTCACACCCCACTGGGGGATTATTTCACCTATGCTGATTAGTATCCTGGGGCCTCTGGAGCATAATGGCACTGGCTTTAGATATGATAATTCTGTTTGCTGTTAGCAGCCCTGCACATAGTTGCACCTTAGTCTCTCTGTAACGCATTTGTCATATTCATGGTTGTTATGTCTACATATTTTATACAGTCTTTTGTGAATAACAATAAAATAATGAAGCAATTTTATGGGTGGATTTAGACTCCTTTTTTTTGGTTGTCTATATATGTATTGGAGTTTTCCATGGGCTAATGCCCGCGTGTGGTGTAGATTATCAAGCATTCACCACTATTTGTGATGATTTCTGCTGCTGGGATTTTGTATTTGAGGCTGAGTCAGAGACTAGCATCCGTGTCCACCGGTGGCTCTGCACGCCACGGTGTACGTGCTCAACACCCCTCCATGGTCAGTGTCTATAGTGGTGTCCGCAGGTGCGACACCACGTGCTCAGAAGGTCTAGAGGGACTCCGACCCCGTATCCTTGGGGCCGAGTTCCGTGACCACATTCTGAGCGCCCCCTTGACGAGCTCTGTGAGTGATAACAGACTCCGGCATTTAAGTTTCGCAGTACTGCGGCTCTGTGACGTAACAGAGTCCGCTCCTGATCACACCGGATGACATTATCCCGCGTGTGACCTTTTGTATACCGCCATATACATCCGCCATTACTAAGCAGCAATTTACCACTTCTGCACGGTGGACTCCGGGCTGTGAACGCACCTTACTATCATTATATTATTTGGTGCGTTCCGCCAGCCCGTAAAATTATACTAGCGCCAGGGTCTGTCTAGTAATGGCGGACGAACAGCGACTGCTGCAGTACATCCTACAGCTGCAGGGCAGGTTGGCGGCTCTCGAGCGTTCAGCCTCAGCTGCGGAAGTTACTGCAGTCGCTGTTCTGGCGGCCACGGAGGCTTTCTCCCGTGTGACCACTGCCATCCCTGCCCCGACTTTGTCCCGCCTCCCGAGAAGTTCTCAGGTGATAGTGCTTCTTGTAGGGGTTTAATGAGCCAGTGCTCTATACAGCTGGAGCTGCTGGCAGCATGATTCCCCTCCTAGCGGGCTAAAGTGGGATTTATAATTTCCCTCTTGTCGGGCAGGGCTTTGGAGTGGGCCACACCGCTGTGGGAGCGTGGTGATCATGTGGTACAGAGTGCCTCGCAGTTCTGGGGCACTCTGAAGCATTTCTTCCTGGGACCACGAGTCACCCATGACACCGCGCTCCGGCTGCTGGCATTGTCACAGGGCTCGTCCATGGTCAGCCACTTTGCCATCCAGTTCTGGATGCTGGTCTTGGAGCTAGAGTGGCCAGATAAAGTCCTCATACCGGTATTCTGGAGAGGTTTGGCTGACCATGTGAAGGACACTCTCGCCACCAGGGAGATTCCCGCTACAGTGGAGGAACTTATCACTGTCTCCACTGGTATAGACCTTCGCTTTGCAGAGCGAAGGTTGGAGCGGTCCAAGTGTAGGCAGAGGTTTAGGTTGGCACCCAGTTTTGCTAAACCTCTGCAATCTCCTGATCAGGCGTCCGAGCATCAGGGGGCTTCCCATGAGGGATCCAGGCCCCGGTCCACTCGAGCTCCTGTCATCTGTCATGGTTGCCGGCAGTCCGGTCACTTTGCCAACTGGTGCCCACAGCGGCTGGGAAAACGCTCGTCCCTAGTGGCCGTAGGAGGAGGCTCACTAGAATCCGCGGCATTTTCCTCCAAGTTGTCCTTTAAGGGGACTCTTCAGTTTGGTTCTTTCACTCTGGCGGTGGAGGTTTGTGTGGATTCCGGAGCCGAGGGCAATTTTATGTCATCTGCCTTCTCTCAACGGCACGCAATACCACTGGTTATGATGTACAAGCCAGTCACCGTCAGAGTAGTGAACGGGGCGACTCTGCCCTCACAGATTACCCACCAAACCACTCCACTGATACTCTCGGTGACTCCATCTCATCAGGAGACATAGACCAGGTCCTTCTCTGGGTTCCCTGGTTGTGGTATCACTCTCCCCATATAGAGTGGTCCTCTTGGTTGGAGTAAGTCATGTGAGGGTAGATGTCTGAGGGAGTGCGTCCAGGTTGCCTCTACCGAAGTCCCTGCAGATCTATCCACGCTCCCCATACACTATCGACAGTATGCAGATGTGTTCTCCAAAAAGGCGGCGGAGACACTTCCACCACACCGCCCCTAAGCCTGTCCAATTGACCTTTTGCCTGGTGCAGAGCCTCCCTGGGGTCGAGTCTATCCCCTATCTCTCCCGGAGACAGAGGCCATGTCTCAATACATCAGGGAGAATCTGGCAAGAGGGTTCATTAGAAAGTCAGTGTCACCAGCGGGGGCGGGATTCTTCTTGCCCAGAAGAAGAGTGGGGAACTACGTCCTTGCATCGATTACAGGGGTCTTAACGCCATCGCTGTAAAGAATAACTATCCTCTGCCCTTGATATCAGAGCTGTTTGGTAGGCTACGGGGAGCGAGAGTGTTTACCAAACTTGATCTGTGGGGGTCTTACAACCTAATTCGCATCCGTGATAGGGACGAATGGAAGATGGCATTTAACACCAGGGATGGGCACTATGAATACCTGGTGATGCCCTTCGGGTTCTGTAATGCCCTCGCCGTCTTCCAGGACTTTGTGAATGATATCTTCCGGGATATGCTTGCCACTTCAGTGGTAGTCTATCTGGATGATATCCTCATCTACTCTCCAGATATTGACTCCGACCAGAGAGATGTTTGCAAAGTTTTTGACCTCGTGCTGGCAAACTGCCTCTATGCCAAGTTGGAGAAGTGTGTGTTTGAGCAGGAGTCCTTGCCTTTCCTGGGGTGTATCATCTCCGCCTAGAGTTTGGCCATGGATCCTGCCAAGCTACAGGCAGTGATGGATTGGCAGGAACCCCATTCTCTCAAAGCAGTGCAGCCCTTTATGGGGTTCATAAATTACTATCGCCAATTCATGCCCCACTTCTCGACTTTGATAGCGCCCTTGGTAGTCCTCACCAAGAAGGGTGCAAACCCTAAGTTGTGGTCGGAACCTGTCTCCAAGGCCTTCTCCTCTATTAAATCCCATTTCGCTAGAGTTCCCATCCTACATCACCCTGATGTGGATAAACCCTTCATTCTGGAGGTAGATGCCTCTTCCGTCGGTGCTGGAGCAGTCCTGTTCCAGAAGGACTCGCAAGGTCGGAAGCACCCATGCTTCTTCTTCTCCAAGACCTTCACATCGGTGGAGAGGAATTATTCCATCGGGGACAGGGAGTTGCTGGCAATGAAGTTGGCCTTTTCAGAATGGAGACACCTCCTGGAGTGTGCTCGCCACCCTTTCCAGGTGTTCACCGATGACAAGAACTTGGTCTATTTACAAATAGCCCAGCAGCTGAATTCTCACCAGGCCAGATGGTCCTTGTTCTTCTCCCGATTCCACTTCACCCTGCATTTTCTCTTCGGGGAGAAGAACGTCCGGGCCGATGCTCTCTCCCGCTCCATGGACTCATCGGAGGAGGAGCCTCGGCTGATAGTCCCATCTGAGAGCCTGAGGACCGTGGCTCCGGTCGCTCTTGAGTCTGTACCCCCGGACAATACTTTTGTCCCTGCCCGTCTGCGACCGGAGGTCCTCTCTTGGGCTCATTCGTCCAGGGTGAGTGAACATTTTGGGACCAAACGGACCTCAGAGCTTCTGGCGAGGACGTACTGGTGGCCACATATGGCCCGTGATGTCAGGGACTATATTCTGGTGTGCGTCTCTTGCGCCCAGAATCGGTCCTCTCGGCAGCGGCCCGCTGGGCTACTCTACCCCATGCTGGTAGCGGACATGCCCTGGGAAATGTTCAGTATGGACTTTGTGGTGGGACTGTCCAAGTCGAGTGGCAGCAACATCATTTGGGTTGTCACCGATCATTTCTCCAAGATGGTGCATCTGGTACCACTCTCTCGGCTACCTTCTGCACGGGGCCTGGCAGCGTTGTTTATTAAGCACGATTTCCACCTGCATGGCATGCCAGACAAGATTGTCAGCAACCGGGGTCCTCAGCTTGCGTCTCGGTTCTGGAGAGAGTTATGTTCCCAGCTCAGCATTGAGCTAAATCTCTCCTTAGCCTATCATCCCGAGACAAACGGGTTGGTAGAGAGAGCCAACCAGTCCCTGGTCACATATCTACGACGTTTTGTCTCGGCCAGGCAGGATGACTGGGCATCCTTGCTGCCATGGGCAGAGTTCACTTTGAACAACGCTTTAGCCGACTCCACTGGTCAGACCCCATTCCTCCTAAATTATGGCCAGCATCTGCGCATCCCTGTGCCCATGCCTGTGTCATCCACTGACTCTAGGGTGGCAGACTGGGCGGTGGAGGCACGTGACATTTGGGATCGCAGTCAGGTTGCTATCCGGGCCTCCAAGGAGAGAATGAGGACCTCCGCTGACGCACACCGGCGCCCTGCTCCAACCCTTGCCCCTGATGATTTAGGGTGTGTGCACATGCTGCGGATTCTGCTGCGATTCCGCAGTGGATTTGGCCACGGCGGGTCTGCAGCAGTTTTTGCTGCGGTGTACAGTATCATTATTCCCTATGGGAATAAAAAACCGCAGTGTAGATGGTGCATTTTTTCCGCACGGTTTTTCTGCAGTTTTGAAACCGCAGAAAGAATTGACATGTCAATTCTTTCCGTGGAATCCGCAGCGGTTTGCCAACTCCAGGTAAAACCGCAGGTCTTTTGACCTGCAGATTTTACAAAATCCATGCGGCCAAATCTGCACCCCATTCCACAGCGTGTGCACATAGCCTATGTGTGGCTCTCTGCCCGAAACATCAGGTTGTGGGTTGAGTCCGCTAAGTACGCACCTCGCTACATTGGTCCCTTCAAGGTCCTTGAGCAGATCAACCCTGTGGTCTACAGTCTGGCCCTTCCACCACACTTGGCTACTCTGACACGTTCCACGTGTCCCTCCTTAAGCCTGTTCACATGTCCCGGTTCTCCGAGTCATCTGCCGGGACATCAGACCTGTCTTTGGACGAGTTTGAGGTCAATGCTATCGTGGGATGCAAGGTGATGTGGTGTAAAAAGTTTTATTTGGTGGATTGGAAGGGTCATGGTCCAGAGGCTCAGACCAGGGAGCCAGTGGGGAACATCCATGCTCTGCTCCTTACTGTGGCATTTGAGCATGGCGAGGCTCAGAGACGGGGAGGGGCCCTAGGGGGGGTGACGCTAGGCATCGTGTTCCGTTCGCTGCACAGCAGGAATCCCGAGACTTGCATTCGGCGGTCTCCCATTCCTCTCTGGCCGCACAGGAGGTTGCTCAGCAGACTTGTCGATCCAGGCGCTCTGCTCAGACCAGCTCTGTAGGGTTGGTTGCTGCTGCCACCTCTGGTCCAGCTATAGCAACACATGCTGGTCAGCAGCAAGCTACTCCAGGGACTAAGTCCTCCTTTCGGTCCACTGAGCATGCCCGTGGGACGATCTCTCATTGGAGATCGGAGGTCACATGCTCAGGTCCTTTTCCAGCTCGGATTGGACCATTAGAAAGGTCAGGAAGGTCCCAAAAGGACGCAGCTATAAAAGGTTCGCATGGCCGCTCGGCCATGCGCTAGTAAGTATAGACAAAGTTTAGACCATGTGGAGTAAGTGTTGTATGCAAGTATGAATGTCTCTGGTGAGCGACTCATTGGAAACCCCTACCCTTGGTACGCATGTGTTGTGCAGCCTAGCCTGTCAAGTGCCCAGGTCTAGGTGTAGGTAGAGGCTGAGTCAGAGACTAGCATCCGTGTCCACTGGTGGCTCTGCACGCCACGGTGCACGTGCTCGACACCCCTCCATGGACAGTGACGATAGTGGTGTCCTCAGGTCCGACGCCACATGCTCAGAAGATCTAGAGGGACTCTGACCCCGTGTCCTTGGGGCAGAGTTCCGTGACCACATTCTGAGCGCCCCCATGCCGAGCTCTGTGAGTGATAACAGACTCCGGCATTTAAGTTTCGTGGTACTGCGGCTCTGTGACAGGGCCGCAGCTATAATGAGGCAAGTTGAGCGAGGTGCTGAAGTGGAAGGCAGCAGGGGGCGGCATTATGTGTGCCTCTACCCACATTACCTACAATTTAGCCTCTGCGCGCTGGTGCTGCGGTCGTGCAAGAGGCTGTAATTGATGAGATCACAGGAGGGAAGGAGTAAGGGCCCCCTGATCATGTGACCCATGACTCCTCCCCTCCTGTGACCTCATCACAGGTCCTGTAGTCACTCCTCTCCTCATCTGTAGCGTCTTCAATCCGGATATCATGTGACCCTGACTCCTCCCCTCCTATGACCTCATCACAGGTCCTGTGCGCATCAGCCCTTGTTTTATGCAGGACTCTGCTGTCTGTGCTGGCTGTCATCGTCCTGGATGAGGGAAGATTATTTGTGGGGTCAGGGGGGTTTACAGGGTGTACGGAGCAGAGCTGCAAGTGTACGAGGTGTACGGAGCAGAGATGTGTACGAAGTGGAGCTGTGTGTGTGTACGAGGTGTACGGAGCAGAGATGTGTACAGAGTGGAGCTGTGTGTGTACGAGGTGTGCGGAGCAGAGCCACGAATGTGTGAGGTGTACCGAGCAGAGCTGAAAGTGTACGAGGTGTATGGAGCGGTGTGTGTACATGGAGTGGAGCTGTGTGTGTACGAGGTGTTCGGAGCAGAGCTGCAAGTGTGTGAGGTATACGGAGCGGAGCTGTGTGTGTACGAGGTGTAAGGAGCAGAGCCGCGTGTGTACGAGGTGTAAGGAGCAGAGCCGCATGTGTACGAGGTGTAAGAAGCAGAGCCACGTGTGTACGAGGTGTAAGGAGCAGAGCCGCGTGTGTACGAGGTGTAAGGAGCAGAGCCGCATGTGTACGAGGTGTAAGAAGCAGAGCCACGTGTGTACGAGGTGTAAGGAGCAGAGCCGCGTGTGTACGAGGTGTAAGGAGCAGAGCCGCATGTGTACGAGGTGTAAGAAGCAGAGCCACGTGTGTACGAGGTGTAAGGAGCAGAGCCATGTGTGTACGAGGTGTAAGGAGCAGAGCCGTGTGTGTATGAGGTGTAAGGACTAGAGCAGAGTGTGTACGATGGGTAAGGAGCAGAGCTGCGTGTGTACGAGGTGTAAGGAGCAGAGCCCCATGTGTACGAGGTGTAAGGAGCAGAGCTGCGTGTGTACGAGGTGTAAGGAGCAGAGCTGCGTGTGTACGAGGTGTAAGGAGCAGAGCCACGTGTGTATGAGGTGTAAGGAGCAGAGCCGCGTGTGTACGAGGTGTAAGGAGCAGAGCCCCATGTGTACGAGGTGTAAGGAGCAGAGCTGCGTGTGTACGAGGTGTAAGGAGCAGAGCCACGTGTGTATGAGGTGTAAGGAGCAGAGCCGCGTGTGTACGAGGTGTAAGGAGCAGAGCCGCGTGTGTACGAGGTGTAAGGAGCAGAGTCGCGTGTGTACAAGGTGTAAGGAGCAGAGCCGTGTGTGTACGAGGTGTAAGGAGCAGAGCCGCGTGTGTACGAGGTGAACAGAGCGAAGCCATGTGTGTACAAGGTGTAAGGAGCAGAGCCGCATGTGTACGTGGACCGAGGTGCACGGAGCAGAGCTGCACATGTATGAGGTGTACGGAGCAGAGCCGCACGTGTGTGAGGTGTACGCAGTGGAGCCGTGTGTGTGTACGAGGTGTAAGGAGCAGAATCTTGAGTGTGTGAAGTGTACCGAGCGGTGCCTCGAGTATATGAGTTGTACGGAGCGGAGCAGCGTGTGTACGAGGTGTAAGGAGCGGAGCCGCGTGTGTACGAGGTGTAAGGAGCAGAGCCGCGTGTGTACGAGGTGTAAGGACCGGAGCCGCGTGTGTACGAGGTGTAAGGAGCGGAGCCGCGTGTGTACGAGGTTTAAGGAGCGGAGCCGCGTGTGTACGAGGTGTACGGAGTGGAGACGTGTGTGTGTACGGAGCGGAGCCGTGTGTATGTACAAGGTGTAGAGCAGTGTGTGTACGAGGTTTAAGGAGCAGAGCCGCGTGTGTACGAGGTGTAAGGAGCGGAGCCGCATGTGTACAAGGTGTAAGGAGCGGAGCCGCGTGTGTACGAGGTGTAAGGAGTGGAGCCGCGTGTGTACGAGGTGTAAGGAGCGGAGCCGCGTGTGTACGAGGTGTACGGAGTGGAGCCGTGTGTGTGTACGAAGCGGAGCCGTGTGTATGTACAAGGTGTACGGAGCGGAGCCGCACGTGTGGAAGGTGCACAGAACAGAGCTGCACGTGTACGAGGTGTACGTTGTAGAGATGTGTACGGAGTGGAGCTGTGTGTGTGTACAGAGCTGTGTGTGTACACGGAGCGGAGCCGTGTGTGTGTATGAGGTGTACGGAGCAAAGCCGCGAGTGTGTGGGTTGTGCGGGGCTGTGTGTGTGCGAGGTGTACAGGAGGTGGGGAGCATTCATACCTCCCAGCGGGACAGTCCCGATTTTGATAGAGATTCTGCCCCACTGTCCCAGCTGGGAGCTTACTTTTCCCACGGATGCCTGAGTTCACGGCGGAGCCCCAAGGAGCACTTTTAAAGTTGCAAGTGACGTTCCACCCGAAGGGACGTGCTAGAAGCTGACTGGAAATGAGGTAATTTCCGGAGGAAATTGTAACGGAACCATGGAGGCCCTTCAGGGAATGCTTCAGATCCATCACTGTATCCTCCCCCAACAGCGCGGACATCAAGATTTCTGTGGACTCGGGATGCCGGCCATGTGAGCAGATCATGATATGTCCTGCATCAGGAGGCTCAGGTGGGCACTTCAGTGACATAATATTTGGGGCCCATTATACTGTATGAAGCAATATATGGTGCCCATTATACTGTATGCAGTAATATATGGTGCTCATAATACTGTATGAAGTAATATATGGTGCTCATTACACTGTATGAAGTAATATATGGGGCCCATTATACTGTATGAAGTAATATATGGGGCCCATTATACTGTAAGAAGTAATATATGGGGCCCATTATGCTGTGTGACATAATATTTGGGGCCCATTATACTGTATACAGTAATATATGGGGCTCATTATACTGTATGAAGTAATATATGGTGCCCATTATGCTGTATGAAGTAATATACAGTTGTGGCCAAAAGTATTAACACCCCTGCAATTCTCTCAGATAATACTCAGTTTCTTCCTGAAAATGATTGCAAACACAAATTCTTTGGTATTATTATCTTCATTTAATTTGTCTTAAATGAAAAAACACAAAAGAGAATGAAGCAAAAAGCAAAACATTGATCATTTCACACAAAACTCCAAAAATGGGCCAGACAAAAGTGTTGGCACCCTTAGCCTAATACTTGGTTGCACAACCATTAGCCAAAATAACTGTGACCAACCGCTTCCGGTAACCATCAATGAGTTTCTTACAATGCTCTGCTGGAATATTAGACCATTCTTCTTTGGCAAACTGCTCCAGGTCCCTGATATTTGAAGGGTGCCTTCTCCAAACTGCCATTTTTAGATCTCTCCACAGGTGTTCTATGGGATTCAGGTCTGAACTCATCATTGCTGGCCACCTTAGAAGTCTCCAGTGCTTTCTCTCAAACCATTTTCTAGTGCTTTTTGGAGTGTGTTTTGGGTCATTGTCCTGCTGGAAGACCCATGACCACTGAGAGAGACCCAACTTTCTCACACTGGGCCCTACATTATGCTGCAAAATTTGTTGGTAGTATTCAGACTTCATAAGCCATGCACACGGCCAAGCAGTCCAGTGCCAGAGGCAGCAAGGCAACCCCAAAACATAAGGGAACCTCCGCCATGTTTGACTGTAGGGACCGTGTTCTTTTCTTTGAATGCCTCTTTTTTTCTCCTGTAAACTCTAAGTTGATGCCTTTGCCCAAAAAGCTCTACTTTTGTCTCATCTGACCAGAGAACATTCTTCCAAAACGTTTAAGGCTTTTTCAGGTAAGTTTTGGCAAACTCCAGCCTGGCTTTTTTATGTCTCGGGGTAAGAAGTGGGGTCTTCCTGGGTCTCCTACCATACAGTCCCTGTTCATTCAGACGCCGACGGATAGTACGGGTTGACACTGTTGTACCCTCGGACTGCAGGGCAGCTTGAACTTGTTTGGATGTTAGTCGAGGTTCTTTATCCAACATCCGCACAATCTTGCGTTGAAATCTCTTGTCAATTTTTCTTTTCCGTCCACATCTAGGGAGGTTAGCCACAGTGCCATGGGCTTTACACTTCTTGATGACACTGCGCACGGTAGACACAGGAACATTCAGGTCTTTGGAGATGGACTTGTAGCCTTGAGATTGCTCATGCTTCCTCACAATTTGGTTTCTCAAATCCTCAGACAGTTCTTTGGTCTTCTTTCTTTTCTCCATGCTCAATGTGGTACACACAAGGACACAGGACAGAGGTTGCGTCAACTTTAATCCATGTCCACTGGCTGCAAGTGTGATTTAGTTATTGCCAACACCTGTTAGGTGCCACAGGTAAGTTACAGGTGCTGTTAGTTACACAAATTAGAGAAGCATCACATGATTTTACGAACAGTGCCAATACTTTTGTCCACTCTCTTTTTTATGTTTGGTGTGGAATTATATCCAATTTGGCATTAGGACAATTCTTTTTGTGTTTTTTCATTTAAGACAAATTAAATGAAGATAATAATACCAAAGAATTTGTGTTTGCAATCATTTTCAGGAAGAAACTGAGTATTATCTGACAGAATTGCAGGGGTGTCAATACTTTTGGCCACAACTGTATGGTGCCCATTGTACTGTATGCAGTAATATACGGTGCCCATTATGCTGTACAAAGTAATATATGGTGCCCATTATGCTGTATGAAGTAATATATAGTGTCCATTATACTGTATGAAGTAATATATGGTGCCCATTATACTGTATGAAGTAATATATGGTGCCCATTATGCTGTATGAAGTAATATATGGGGCCCATTATACTGTATGAAGTAATATGGGGCCCATTACACTGTATGAAGTAATATATGGTGCCCATTATACTGTATGAAGTAATATATGGTGCCCATTATACTGTATGAAGTAATATATGGGGCCCATTATACTGTATGAAGTTATATATGGGGCCCATTATGCTGTATGAAGTAATATATGGGGCCCATTATTCTGTAAGAAGTAATATATGGGGCCCATTATGCTGTATGAAGTAATATATGGTGCCCATTATACTGTATGAAGTAATATATGGGGTCCATTATACCGTATGAAGTAATATATGGTGCACATTATGCTGTATGAAGTCATATATGGGGCCCATTATGCTGTATGCAGTAATATATGGGGCCCATTATGCTGTATGCAGTAGTATATGGGGCCCGTTATACTGTATTAAGTCATATATGGGGCCCATTATACTGTATGAAGTAATATATGGGGCCCATTATACTAGATGAAGTAATATATGGGGCCCATTATACTGTATGAAGTCATATATGGGGCCTATTATGCTGTATGAAGTAATATATGGGGCCCATTATACTGTATCAAGTAATATATGGTGCCTATTATGCTGTATGAAGTAATATATGGGGCCCATTATACTGGATGAAGTAATATATTGGGCCTATTATACTATATGAAGTCATATATGGGGCCCATTATACTGTATGAAGTAATATATGGTTCCTGTTATGCTGTATGAAGTAATATATAGGGCCCATTATACTGGATGAAGTAATATATTGGGCCTATTATACTGTATGAAGTCATATTTGGGGCCCAATATACTGTATGCAGTAATATATGGGGCCCATAATACTGTATGGAGCATTATGTGGGGATAGGGGATGACTTTCTGTTTGTTGTGGATCTGACCGCTGGGACCCCCATGATCCTGAGAAACACAGCTTTGAAGAGCAACATGTAAATGGAGCTGTGGTCAGTCATACGCACTGTGGTGCCATTCACATGTGACTCTTCAAATAACTCCTTAAAGAGAGTGATGAGGGGACAACAAAGTATAGCAAAAATTCACTGATCGGGGTGAGGAGTGCTATAGTTTGTGGGCTGGTGGGGTTTGTGTGGCAGGGCTTCATTTCTGTCCCAGTCTGGCCCTGTATGATAAAATGAAAACCTGGCACTCAACTTAATGCTTGGTGAGGCAGTTTATTGTAGTACCAGAAAACGTTTCGGTCAATATAGACCTTCATCAGTTACGTGCTAGTATGTTTGAAAGTAGCTTGAAGGAGGGCGCTTTTTATGTTATTCACTGATAACGCCAGTAATCAAATGGTCAGAATGCTGCTGTAATGCAGGATAATCTTAATAGTTGAAAATATCAGAGCAGCCTGGTCCTCCTGGACGTGGGTAAACACCATTTGTCCAGGAGGACCAGGCTGCGCTGATATTACTTCATACAGCATAATAGGAACCATATATTACAGCAGCATTCTGACCATTTGATTCACCCATGCTCTGTGACGTAACAGAGTCCGCTCCTGTTCACACAGGATGGCGTTAACCCACGTGTGACCTTTTGTGTACCGCCATATACATCCGCCATTACTAAGCAACACTTTACCACCTCTGCACGGTGGACCCCGGGCTGCGAGCGCACCTTACTATCATTATATTATTTGGTGCGTTCTGCCAGCCCGTAACACCGTGACGTGGTGGAGTGGCTTCGTATACATTTTTTGCAAAAAACGCATCAACTAAATACTCTGTTTTTGTTATGATCTTTTACTAGCACTTGCTGCTTACTGTTACATATGTTTTACAACAGAGTATTCATGCATGTTTGTCATACTGTGTGTTTTTCTGTGTCTCTATATACAGTATGTAGCTTGTTCCTTGAGCCATCTTGTAGGCAGAGCAGAATAATTCAAGATGATAATAATGTCATAAAATCAGAATGTTACCTGATGCAATGTCTGATATGGTCTATTCCGGTCTAGAATATGCAAGTTGCCAATGATTGGTAGCGGTCGCGGTCCGGGTGGAAAATTATAAGGATTTCTTTGCCACCCATAGAAAATAAGGGCAATGAAAAGAGTCAGAATGACAGACCAAACCAATGTGATGGAATCCGAGACATCCATGGCACCAGGAAAAGTTTATCTGAAAAGACAAATATAAACATGATCGAGTACGTAGCCAACAGTATTTGCTGAATGTATTATATACAGCTCTGGCAAAAATTAAGAGACCACCACATCAAAACCCTGTCATGGGCAGCCCATTCTCCAGACCTGAACCCCATTTTAAACCTCTGGAATGTAATCAAGAGGATGAAGGATAGTCACAAGCCATCAAACAAAGAACTGCTCACATTTTTGTGCCAGAAGCAGTGTGAAAGACTGGTGACAAGCATGCCAAGACACATGAAAGCTGTGATTAAAAATCATGGTTATTCCACAAAATATTGATTTCTGAACTCTTCCTGAGTTAAAACATTAGTATTGTTGTTTCTAAATAATTATGAACTTGTTTTCTTTGTATTATTTGAGGTCTGAAAGCACTAGATTCTTTTTTTTTTAATTTTGGCCATTTTTCTTTGTCAGAAAAAAATGCAAAATTTATTGCTTGGAAATTCGGAGCCATGTTGTCAGAAGTTTATAGACTAAAAGAACAATTTACATTTTATTCAAAAATATACCTATAAAGAGAAAAATCAGACAAACTTAACATTTAACCTGACGAAACCGTGTGTTGTGGCGGTGAAACGTGCGTCGAGGTGCTTTTTCGCAGGTGGCTACCCCATTTAGCATCATGACTGCAGGTAAATACCATTGATACATTGTCTCAGCAGTTATGGGTGTAGGATTATTCAAGGGATATTGAGGATATTGTTTATTGATGGCACTTTATACTATTATGCTTAACGCCACAGTCATCTGTTTATTTAGATAGGTGGCGTTTTACTAGTACTATCTTTCCCTTTGTATGCTTACCAGGCAGCTTAGGTATTTATGCATTTGACTTTCTGGCACATACCTTTGCATATATTAATCCATTTTTGGGTTACACCCCCTGTGTGCTTATTTGATAATTGGTCCCTACTAATTGGTATTCTATTGTAATGTGTTATGTGCAGCTTTTAATGTGATATAATAAAATTTGTATTTTTTATACTTTTTTCAAATTTTGATCTTTGTCCTTCATTCACTCTTTTTAGTAATTGAATCTTGTGAAGGGATCCTAGTTGTCTTTGAGGATTTTTCTATGCTTTAAACTTAACATTTGAAAGTGGTCTCTTAATTTTTGCCAGCGCTGTATAATCGACAACAACAGCATAATTTTGGATGCTCATAGAACTGTATTCTGTACAGATGACACTTTGCAAAGGTCTTAACGCTAATGGCGACAGATGCTGAAATTTACTAAGCTGGAGCCAGGTAAAAAGGGTTATCAGTGAGCAAATAGATTTGAAGCAAATTAAATTAGGTGCAAATTTAACTTAGAATTCAGGTTCCACATTTTTATTTTTTACATGTTGTTCACCAGCAATCAGGGCACATTCAATTTGCATTGATTACATTTGATGCAAATTAAATTTACAGGTTGAATTCAAATTAGTCTTCTGAGTTTGTATTTTGCCAGTTTGCTGA
The DNA here is from genome assembly GCF_039654945.1 of Dendrobates tinctorius. Classification (NCBI taxonomy): domain Eukaryota; kingdom Metazoa; phylum Chordata; class Amphibia; order Anura; family Dendrobatidae; genus Dendrobates; species Dendrobates tinctorius. The sequence goes on along the minus strand of NW_027361761.1, from coordinate 15,828,371 downwards.
TCTCTAACAAGGACAGGCGCGCCGCACAATCTGAAACTGGAGACACTTCAATTCTCAGTGTTCTCAATGGCGCTTCATCAGCCACTTAGCGGAAGCTTTTGGCAGAGCCCAAGCAAGGGGTAGGTATCACTTAGTGGGGGGCTGCACTTTTCTTACGGCAATGAATAACTTTAGGGAGGCTGTGATTGAGTGGGTTTGCTCACAAAAGAGTGGAGTACAAGACAGGAGATCACTGGCCGATGAATGCTTTCCCTGTCAGACTAATGGTTTGGATCAGTATGGTCTGCACTTCTGTTGTCCTTCATGGCCCTCCTGTGAGGAGGACGTGAAGATAGAGCCAGGCTGACACCGGCCAAACTAAGCTGCAAAACAAGCTGTACTCTAAATAGCTGCATACGCTCTTTTGGTTGATAATATAGTGGGAGTGGATCCCGTCCAAGCTGCAACAGCTTTTTCCTGCTCTTTTTGGCAGTCCGGGAAGAGAAGGAAGCAACAAGTGAAGAGGTTTGCTGGAACGGTACCACTGAGGAAGCTGCTGCTGAATTTTATGAAAAAAAATAACAATAATCTTGTTTGGCACTAAAAATTTTCCAAGTAACAAAAAGAGCTCTGTTGATCCATTACAAAGATATGAAAAACACAAGATTTAAAAAAAAGGACATCCTGCAAAAATCCTACTCGTTTTGAATCTAGAAGTATGTACAGTTCTTATTCATGGCATGACCACAGTTCCTCAAACATTGTGGATTTCATATAAGAGGGTGATTTACAACTGATTAAGACATACAGGCAGCACAAAGGAGAAGGATGTTCTGCAGGAAACAGTCTGCACCATAGTTAGCTAGCACGTGAAGGTGAGCAAGGACATGCTCTTTTAGTGCATGGGACAGTAATGTTTTTTGAACCAGTCCACCTGCTTAAAACGCCAATATAGGAGGGCTGAGATAATTGTCAGAAAATAAAGTAACAATTAAGATGGCTGTACGAAATTAGTCTAAAGGTACTGTCACATTAAGCGATGCACCAGCGATCCCGACCAGCGATATGACGCGGTCAGGATCGCTGGTGCATCGCTAAGTGGTCGCTAGTGAGCTGCCACACAGGCAGATCTCACCAGCGACATCGCAGGGGTCGGGGGTCGCTACTTACCTGTCAGACGAGGCGATCCTGACGTCCTCCCGCCCTCATCCATGCGTCGCTTGTCTCCACAGCAGGAAGCCCCAGCAGGAAGCTGACGACGAGAAACGGTCCAGGACATTCTCGCGCAATCAGCGATAACCAGCGGGGGAGCAGTCGGAGGTAAGTATCAGACATAGCGATATCGCTAGCAATATCGCTGCTACGTCACAAAAACCAGTGACGTTATAGCGATATTGCTAGCGATATCTCTTAGTGTGACAGGCCCTTAACTGGTGTAAATAAAACCTCTCAGATCACCAGCTTTAATATCAATATTTAATTCTTACTTTTACACCTTGTCCCACAATGGAACAATCATTTTTTGCAGGCTGATCGCTTCTATAGCATGCAGATCTGCATGCTATAGAAGCTGTCAGCACTGCAGCTTCTGTACACTGACCTGTGAGCCTTCCTGACATGCACTGCGCATGACAGGAAGTCTCTCAGCTCTGGAGACCCGGATGTCATCATGACGACATCGGGTCTCCATGGCAGGCAGCGATTGGGACCCAGCGTCATGACGCAGGGTTCTCCAATCCAAAGGCAGAGGGGCTGTCAGAGCTGACAGTCCCTCTTCCTGCTCCCTGAACGCTGCGATCATAGGATGGTTGTCAAATCCATATAATCCATTTTTAGATGGCTAAACTTTACCTTCAGGGTCCTGACTGACCCAGAATTTCACACTTTGGGTTTTGAGGCATATGAGTGCAGCTCAGCTTTTTTCTATTTAATTAACCCATGCCTCTGACTAACCTTGTTATTGGACAGTACTTCATTTGTAGAGGTTTCAGTAAGGCCTCTTTCACACATCAGTTTTTTGCCTTCAGGCGCGATCCGGCTTTTTTTTGTAAAACAGGATCCGGCAAAATGCAATGCCGGATCCAGTTTTTCCCCATTGACTTGCATTAGCGCCGGATCGTGCCGGATGGCATTGCGTTTCATCCGTTTTTTGCCGGATCCGGCAACTTGTCTCATTCCGGCGTCTGGAAAAAACGGCTACTGTAATGTTTTTTGTCTCCGGCGAAAAAGCCGGAAGCGCCGGATCCGGCGCTTCCAGCTTTTTGCTACAATGAAAATCTATGGGCGCCGGAATGCGCCGGATCCAGAAAAAGACGGATCCAGCCACCGGATCCGGTTTTTTTAAGTCTGCGCATGCTCAGATCCAATTGGCCAGCCCCCAGGAACAGAGACGGATCCAGCAAAAAAACGGATCCGTTTCTACAGTTCTCCAAAATTTATGCCGGATCCGTTTTTTCTAAAAATAGCCGGATCCTGCCTGACGGCAAAAAACTGATGTGTGAAAGTAGCCTAAGTATCCTTTTTTTAAAAAAAAAGTAATATGCACTTTATTTCTTTTCCACTTTATTTTTTTTCTCATAACCTCTTCAAGGAATAAGAAGCTTCAAAAACAAAAACTCCTCATATAAAGAGAGAGATTATGTGCTCGCGACCTTTTTACCTCCAGTCACAGCTGCTGACTCCCCTGCAGCTATATATGACAACATGAGAGCCGCAGTGCTCTCACCAGCAGTAGATAACTTACCGCAGATCAGAACCGGCATTTCTTGTACTGTCACACAGATGACAGCATAGGAAATGCTGAATTTTTGGGCCCCTCATTCATTTGAATGGGTCTGGGTTCTGTGTGCCATTCTGGTACCTGAACCAAACTTTTTTTTAATGTTTGGCCAAGTTCGACAGATCCAAACATCGATGGTTCTGCCCAATCCATTTTTTAGAATATACACTTTTCATGCTATTTTATCTGTTTTTTTTCCCTTTATACATTGAAGTGTAATATTTCTATGTCTACCTTTTCTTACCTTAAGGCTAAGTGCACACGTAGCAGAAAATTTCTGCTCAAAAACCTGACTCTCTTCCCAGAAACCACGCCTTTTTTGTCTTCGCGTTTTCCGCGCGTTTTCGTCGCGGTTTTGATGCTTTTTTTCTGGCGCATTTTCAAAACGCATTGAACTAGCCGGAAACGCGGAAAAAAACGCGAAATTAATGAGCACGCTGCGTTTTTTTTACCGTGATGCGGTTTTTTCACGGTAAAAAACGCATCAATGTGCACAAAAAGTGCTAAATGCATAGAAATGAACGGGAAGCTTCTTTTTCGCATTTTTCCCGCTGATTTTTTGGCAAATCCGGGGGAAAAAACGCAAAAAAAACACTGTGTGTGAACACAGCCTAAGTGGTTAAGGAGAATTTAGCCCTTTTCAATGTTTAACATGTACATGAAACGCCCTAGACTGGATCCAGCTCTTTATTGCGATTTGGCAGTTCTGAGTCACATTACATAACCACAACATTGTAATCTGAAGTTTGTTAGCTGCCGAGATAGTAAACACATGAAGTCAGCAGCACAAGTACAAGCAGATACAGTAAATGATCATTGGTTGAAGAATATTGATATGCAATCTCTGGATTCAAAAGAAAAAGATAGGGTGTGCTGTGGAAGTTTTCTTCTCTCTCATATATATACAGCTCTGGCAAAAATTAAGAGACCACTTTCAAATGTTCAGTTTGTCTGATTTTTCTCTTTATAGGTATATTTTTGAGTAAAATGTAAATTGTTCTTTTAGTCTACAAACTTCTGTCAACATGTCTCCGAATTTCCAAGCAATAAATTATCAAAATTAAAAAGAAAGAGTGCTTTCAGATCTCAAATAATGCCAAGAAAACAAGTTCATAATCCTTTAGAAACAACAATACTAATGTTTTAACTCAGGAAGAGTTCAGAAATCAATATTTTTTATAACCATGATTGTTAATCACAGCTTTCATGCGTCTTGGCATGCTTTCCACCAGTCTTTCACACTGCTTCCGGCGCAAAAATTTAAGCAGTTCTTTGTTTGATGACTTGTGACTATCCATCATCCTCTTGATTACATTCCAGAGGTTTTCAATGAGGTTCAGGTCTGGAGAATGGGCTGCTCATGACAGGGTTTTGATGTGGTGGTCTCATAATTTTTGACAGCGCTGTATGTTTTTTGTTTGTATTTTTCAGTTTTTTACTTTAAAAAAAATTCTAGAAATATTTAAATCGAATTTTACAGATATACATTTTTTACACCTGTGTTGCCATTGCAGAGGAATTGTACACATGTGGCCCTGCTCCTTCACAATTTACTGTAAAGCTGTGATCGTCATAAGACGTGAATGATTACTCAGTACAATATGAGATTGGTTCACATTGACAAAAAACATATACAGGATTTGTGCATTTATAGTAGTAAAGGGATTGTCTTCTGTTGAATGGATAAAATGTAGTGATGAGCGAGCGTGCTCTTGCGCTGATGGAGTATCTTCAGCGTGCTCGAATACTTTTTTTGAGCCACCATGGCTGCATGTCTCGCGACAGTTTGACAGCTGCAACACATGTAGGAATTGCCTGTTTGTTAGGCAATCCCGGCATGTGTGGCAGCTTTTGAACAGCCACAAGACATGCATCCACGGGGACTCGAACATAGTATTCGAGCACGCTGAAGATACTCTGATAGCGTACCAGCGGGCACTGGTAATACCTTATCCGAGTACGATCATTCATCGCTAATAAAATTGCAAAGTGCTTTTAGAACAAGTGACTTTGCAGTTTAGATAGTATTAAAAGTCACGTCCATTATGAAAAATTGGAAGGATTTTTAATTTTACAGCTGACTTCTCATTTTTGGACCTCCTCTCTAGCCAATAAAGTAAAGAGTGCAGTACTTGTTAGTAGAGATGAATTAATCTATTTGAGTGGAACTGAATTCTACTTGAATATTGTAAATATCTGCATTTATCAAACTGTAGATTTCCTTAATTTGCTTCCATGCGGATTCAGTAAAATGGTGGCTGGCTAAGCAGAACCATAAAGAACCATCATAAAGTTAAGGAATAATATATATATATATATTCACTTTACCTGCCCCTCAACTGCGCGTTCCTTGTTGCATCTTCTTATGACTACTGTGATCGGTTAATCCCAGCTCCATTTACCTGCTAGGCTCGTACTTCCAAGTCTGAAAAAATCTGGGAAAGTTCTGCACATGCATGTGCAAGGTCAAGATTTGAATTTTGGCTGATCATCTCGATTTAAAAGCTTTTGCTGTAAAGAATATAAGCGCTGTTCGGATGCTGCATTGCAGGATCCAGTTGATTTAATTCCTCTGCACTGCACCCATGCTGCAGGAGTAAATTTGCCACGAAAAGAAGCACTGGACAGTTTCCAGTTCAGGAGCGTGGCTCAACCACTCCGTTGTCCAAACTGTCAATGAATCAGGAGCATGCCACCCTCCTTACCAACAGGAAACCAAGAGGCTGGGGAGCTAATAGTAAAACATGGTGGATTTCAAGACTTTGACATAAATAGCCACATGTTGAAGATGGTACTGAAGCATCTATGGAACGATAAAGTCTAGTTTGCAGAAGAAAGCAATACTGTTCTAAGCAAGAACAGACCACAATGCACGGACTGACCACGAGTATCCTCACCCAAACTCTAAAGCTTAATAAATGCCTAAGAAGCAGTTGGGTTTGGGTCTGGAAATCCTCGTCCTGTCTATGCTTCATGGATTGCATTCAAAATTGTGAGGGCTCACTTATACAAGCGATGATTCTCTCTTCCAAGAGAATCGGATCAATTATGGTAATGATGCTCAGCTCAAACTCTGATCATAGTTGGAGCCGAGTGTCAGTTCACTGTGATGCGATTCTCCTGCATGATGCGGAGAAGACAGAGAACTTCATTTCTTCTTCGTCTCCATTGTCTCTGTGCGCGCATCCGAGTGCAATGAGATGTTTGACATGCAACCATAGATTTGTTTGTGTGCTCATAATCTGAACTCAAGAGCCACTCTCACTTTGCTTTGATTTTTTTCCTAATGCTGAATCAGCATGAGAAAAAAAAAATTGCATGTCTTCACTGCCCCATAGTATAACATTGGGCCAAGTGTTTTCATACAAAACATATGAAGCACTCTGCCTAGTTATACACTTGTGTGAACGAGCCCTGAAACATGGATGTGTGAGATCAGCCCAATACCTTGGCTGTCAGAATGTCATCATCAAGCTTCCCTTCTTTAGGCCCCCTTCACACCTTACTTATGTACGTGAGACATCCATTTTTACCATCTGTGTGATTTATTGCTGTCCATCTGTGTGTACGTGTGTACCATCCATGTGCAGTCCATTTGAAACGTTTTGGAATACAATGCAGAATAGAAATTACAGATTTTTAAGACATTCAAAGATATAGATAAATATCCGTAAGATATATAATTAGTGCCTTATGTATGTAGCTTACTGTGCATGTATTGACCAAATAAATAAATGGAAAAAAAAATGATGTGGGGTTGGCAACATTTTTAGTAACCAGCAAAGGTAAAGCAGACATTTGTGGGCTTACATTATCAGGCTTGGAAGATTTATGGTTATTGGGCCTTTACGAACCTAAAAATGTAAGCTGCAGCTGCCCAAGAAGTGGTGTATCACATTAGATGCACCAATTCTGGCACTTAGCCTGGCTCTTCCTGACTGTCCTGGTGTATTGGCAATTTGGGTAATGGTTTTTGGGGTTGATGTCAGCTATAAAGTTTCCAAACTCACAGCTGACATCAAGCCCTGGGGTTTGTAACACAGAGCTGTCTATCAGATACCCCCATTACTAACCCAGTAATAAAAAAAATCACACACATTACTTTATTTAACCCCTTCATGACCCAGCCTATTTTGACCTTAATGACCTGGCCATTTTTTGCAATTCTGACCAGTGTCCCTTTATGAGGTAATAACTCTGGAACGCGTCAACGTATCCTAGCGATTCTGAGATTGTTTTTTCGTGACATATTGGGCTTCATGGTAGTGGTAAATTTAGTTCGATAATTTTTATGTTTATTTGTGAAAAAATCAGAAATTTGGCAAAAATTTTGAAAATTTCGCAATTTTCAAATTTTGAATTTTTATTCTGTTAAACCAGAGAGTTATGTGACACAAAATAGTTACTAAATAACATTTTTCACATGTCTACTTTACATTAGCACAATTTTGGAAACAGTTTTTTTTGTTAGGAAGTTATAAGGGTTAAAAGTTGACCAGCGATTTCTCATTTTTACAACAAAATTTACAAAACCATTAACAAAGATATCGGTGAATAAAAGTTATCTCTTCTACTACACTGATTACATAATGCATAGCCACCAACATTTCTTGGGATATTTCTCTCCCACCCCCAATCTCAATCTAGCCCCTTCTTGAAAGGAACCAACCATGCCGCAAACACTGCCGGTCCTTTTGCAACAAAATTTACAAAACCATTTTTTTAGGGATCACCTCACATTTGAAGTCACTTTGAGGGGTCTATATGGCAGAAAATACCCAAAAGTGACACCATTCTAAAAACTGCACCCTTCAAACTACTCAAAACTACATTCAAGAAGATTATTAACCCTTCAAGTGCTTCACAGGAACTAAAGCAACGTGGAAGGAAAAAATGGACATTTTAATTTTTCCAACACAAATTTTTTTTTAGCATAATTTTTTTCATTTTCACATGGGCAACAGGATAAAATGGATCCTAAAATTTGTTGGGCAAATTCTCCTGAGTACACCGATACCTCATATGTGGTCATAAACCACTGTTTGGGTGCACGGCAGGGCTCAGAAGGGAAGGAGCACCATTTGACTTTTGAATGGAAAATATGCTGAAATATTTAGCGCTTGCCATGTCGCATTTGGAGAGTCGCTATGTGCCTAAACACTGGAGCTCCCCCACAAATGACCCCATTTTGGAAACTAGACCCCCCAAGGAACTTATCTAGATGCATAGTGATCACTTTGAACCCCCAGGTGCTTTACAAATTGATCCATAAAAAAAAAGTACCCTACTTTTTTTTCACAAAAATTATATTTTAGCCTCAGGTTTTTCATTTTCACATGAGCAACAGGATAAAATGGATCCTAAAATTTGTTGGGCAATTTCTCCTGAGTACACTGATGCCTCATATGTGGTCTTAAACCACTGTTTGGGTGCACGGCACGAAGGGAAGGAGCGCCATTTAACTTTTTGAATGAAAAATTAGCTCCAATCGTTATCGGACACCATGTTGCGTTTGGAGAGCCCCTGTGTGCCTAAACAGTGAAAACCCCCTACAAGTGACACCATTTTGGAAACTAGACCCCTTAATGAACTTATCTAGATGTGTACTGAGCACTTTGAACCCCCAAGTGCTTCACAAAAGTTTATAACGTAGAGCAGTGAAAATAAAAAATCATTTTTTTTCCTCAAAAATGATTTTTTAGCACACTATTTTTTATTTTCACATGGCTAACAGGAGAAATTGGACCACAAAAGTTGTTGAACAGTTTGTCCTGAGTACGCTGGTACCCCATATGTGGGAGGGAACCACTGTTTGGGCACACGGCAGGGCTCAGAAGGGAAGGAGCGCCATTTGACTTTTTGAAATAAAAATTAGCTCCAATCGTTAGCGGAAACCATGTCGTGTTTGGAGAGCCCTTGTGTGCCTAAACTTTGGAGCTCCCCACAAATGACCCCATTGTGGAAACTAGACCCCCTAAGGAACTTATCTAGATACATAGTGAGCACTTTGAACCCTCAGGTGCTTCACAGAAGTTTACAACGCAGAGTCGTGAAAATAATAAAAAAAAATTTTCCTAAAAAAATATTTTTTAGTCCGAAATTTTTTTCCACAAGGGTAACAGGAGAAATTGGACCCCAAAAGTTGTTGTACAGTTTGTCCTGAGTACGCTGGTACCCCATATGTGGGGGGAACCACTGTTTGGGCACACGTTGGGGCTCAGAAGGAAAGTAGTGACATTTTGAAATGTTGACTTTGATGGCATGGTCTGCGGGCATCATGTTACATTTGCAGAGCCCCTGTGTCCCTAAACAGTAGAAACTCCCCATATATGACCTCATTTTGGAAATTAGACCCCCCAAAAAACTTATCTAGATGTGTGGTGAGCACCTTGAACCCCCAAGTGCTTCACAGATGTTTATAACGCAGAGCCGTGAAAATAAAAAATCATTTTTTTCCTCAAAAAAGCATGATTTTTAGCCCGCAATTTTTTTTTTCACAAGGGTAACAGGATAAATTGGACCCCAAAAGTTGTTGTCCAGTTTGTCCTAGTATGCTGGTACCCCATATGTGGGGAGGAACCACTGTTTGGACACACGTTGGGGCTCGGAAGGGAAGTAGTGACATTTTGAAATGCTGACTTTGATAGCATGGTCTGCGGGCGTCATGTTACATTTCCAGAGCCCCTGTGTGCCTAAACAGTAGAAACCCCCCACATGTGACCTCATTTTGAAAATTAAACTCCCCAAGGAACTTATATAGATGTGTGGTGAGCACCTTGAACCCCCAAGTGCTTCACAGAAGTTTATAACGCAGAGCCGTGAAAATAAAAAATCATTTTTTTCCTCAAAAAATATTATTTTTAGCCCGCAATTTTTTTTTCACAAGGGTATAAGGATAAATTGGACCCCGAAAGTTGTTTTCCAGTTTGTCCTGAGTACGCTGATACCCCATATGTGGGGGATGACCACTGTATGGGCACACGTCAGGGCTCGGAAGGGAAGTAGTGACATTTTGAAATGCTGACTTTGATGGAATGGTCTGCGGGCATCATGTTACATTTGCAGAGCCCTTGATGTACCTAAACTGTGGAAACCCCCCACAAGTGACTCCATTTGGGAAACTAGACCCCATAAGGAACTTGCCTATATGTATGGTGAGCACCTTGAACCCCCAAGTGCTTCACAGAAGATTATAACGCAGAGCCATGAAAATAAAAAATCATTTATTTTCCTCAAAAAAATATTTTTTAGCTCGCAATTTTTTATTTTCACAAGGGTAACAGGAGAAATTGGACCCCAAAAGTTGTTGTCCAGTTTGTCCTGAGTATGCTGGTACCCCATATGTGGGGGGGAACCATTGTTTGGGCACACGTCAGGGCTTGGAATGGAAGTAGTGACGTTTTGAAATGCAGACTTTGAAGGAATAGTCTGCAGTCGTCGTTGCGTTTGCAGAGCCCCTGATGTGCCTAAACAGTGGAAACCCCCCACAAGTGACCCCATTTTGGAAACTAGACCTTCCAAGGAACTTATCTAGATGTGTTGTGAGCACTTTGAACCCCCAAGTGCTTCACAGAAGTTTATAATGCAGAGACGTGAAAATGAAAAAATCATTTTTTTTCCACAAAAATAATTTTTAGCCCACAATTTTTTTATTTTCCCCAGGCTAGCAGGAGAAATATTAGTCCCCAAAAGTTGTTGTTCAATTTTTCCTGAGTACGCTGATACCTGATATGTTGGGGTAAACCACTGTTTGGGCACATGTCGGGGCTTGGAAGGGAGGGAGCACCGTTTGACTTTTTGAATGCAAAATTGGCTGGAATCAATGGTAGCACCATGTCGCGTTTGGAGACCCCCTGATGTGCCTAAACAGTGGAAACCCCTCAATTCTATCTCCAACCCTAACCCCAACACACCCCTAACCACAACCCTAACCCCAACACATCTCTAATCCTAATCCCAACCCTAGCCATAACCCTAACCCCAACACACCCCTAACCCTGCTTCCAACCCTAACCAAAAGCCTAACCCTAAGCCCAACCCTAACCCTAACACACCCCTAACCCTAATCTTAACCCTAATTCCAACCCTAACCCTAATTCTAACCCTAATTCCACCCTAACCCTAATTGCAACCCTAACCCTAATTCCACCCTAACCCTAATTGCAACCCTAACCCTAATTCCACTCTAACCTTAATTGCAACCCTAACTCTAATTCCAACCCTAACCCTAATTCTAACCCTAACCCTAACCCTAATAGAAAAATAATAATAAAAATATTTTCTTTATTTTGTCAGTTGTGCCTACCTATGGGGGTGATAATCGGGGGGTTTATTTACTTTTTATTTCATTTTGATCACTGTGAGAGTGATCAAGATGAAAGAATGGAATCTGCAGCCGGCAGATTTGGGCGGGCGCTCTGCACATGCGCCCGCCATTTTCCAAGATGGAGGCACCCATGATCCGGACCTGCGGGACACTGGGAGCGACAGGGGGACTCAGAAGGTACCGGGGGTGAGGGAGGGATCAGAAGCTGGCGGGGAGCGGAGGGAAGGGGAGGGGGGCAGATGATGACAGCGGTGGCAGATCGCCGCTGTCATTCAGTGGTGGGGGGCGATCGCTGGTGGGGGGGTCGGATCAATGTCACCAGCCATGTCCGATGCTACTGCAGCATCGGCCATAGCTGGATTGTAATATTTCATCAATTTTCATTGATGAAATATTACTATCGCTCTGATTGGCTGTTTCACTTTTAACAGCCAATCAGAGCGATCGTAGCCAAGTGGGGGCGAAGCCACGCCCCCTGTGGTGAATTGCAAAGCCTCCTGTATCTGCGGGTCAGGTGACCTCTCATTGACCCCGGTCACCCAACTCGCAGGGGGGCTTTGAATTCATAACACAGGGTGTGCATCATGGGTCGGATTGGCACCGACTTTCATGACGCATGCGCTGTGTCACAGGTCGGGAAGGGGTTAAATAAATACACCAGACACTTTCCCTGGTTCACTACTTTATTGAAAAAAAATTCCCTAAACAGGTCCGATATAGTCCACAGAATCCATCAAAGTATAATGAATCCTCCATACAAAGCCTATGCAGCCTTGCTCCGAGGATCCATAGTCTTTGTAAACAGCCACACCCAGGTCACGCTGGGCTATATGAGACCTGGCAGCTCTGAAGAGCGGAAACGCTACTGATGTTACCACTTTTCAGAGGCTCCATAAGCTTTGAAAGGAGGATTCCATTGACTTCACTGTATTTGCTTGGACTTTGTCAGACCTGCGTGGAAACTTTTTTTATTAATACAGTGGTGGTTGTTTTATTTCTCTGTGTTTTGTGTTTATGTCCATTTATGTCAGTTTCAGGTTTCCATTTACTGGACTATGTCGTATATGCATGTTGTTTAGTTTTTTTAATAAAAGTGGTGAACAAGGGAAAATTTTTGGTAATGTTTATTTAAATAAAGTATTATTATTGTCAAAGCACCAGGATAACTGTAAAAGCCTAAGTAAAGCACTAGAATTCTAGCATCTAATGTGATCTGCCACTTCTGGGGTGGCTGAGAGCTTGTATTTTTAGGCTGTGAGGGATACAATAACCATGGACCTTCTCAGCTTGATTGTATCAGTCCACAACTGTCTGCTTTACCTTTGCTGGTTTAAAAAAAATAGAGGTGACCCAACAACATTTTTTTCAATTTAACTATTTATTTGGCTTAGCAAAAGGCTCTACAAACTATCAACTTTCAATCACTATCTTTGCACATCTTTGATACTTAAAAACCAGTAATTTCTTGAATATATTATGTTGCGCTACGCTTCACACGGATGTCAGCTGTGTGTGATATGTGTTTTACACAGAAAAGTGTTTTACACTTTTATAGGTCCATTAGATCCGTGCTCCTGGCAAAAAAATGGCCTTTCTCCGTGTGGTTCACACAGACTACCGGTCTCTGTGAAAACATGGACATGTTGAAAGCATCATATATTATAATGTGTGTGTACGTGTCTCCTGTACATGTGCAAAAGTACACGTACCAGATACACGGATGTGTGAAGGTACAAAGAAATCTGCCATTAATCAGGGACCAAAACTATTTTTCATAGAAAATTTTATTTTCCTATGTGAATTATCTTGCTAATCAAATATTAAATTTATAGAAATATATGTAACATATTAGAAAAAATGCATGTAAAAAACAATAAAAAATAAATTCACTAAATTCTAAATCTAAAAGTGTTTCCATTTCCATAAGTGCAATGGGACAACAAAAAGCTAATGGGTTAGTTTTGTATCTCTAAATGAAGCAGAAACAGATTTAAAAAATAAAAATTAATAAATACAAAAGTTTCAGTCATCCGTCAAATTTTATGTAGGATTCTACTTGTATATACTCCACATCAAAAGGTAACGAATATTTGTTCAGCATTTTAATTTTATGCTGTTCTTCATAATTAATAATTTTCAGAGTTACATTATATAACCATTAATTAAAATGATATTCTTACGGTGGCATTGGAACATCAACTATTGAGCTCAGACTTCTTTACAAAAATGGACCCCAAAGTTTCAGTATAATATAACCACCATGAGAAAATGACTTTGGAGCAAGTCCCTTGCCGGTGTGGTCCATTTTTAATTTGAGATAATCACAAGTAATCAATTATTTGTTGTTGATCATATGTGCGATATGAGAAATGCAAAAAACGATTGCGAAACAGACCCATTCCAACTCACTATGCTTAGTTCTGCTCCATAAGTTTAGGGCACGACTTCCTGGAGAATGAGGTGAGGGTCCAGATCTTGGTTTACCACGGTCAGAGAAAAGATTTTTCAGTTATCCAGTCTCTCAGCTTGAAATCATTTATAGCAGATGATATTTTCATGTCGTAGAAAATTTACAGCAGAAAGGACTTAAGACTGGACTTGAAACCACACCCTGAACTAACATCCCATAAAAGGAGTATTTGGACCAACACCAAGACAAAGCATTGAAGGGAGTCACAAGCTTAAAGTGGCAGGATACCTTTAGCACACAGCCTTGTATTTTAATAAAGATTCTCTTTTCAGTAATTAAGTAACAAAAAAAGGATTAGATTTTTTACAGAATAAGTATGGTAAACAGAGATTTGCATCTAGACCTGTAGAATTTAACATGTTTTGTCAAGTCACTACAATTAATATCCAAGAAGTATCATTTCTCTTTGCGGAGAATGACATGCTAAGCATGTCGAGATGAGGAGACTTAAAGCCGCAATGCTGCTCTGGGAAATTATGCAAATTGTCTCTTCAGAGAGGAAGAGGACTAGAACTCTAGTGCCACCTATTGGAAGTACCAATCCTAAAAGTCAATGTCGACCCTTTAACAAGCTTTGTTACATGACTTAGGATAAAAGCCAAAACCAGAATCCCAATTTGCAGACACTGTGTTTCGGGGTACTGCCCCTCGTCAGTGCAAAGTGTGAGATCTGGTTTGGCTGTGAGAGAGGCGTCTGACTGATATCCATGAAGTATAATTTCTCCTTGCGGAGAATGACATGCTACAATTAATGAAACAATTAACAAATTTCCAGCATAAAATCTTCTAAATAGATTCCGAAATATGATAAATCCACCAATGAATACCAATAAGCAGTGAATCAGTGAAATAAAAACACAAAAAATCCCTCCCTATAAACCAGAAGCCTAAATTTTTGCTTCATACGGAAAATTGTTATTTGACATAAATTAAGATGCCCCTTCTAATGGAAGAGTAAATGGTTGCAAAAAGGTTACTATGCAGATGGAGAACATAGCTGTTTCTAATGGATTTATTTGTTAAAAGGAGGACAAAGCTGCATGGTAGCGTTTAATCTGAAACTTGCCGATGTTTTATTTGTAATTAAAACGCAATCTAAAGATGGACTTCAAATCGGAAGCTGCTTAAAGAATGAGCATGCTACTTCTTTTAGCTGCTTATTGGCTTTCAAAGTCTAAAGAAGTTAAAAGAAGTGACAGAATTCTAAATATATGCACAACAAGTTGCCTTTACATTGCTGTGCATTATTGTTCACTACTTGTAGATTTTTTTTTACAAGTTTTAGGCAGGTTCTATGTGGGATCCTCTAGAAAGGACGTCATGTGTACCTACCCTAATTACACTGTGTGTAAGGGGGCTAGATGGTGTTGGTGGTGAGCCCCTTTTAATGCACTGCTCAAAAATATAAAGGGAACACTTGAGCAACACTTTGTAACTCCAAGTCAATCCCACTTCTGTGAATTCAACCTGTCCAGTTATGAAGCAACATCGATTGTGAATCAATTTCTCCTGCTGTTCTGCAAATGGAACAGACAGCAAGTAGAAATCATAGTCAATTAGCACGACAACCCCTATAGTGGAGTGATCAAATTTAAAATACATCGGTTAGGGACCGCTCTAATAGGGTTACCTTGATATTTGGTAGAGCGGCTTAGTTTACTATTACTTTTTTACAGCAGAGTATTTTTATACGTTTGTTATACTATGTTTTTTCTGTTTCAGTCTTCTGGTGGTGTGAACACTGTCCTACTGACTTGTTCACTGTGTGCATGGCCCATGTGTTTGTATTCAATTGGTGTCTTGTTTTTGCACAATTAGGGAGGTTTCCACCCCTCCCTTGTGGGCCATGTACATATAATCTGTCTTCTACAGCGTGTCCACATCGGACATTACCTGTCTGAAACCTGCTCATATAGGTACTATACACATGATCAGGTTTTTAAATACATCGGTTAGGGACTGCTCTGATGCGGTGTTAGGGACAGCGGAATGCACTAAATATAAAATAATAGAAAGTGCGTTTGCCGGCCGGGGTCCACTGTGCAGAGGTGTTAAACAGCGCTATATAATGGCGGATGCACAATATGGCGGTATATCGCACACGGGTTGAACGTCACCCGGTGTGCACTGGGCATACTCTGTTAGCTTCACAGAGTCACTTAAGACATAAACATAAGTGCTGAGCCTCTTGGACTCACAGGGCTCAGAGAAATACATGCACGGTATATGGTCACAGGAGCTGGGCCCAAGGCAGAGGGTCACAATCCGTCTAGACCTACCATGCGTGTGGCGTCGCTACCGCGGACGCCCACAAGTGCTGCAGACTGCAGCACAGCGACTGACACAGCCGCTATACGACAGTGTCCAGGAGGGGCGCACTGTCAGATGCTAGTTAGGTGATGATATGCAGTGTTGCCTGTAGCGTGCCACTGACTGGCGCTGACTCTATGACTAAGTCCCTATACACACATCACATAATATCAGAGGGAGGGAAGTCTTAATGAGTCATTCGCAGGTTCATGCATCCATCATCATTCACACATGTAGCAAGTAGAGTTTATACTAGTGCATGGCCGAGTGGCCATGCAATCCTTTTATAGCCGGTACCTTCCGAAAGCTTCCAGATCTCTGAGATGGACCAATCAGATCTGGAGAAGGACCTGACTCCTGATCTCCAATGGGAGATCGTCTCGTGAGCATGCTCAGTGGAGCGACAGAGGGACTCTGGAATGGCTTGCTGCAGAGTAGCCTGAGTTGCTATTGCTGGCCCAGAGGTGGCAGCAACAGCCAGACCCACAGAACTGGTCTGAGCAGGGCGTCTGGCATGCCGGGGTTGCTGTGCAGGCTCCTGAGTGGTTGGCGGAGAATGGGAGACCGCTGAATGTAAGGCTCTGGATTCCCGCTGTGCAGCCGCAGGAACGCGACGCCTAACATGGGGTTACCTTGATGTTCGGTAGAGCAGCTTGGTATACATTTTTTTGCAAAAAATGTATCAGCCAAATACCCTGTTTTGTTATCTTTTTATTAGCCCTTGCTGTTTACTATTACTTTTTTACAGCAGAGTATTTTTATACGTTTGTTTTACTGAGTTTTTCTGTGTTTCAGTCTTCTGGTGATGTGAACACTGTCGTGCATACTTGATCACTGTGTGCATGGCCCATGTGTTTGTATTCAATTGGTTTCTCATTTTTGCATGATTAGGGAGGTTTTCACCCCTTCCTTGTGGGCCATGTACATATAATCCGTTTTCTACAGCGTGTCCACTTCAGACATTACCTGTCTGAATCCTGCTCATATAGGTACTATACACATGATCAGGTTTTGAAATACATCAGTTAGGAACTGCTCTGATGGGGTTACCTTGACGTTTGGTGGAGCGACTTAGTATACATTTTTTGCAAAAAACTTATCAACCTAATACACTGTTTTGTTATCTTTTTACTAACACTTGCTGTTTACTGCTACTTTTTTACAGCAGAGTATTTTTATATGTTTGCTTTACTGTGTTTTTCTGTGTTTTAGTCTTCTGGTGGTATGAACACTGTCCTACAGACTTGTTCCCTGTGTGCATGGCCCATATGTTTGTATTCAACATCCTCCAGCATGACTGGCTTGTCAGTGGGTCAGTATTGTGGAGAGGCATTTCTTTGGAGGGCTGCACACCCCTCTGTTTTCTAGTCAGAGGTATCCAGACTACCATTAGGGACCAGAATGAGATCCTTAGATCCATTGTGAGACCATATGCAAGTGCAGTGAGCCCTGGGTTCCTTCTGATGCATGACAATGCTAGGACTCATGTAGCGTGTCAGCAGTTCCTACATGATGAAGGCATTGATGATATGGACTTGCCTATCCCTTCCTCAGACCTAAATCCAATTGAGCACATCGGGGACATCATGTATCGTTCCATCCACAAACAGAACATTGCACCACAGACTATCCAGGAGTTGTCTGATGGTTTAATCCAGATTGGGAGGAAATCACTCAGGAGTACATATGCCGCCTCATCAGGTGCATGTCCACGCATTATAGGGAGGCATACAGGCACATGGAGGCCACACACTGCTGAGCATAATTTCCCTGTCTTGAGGCATTTCCACTGAAGTTGGATTAGCCTGTAATTTGATTTTGAGTGTGATTCCAAATCCAGACCTCCATGAGATATTAATTTTGATTCACATTGATCGTTTTTATGTTTTATTGTTCTGAATGCATGCCACTATGCAATGAATAAAGATTTGCAACTGGAATATTTCATTCAGTGTTATCTAGGATGTGGTATTTTAGTGTTCCCTTTATTTTTTTAGCAGTGTATATTGTATGACATAAGCTGGTTTCACATTAGCGCTTTTTTTGCGCAGCGCATCGTGCGCATCCGTGCGCATGCGTCATGCGTACCTATGTTTAACATGGCGTACGCATGGTCTTGCGTTTGCATGCGTTCGTCTGCGTTTTCGTGCGCATGCGTTTTTCAAGGTGTGCATCTAGATGCGCCGGACACAACCTATTGCATTTTTGGGTCCGCCCAAAGGCGTAAAAAAAAGTATGCGTTTGCTTGTGCACGGAATGCGTCATAACAACGCATTACAGTCTATGAGAACTCAGGTGTGCGCATGGACATGCATACGCCTGCATTTGCGTACGCATGCGTTTTACAAGTAAACATGTGTAGAAACAGGTTTAACACCTAGAGAACGAATGCGCACTAAAAAACGCAAACGCTTGATGCGTTTTTGTTCTACTTCCGCACGATGCGCTGTGCACAAAGATGCAAATGTGAAACTAGCCATAGAGGTTAGGAGTAATTTCTGTACTCTGTGATGGGGTCTAGATTGCAGATGTACATAGGACATAGGAGATCACTAGGCATATCATTTTTCACAATGAGGCAACCTGCTTGATGGTTACAAAGTCTCGTAAAGGACAAAACTCCTAGTGGCTGCAAAAGCTGTCACATTAGGCTACAAACAGGCTGTTTGCTTATATATGTCACTACTGGAGACCAACACCTTTTTAAGCGGGAGTCACACATAGCAATCTCGCTAGCGAGATCGCTGCTGAGTCACAACAGCAATCTCACTAGCGAGATCGCTGTGTGTGACAGCGATTGGCGACCGGCCCCCCTGCCGGTATCGCTGATCGCTGCAAGAAACCTCTGGACATATTTTTCGGCGTTGGTCTCCCGCTGGCCAGCACGCATCGCTGCGTGTGACAGGCGGGAGACCAGCGATCAGCTGTAAAAAATAATTAAAAAAATAAAAAATATTGTTATACTCACCTTCCGACGTCCCTCGCAGCCATCCTGCCTCTCTCCACGCTCCCGGTCCCAGAGATCCTTTGCGCGAATCACCGCGAGACGTCGTGCTCCCGCGAGATCGTGACATTCTCGCGGTCATTCTCGCAAAGGATTACTGGGACCGGTGCGTGGAGAGAGGCAGGATGACTGCGCGGGACACCGGAAGGTGAGAATAACTATATTTTTTATTTTAATTCTATTTTTTTACAGGGATATGGCATCAGCGCTAACGAACACAGCGATGCCGGGCGCTCTGCATTGCTGTGCTGATCGCTGGTGAAGCTGTCTGTTTGACAGCTCACCAGCGATCACATAGCGACTGACCAGCGATGCTGACACGTTGATATCGTTGTCGGGATCGCTGGTGAGTCGCTATGTGTGACTCCAGCTTTATACCACACCACCTAAGGCATGGGGGTGCATTGTTAATGCCTACCCCATGCTGGTCTGTCACACAGTATGCAATGAATGAGTGACACTACAGACTTCAAAGCTGCCAGTGGTGTCCTGTCTGATGTAACCTGATAATAACCTATATCATTTCAGTGCTGTGAAGTATTTCTTTTTAGGAGATATATACATACACACATCACATGTAGTATGTATACAAATACAGTATATTACATTTTGTTGATATTTCTTGTTCTATTTTATTGTAAACATTTGCAGTTAGTCATTTTTATTTTACATTTTCATTTTTTAGGAATACTTTAGCAACTCTGTATTATTTGGTCTTAAACAATTTGAAAGTAGAATATTTATAAAAGTTCCCCAACACCCAGCCTGGTGCACCACATGTACAGTATCATCCTTATGTAAAATGTCCTTTATTCACATACAGTCTTCAGATATCAGGAGGGATGTTAGTGAGCTTATATTTTCTGACACCATATTAGCATTTGCAAGTTCAAAGTTTTTTTTATATCCAAAATCAAGACCTTTTGACTGTTTGTATCGCTAGAAGTCATCACAATTTACCAATATTAGGATCTCTTCCAGTGTTATATTGACTTAGTAGAGTTAGAGGGGACCCTGGCAGGTCCAGGCTATAGCATAATAACGGATCCCAAAAAACCCAGCAGAAGACATCCCCATAAGGAACTCAATTGTTGCCAGCAGTGATGAGCGAGTATACTCATTGCTCGGGTGGTTTCCGAGTATTTTGGCGTGCTCGGAGATTTAGAATTCATCGTCTTATATGCATGATTTTCGACTTGTAGACAGCCTGAATACATGTGGGAATTCCCTAACAAACAGGCATTCCACACATGTATTCAAGCTGTTTAGCAGTCGCAAATCATGAGACGATGAAAACTAAATCTCAGCGCACGCCAAAATACTCGGAAACCACCTGAGCATGCTCGGGAAAACCCAAGCAGCGAGTATACTCGCTCATCACTAGTTGCCAGTGGTGTCAATTGGGTTAGTTTCCTTAGGGTTTATTCACATTAGACCTTATGAGCTAATGATTTGTCCTTTGTGTGAAATAATAGCAAGTTCTGTTTAGATGGACCTTGTGATACCAATGGTGGACTTCAGACTCATCGCTTCTGGTGGACCCAACTAGCCTTATCAATAATGGTATTATGTTTACAAGTCTCTTAATGACTCTACAGTCTTTACATGATGAAACCAGAGACCAGATAATGGAAGCAATTGTCTTTGATCATCCATATATCATAGAATCATCGAGTTGGAAGGGACCTCCTGGGCCATCTGGTCCAACCCCCTGCTCAAAGCAGGATTCGCTAAATCATCCCAGTCAGATGTCTGTCCAGCCTCTGTTTGAAGACTTCCATTGAAGGAGAACTCACCACTTCTCGTGGCAGCCTGTTCCACTCATTGATCACTCTAACTGTCAAAAAGTTTTTTCTAATATCTAATCTGTGTCTCTTCCCATTCAGTTTCATCCCATTGCTTCTAGTCTTTCCTTGTGCAAATGAGAATAAAGTTGATCCTTCTACAATGTGACAGCCCTTTAGATATTTGTAGACAGCTATTAAGTCTCCTCTCAGTCTTCTCTTTTGCAAACTAAACATTCCCAAATCCTGCAACCTTTCCTCATAAGACAGGGTTTGCAGACCGGTCACCATTCTGGTCGCTCTTTTCTGAACTTGCTCCAGTTTGTTGATGTCTTTTTTAAAATGTGGTGCCCAAAACTGGACACAATATTCCAGATGAGGTCTGACCAAAGAGGAGTAGAGGGAAATAATGACTTCACGTGATCTAGACTGTATGCTTCTGTTAATACATCCTAGAATTGCATTTGCCTTTTTTGCTGCTGCATCACACTGTTGACTCATATTCAGTCTGTGATCTATTAGTATACCCAAGTCTTTTTCACATGTGCTGTCACTTAGCCCTATTCCTCCCATTCTATATATGCTTTTTTCATTTTTATTGCCCAGATGTAGTACTTTGCATTTCTCCCTGTTAAAAACCATTCTGTTAGTTGCTGCCCACTTCTCCAGTTTATTTAAATCTTTTTGAATCCTCTCTCTCTCTTCTCTAGTATTAGCTATCCCTCCTAGCTTTGTGTCATCAGCAAATTTAATCAGTTTACCCTCAATTCCTTCATCTAAATCGTTGATAAAGATGTTGAACAATACAGGGCCCAGGACAGAGCCCTGTGGTACCCCACTTGAGACATTCTTCCAACTGGATGTGCAGCCATTTACGACCACTCTTTGGGTCCGATCACTAAGCCAGTTATGAATCCACCTAACAGTTGCCTTGTCCATTCCATACTTAGTCATTTTTTCAATAAGGATTGTATGAGAGACTTTGTCAAATGCTTTGCTGAAGTCAAGATATACTATATCTACAGCATTTCCTTGATCCACCCAATCAGTGATACCGTCATAGAAGGAAATTAAGTTAGTCTGACATGACTTATTAGTTAGAAACCCATGCTGACTCTGTTTAATCACTTCATTCTTATCCAGGTATTGACATACATGTTGTTTAATAATTTGTTCAAAGATCTTTCCTGGTATAGAAGTCAGACTCACCGGCCTATAGTTGCCTGGGTCCACCTTCTTCCCCTTTTTGAAGATAGGAACAACATTTGCTCTTCTCCAGTCTTCTGGCACTTCTCCTGTTCTCCAAGAATTTTCAAAGATTATGGAGAGGGGTTCAAAAATTTCTTCTGCTATCTCCTTCAGTACTCTGGGGTGTAATTCATCTGGACCTGGAGACTTGAATTCATTTAGGTTAGCTAAGTGTTTCCTCACTATCTTTCTGTTTATAGATATCCTGGATTCTTCTATTCCCTTAATAGGACAGTGAATAACAGTTGATGTTGCATTTCCTTTCTGAGAGAAAACAGATGCAAAATAGGAATTTAAAAGTTCAGCCTTCTCAACATCCTGTCTTACCATTTCATCATTTTCATCCTGTAAAAATCCTATAGCATCTTTGACTTTTCTTTTACTTTTGACATATCCCCAAAATCCTTTATTATTGCTTTTGACATCTCTTGCAAGCCTCAGTTCATTTTCAGCTTTAGATAATCTGATTTGTGCCCTGCAGGTTCTGCAGACAGCATTATATTCTTCTTTAGATATGCCTCCCTCTTTCCATTTTATAAACATTTTTTTCTTCCTTTTTAGCATGTGCTTAAGTTCTGTGTTCATCCATCCTGGTTTCCTTAAATGCTTCCTATTCTTCCCTCTTTTCGGAATTGTTAACAACTGTGCTTTGAGAATTTCATTTTTCAAGATTTCCCATCCTTCCTGGACATTTTTGTCTTTAAGGATATCCAGCCATTGGATCCCTCCAATTCTCTTTCTGAATCCCTTAAAATCTGCCTTTCTGAAATCTAACCTTGACGTCTGAGTCTTCACAGGTCTTCCACCTCTAGTAATCCAAAATTCTAAAATAGCATGGTCGCTACCTCCTAGGGTCCCAGCCACTTTTACCTCCTCAACCATTTCCTCCCTGTTTATAAGGATTAGATCCAAGGTAGCAGTTCCCCTTGTTTTCTCCCTTACCTTTTGGAAGATAAAGTTGTCAGCAAGAGAGGATAAGAATTTCCTTGACCTGTTAGTTTTGCCTGAGAGAGATTCCCAACAAATGTCTGGATAGTTGAAATCTCCCATGACAACTATGTCATATTTTTTGGAGAACTTGGCCATCTGATGCATAAAGAGTTCATCTATATCTTCGGCTTGCACAGGCGGCCTGTAGTAAATGCCTACAATGGTGTCCTTTCCATTGTTCTGTCCTTGTATTCTTACCCAAACAGTTTCCACAGAACTCCCAGTCTCTGAAGCTTCAATCTCTGTGCAGATATACGCGTTTCGAACATACAATGCGACACCCCCTCCTCGTTTATCAAGTCTGTTTCTTGCAAATAAGTTGTATCCTTCTAGTCTTGTATTCCAATCATGTGTATTGTCCCACCAAGTTTCAGTGATTCCAATTACATCATATTTCTGTTCCTGTGTTAGTAGTTCCAATTCTCCTTGTTTGTTGCCCATGCTTTGTGCATTAGTATAGAAACATTTTAGTTTGTGATTGGTTTCTCTTTCTCCAATATTTTTATTAATTAGATTCTTTCGTCTTTGTTCTTCCTTTCCACTTCTAATGGCAGAGTTCTCAATAGCATTTGTCAGGTGTATGGCTTTTTCTGGTCTTTTGCTTCCCTTCCCATGTTGTTCTAGTTTAAAGCTCTCCTTACAAGTGTAGCAAGGCGACTTCCAAATACATGCTTTCCAGTCTTCGTAAGGTGCACCCCATCTCTAGCAAGTAGTCCATCGTATAAGTAGTTCACTCCGTGATCCAGAAATCCAAATCGTTGCTGACGGCACCATCGACGTAGCCAGTTGTTCACCTGCAGAATCTTATTCCACCTCCTTGTTCCATGGCCATCCACTGGGAGGATGGAAGAGAAGACCACCTGCGCTCCCAGTTCTTTCACTTTCTTGCCTAAGTCTTCAAAGTCTCTGCAGATGAT
The DNA here is from genome assembly GCF_039654945.1 of Dendrobates tinctorius. NCBI lineage: Eukaryota > Metazoa > Chordata > Amphibia > Anura > Dendrobatidae > Dendrobates > Dendrobates tinctorius. The sequence continues at coordinate 15,804,564 of NW_027361761.1, read as the reverse complement.
TTCCAGGTCGTTTCTTGCGGTGTCATTTGTCCCCACATGTAGTAGCAGGAATGGGTAGTCATCTGTAGGTCTGAAGAGTCCTGATATCCTGTCAGACACATCTTTAATTTTTGCACCTGGAAGACAGCACATTTCTCTTGTAGTTATATCCGGTCTGCAGATAGCGGCCTCTGTTCCTCTCAGCAGGGAATCCCCCATGACCACCACTCTCCGTTTCTTCTTCACAACATTTTTCTTTCTCCATCCAGGAGGACTCTGAGGGCGTACAAGGTTGCTGTTTGTTGGCAAAGTCTTATCCTGATGTATTTCTTCATCGTTTTCCTGCGTGAGAGCCTGGTACTGGTTTCTGAGCAGTATGGGTGCTGACTGCCTCCTGATCCTCCTGCTTCTCTGGGTCACATGTCTCCATTCCTCTGTTTCTTCAGGTGCACTTCGAATTTCTTCTCTTTCTGTAACATGAAGAGATAATTCTGCTCTGTCCAAGAACTCTTCACCTTCCTTAATGATCTTCAACGTAGCTAACCTCTCTTCGAGATTTTGCAACTTTTCCTCCAACAGGGACACAAGCTTGCATTTGTGGCATGTGAAGTTTGGCTTTTCCACTGGTAAATCTGTGAACATGTAGCAAGAAATGCAGCTCACCAAATGGCTCCTGGCCTCTTCCATCTTGAGATTTCGGCGCGCGGTTTTTCCGATTTCCTCTTTTCAGCTGCAACTGCCAAAACCCAGTGATCGTTGAGCTCGCGGAGACTCTTCACTTATCCCAGAAGGCACTGGGAATATGCAAATGATCTCCTCAAGACTCTTCCCCTGGTTTTCCGATTTCCTCTTTTCAGCTGCAACTGCCAAAACCCAGTGATCGTTGAGCTCGCGGAGACTCTTCACTTATCCCAGAAGGCACTGGGAATATGCAAATGATCTCCTCAAGACTCTTCCCCTGGTTTTCCGATTTCCTCTTTTCAGCTGCAACTGCCAAAACCCAGTGATCGTTGAGCTCGCGGAGACTCTTCACTTATCCCAGAAGGCACTGGGAATATGCAAATGATCTCCTCAAGACTCTTCCCCTGGTTTTCCGATTTCCTCTTTTCAGCTGCAACTGCCAAAACCCAGTGATCGTTGAGCTCGCGGAGACTCTTCACTTATCCCAGAAGGCACTGGGAATATGCAAATGATCTCCTCAAGACTCTTCCCCTGGTATAGATTACTCATATCGATCATGATGTGTAATTTGTTTTGTCGCTCCATGTAGATTAGACTTCTTATAATAGTCATCAAGGCTGGATGTTAGGGTAGGTAAAAGGAGCCACCACTCGTGGCCTCTACCAATTGATATTCTTTGTTACTTGGCTTAATGTAGGTTTTTAGGATATGATTATGCGGCCCTCCAATAGTGTAATTTATTAATGCCCCATCTGTTAACATTAATAGCTGAATATGGTGGGAACACAATCACAAAAGATGCCATAAAGGTCTCAAAAGTGGAGATTGTGGCAGGTGATATGGACAAGACATCTTCAAGCACTACTTTGCTGTAAACAAAGAATCATGATGGAAGGAAGATCACAGTCACATGGTCACACATTTTCCGAGAAAGGGTACTCCATCAATTTTTCTCATCAATTAGCCTCTACCAATTTTGAGTTGACCTTTTTTAGTCATTATGACAAAGCACCGCACATATTTTATGGCTCATGGGAGTGTTGGTGAAGCCAAATACGGGGTCAATGTTCACCTCAGTGTCAGGAGGAGCCTGAAAAGTAAAGGTCTGCAAAAGTCCAGTAAAGAAGAGGAACAGCTCGGCTTTAGCCAGGATCTCACCGGTGCACCGTCTTTTACCTAAGAGAAAAAAAATATTAAAAGAAAATGTTAGGTGTGATATCTCTGGTCTCACATTGTGTATGAGTGAAGCAGTCTAGATTTATTGTCAACGAGTTTTCAACTAATTAGATAACAGACTATCAACATTTGGAGATTAGTGTGTAAAATAAAATAAATGATGCAAAAGTTGCACATACTAATTAATAAACTACTTGTTTTATTGTTGCAAAGTTAATAAAATATACACCTACCGTATATAAATTGTTAAAAATCAGGGAAATATTAAACACCTTAGCGGACATGTAGCGTTGAAAATTCACATAAGAATAACGCAATAAATAGTAGATCAATCCATGAAGACAATATACCATTATAATACAGTCAGTGTTTATGCCCATGAGCAAATATGAATCTCAGACATTATTGAATATTTGCTATAAGATATGAAACAATCATCAATGCAATGACCTAATCCATCACTTACAATGTCTACACTCAGACGCATGTTTCGCAGACTGCTTTCTCAAGTGGACCCTTTACATGTCTGCTTAGGTATCAATTGGAGAAAAAAAAATGTGAATATTACCCGCGCTGCTGTAGCAATGACGATCCAGGCATAAGGTGATGTGTAGATGGTATCTTTATTCTCATTTCTCAACGCGTTTCGAAGTCAGTGTGACTTCTTCTTCAGGAGTTGCATAGTAATTTTGTCTGATTTTAGTTTTTACGTGCATGACTTTGCTACATCTGTACATCATATTTTTTTTACATTACGTTCCAACCACTAACTGGGGAAACAGCTTGTTACCTCCTTATCCAAGAATAACATTCCCAAAAACCTGGAAACAGCAATGACCAGGCAATGTTGGCCCACATATTACAGTACCTGCAGAAAATGGCAAAAATGCTTCATTTTTCACAAAGTGTCCTTGAGAATTGAGAAAATGTTCCGGATAAAATTCATCTGGTTTTTCAAAGTAATTTTTATCCTTCAGTACAGAGCCCAATAATGGAATAACATGGGTGCCCTGAAAATACAGAGAAGTGGTAAGAAAGGGTATAGGTTTGAGAATTATATAATAGTCATGGCCACTCACTCTGAAAGGGAGCAACCATACACAGTCAGTAGATAAGTGTGGAATTTAATTACACTCTAATATTACAAACAGCGGCATTCGCCAAATATGCAAATTTTTGGTAAATTTACTTATGCTCAAATTCAGCAAAATAGCCATCAAAAGGTGGATATTTTTGTTTTGAAAAAAAAACCAAAACTTTATTTTCACAGTGCAATTCAACTCTCCCTCTGCTCTACCAGTCAAGCGTCCGGTCCTCATTGCATCTTCTTGTCCCCATCACAAGCACTAAAATTCCTGGGCCTCTTATGCTGGGCCAGGATAGTTCTGCGTAAGGTCATGGCACATGTTATGACCTTATGCGCACTTACACAGAACCCTCCCGGGCCTAATTGGAGGTGAAGTCACAGATTAGTGCGAGGAGGCCTCGGGATTCAGCGCTTGTGATGGCGGCAAGACCGGATGGTTGACAAGGAGAAGCCAAATAGGTGACATAAGTAGTTTGTTTGTTACATTCAACTCTTATGCCATGACATTTGGAGATACTCTAGAGGCATTAAATTCATGGAAAATATCTTCTCTGCAAATCGAATTTCCCAATAAATGACAAGTGAATGGGAGTTTTGCTTGATCTGACTATCTTTACTAGGTAGATATTACTAGTGGTAATTTCTAAACCAAAAGAGTGCGCAAAGGGTTTTCTTAAATATGATCTTTAGGAGGGATCCACTCCCAAGGTTCCCCTCCTTCCTCTTGGGACCGTGAGATCCTGATATCTGCCAGTTCGGGCAGTCAGTTTGGCCTCTGCAGCATCGGAGAAGCACGCTAGCTCTGAAGCTGGCCAGATCCGGTGATGCATTAAAATTCAGAAAAAAGCTTGAGAGCTGTATAGAAAAGACTTTACAAGTGCTTGCTTGTTAAAAGAAGAACAAGGCCACTTCTCACAGCCTAGCTAGTCACCTCTGCTGTCTAAGCACCTATAATGAGTTTCTGGAGTATTTTTGATTACGTAGACTTTCTGCTACATTTTACACCAATTCTAATAATTAGGCTGTTGCATCTTTTGTTTTGTCTTTTTTGAGTGCATTTTTATTGTATACTAGCTGAAGAGCCCGGCGCTGCCCGGGCATAGTAACTAACTGTGGTTAGTTATAGCAAATTATAATTATCCTCCATCTCATAGTCCCGTGCCCATATACCCATCATACTTATCCACGATCCCATAGGCCTGTGCCCATATACCCATCATACATCCTTCATCTCATAGTCCCATGCCCATATACCCATCACACATCCTTCATCTCATAGTCCCATGCCCATATACCCATCATACATATCCTCCATACCATAGTCCCGTGCCCATATAGCCATCATACATATCCACGATCCCATAGTCCCATGCCCATATACCCATCATACATATTTGCCATCCCATAGTCCCGTGCCCATATACCCATCATACATATCTGCCATCTCATAGTCCCATGCCCGTATACATATCCGCCATCCCATAGTCCCGTGCCCATATACCCGTCAAACATATCCTCCATCCCATAATCCAGTGCCCATATACCCATCACACATCCTCCATCCCATAGTCCTGTGCCCATATACATATCTGCCATCCCATAGTCCCGTGCCCATATACCCATCATACATATCCTCCATCCCATAGTCCAGTGCCCATATACCCATCACACATCCTCCATCCCATAGTCAACCATTATGACATCATAATGAGCGGCGGCGGGGCTTGCAACCTATGATGACATCAGCTTCGCCATGGCAACCATTGTGACATCATAATGAGGGGTGGGGCTTGATACGCACACACTGTTTCCCCAGTATGCAAATAGGGGCATTATGACATCATAATGAGGGGCGGGGCTTGACACGCACACACTTTTTCCCCAGTATGTAGATGGGGCAAAATTGTTTGGTGAATTGGAACGCGCGGGGTTAAATTTCACCTCAGAACATAGCTTAGGACACTCTCGGGGTCCAGACGTGTGACTGTGCCAAATTTTGTGGCTGTAGCTGCGGCGGTGCGGATGCCTATCCTGGACATACACACACATACACACATACACACATACATACATACACACTTTGAGCTTTATATATTAGATTTTCTAGTGTTGGTTTTAGTCTATTTTTTGTGCACCAGGCTTCAAATAAAACTACTTTGTTAAGGAAACTTCTCATTTTCTGCATTTGATGTTTGCGTGGGGGTACTCCAGGTTCCTCCCACCCTTCAAAGACATTCTAGTAGGGAAGTTAAATTGTGAACCCCAATGGGCACAGTGATGGTAATATCCATAAAGCGTTGTGGAATGAATGGCATTATATGAGTGAATAAAATAAACAAATAAATCTCATTTATGTTTCTGGAACTGTAAGACGATGCTGTTTTTGCACACGAAAATATGAAGCAGATATAAAGGCACTAAATACACGTCATGGAAACATAGCCTAACCTATTCAACAAGAAGGAAACTATAGATTAAAAATGTCTCAATTCTTCAGAACGGAGATTTTTAATTAGAGGAATGTTGGAAGTTGCGAGTTTTTACAAGCACTTCATAACTTTGCTTACTTAAGATGAGACAACCTCCAAAGCAGTGGACCTTCATAGCATTTCTTTTTTTTTCATCCATTAGAGCTATAAATCTATCCACCATTACTTTTTCTTAAATTTTGTTTAGGGGGTTTTCCCCTTTCAAAAAATATGGCCCCAGACTATAAAAACACAAACACACCAAGCACTTACCTTCCCGGTGCCAGCTCTCTGCTGTTGTTTCAGGGGAAGCTCTCCATTGCCTAATCAGACTCTGTGTATTGGCTGCAGTGATATCGTCACAACGACAGTGCACATCACCTATACAGCCAACCACTGAGCGCAGCAGCTCGTGCCATCTCCATGTAATCCACAGAGAAACCTGGCAACAGTTTATTTTTATTCAGCACCCCCACAGTTCAAATTAAGTATTTCATTGCTCGTATTGGATTTTTTTCAATGGGTCCTCTGGAGTGAGAACCATTTATAGTCGATGCTTCTTCATTGGGGTATCTTTCTGAAACAGATAATTCCTTCAATAATTTTTGAAATGATAAAATATCTCTTACCTTTGGAAGGAAGTAGCCTCTGAACTTAATGCCTTGAGTAGTAGCAAGTGGTAAAATTGCAGGTATAACATTCCCAAACCTCTGAATTTCATGTATGACGGCGTCCGTGTAGGGCATTTGCTTACGATCTTCAATCTGGGGTTGGCGTCGTCCAATTACTTGCTCAATTTCCCTTTGGACTTTATCTTAAAAAAAAAAAATAGTAATGAGAAATCAATGAGATCTGAAATATTTCTTTGACCTATAACTTGATCATAAATTTGCAAAATCAAGGACCCTTATAGTGCCTTGGTGAGTGTCTAAATTTTCCTTACTTTGGATGCCTGGATATTTCATCATCAGCAAGAGGCCCCATCTTAAAACTGTAGACGTCGTCTCCAGCCCAGCCACAATCAGATTGGACACAAGTGTGATTAAATTTTCATTGTGAAAGTACCGGCGTGATTCAGGATTCTTCTGGAATATTAACAAAGATATCAGTGAATGAAAGTTATCTCTTCTACTACACTGATTATATAATGCATAGCCACCAACATTTCTTGGGATATTTCTCTCCCACCCCCAATCTCAATGTAGCCCCTTTTGGAAAGGAACCAACCATGCCGGTCCTCCCTAGAACACAAACTTTTGGGGAAGTATAGATAAAACCTGTACCTTTTTGACCCAGGAGTCCTCCCAAAATCTGACAGTTGGCAACTATGATAGTATTACATATAGCATCATTTTAATGGAATACCCTCCTAATATGGCATCTGATAAATTTCAACAGAAAACAATTTGTGCCTCATTCTAATAGCAAATACATACCTACGAAATTACAGGCACATGGAGAAACCATGCAATAGAGCAGCAGTGCTCAACCTCTTTCATTAACCCCTACAAGACCCAGCCTATTTTGACCTTATTGACCAGGCCATCTTTTGCAATTTTGACCAGTGTCCCTTTATGAGGTAATAACTTCAACGCATCCTAGCGATTCTGACATATTGGGCTTCATGTTAGTGGTAAATTTAGGTCTATAATTTTTGTGTTTATTTGTGAAAAAATGAAAATTTGACAAATTTTGAAAATTATGCAAGTTTTAAATTTTGAATTTTCATTCTGTTAAACCAGAGAGTTATGTGACACAAATTAGTTAATGAATTACATTTCCCACATGTCTACTTTACATCAGCACAATTTTGGAAACAATTTTTTTTTTGTTAGGAAGTTATAAGGGTTAAAACTTGACCAGCAATTTCTTACTTTTACAACAAAATTTACAAAACCATTTTTTTAGGCACCACCTCACATTTGAAGTCACTTTGAGGGGTCTATATGGCAGAAAATACCTAAAAGTGACACCATTTTAAAAACTGCACCCTTCAAACTACTCAAAACTACACTCAAGAAGATTATTAACCCTTCAAGTGCTTCACAGGAACTAAAGCAACGTGGAAGGAAAAAATGGACATTTTAATTTTTCCAACAAAAATTTTCTTTTAGCATCAATTTTTTCATTTTCACATGGGTAACAGGATAAAATGGATCCTAAAATTTGTTGGACACCGATACCTCATATGTGGTCATAAACCACTGTTTGGGCGCACGGCAGGGCCCAGAAGGGAAGGAGCGCCATTTGACTTTTTGAATGGAAAATATGCTGGAATATTTAGCAGTTGCCATGTCGCGTTTGGAGAGTCCCTGTGTGCCTAAACATTGGATCTCCCCCACAAATGACCCCATTTTGGAAACTAGACCCTCCAAGGAACTTATCTAGATGCATAGTGAGCACTTTGAACCCCTAGGTGCTTCACAAATTGATCCGTAAAAAAAAGTACTTTTTTTAACAAAAAATTTTTTTAGCCTCAGTGTTTTCATTTTCACATGGGCAACAGGATAAAATGGATCCTAAAATTTGTTGGGCAATTTCTCCTGAGTACACCGACACCTCATATGTGGTCATAAACCACTGTTTGAGCGCACGGCAGGGCCCGGAAGGGAAGGAGCGCCATTTGACTTTTTGAATGGAAAATGAGCTCCAATCGTTAGAGGACACGATGTTGCGTTTGGAGAGCTCCTGTGTGCCCAAACATTGGAGCTCCCCCACAAGTGACCCCATTTTGGAAACTAGACCCCCCAAGGAACTTATCTAGATGTGTGATGAGCACTTTGAAGCCCCAAGTGCTTCACAGAAGTTTATAATGCAGAGCAGTGAAAATAAAAAATTATTTTTTTCTTCAAAAATGATTTTTTAGCCTGCTATTTTTAATTTTCACAAGGCTAACAGGAGAAATTGGACCATAAAAGTTATTGGGCAATTTGTCCTGAGTACACTGATATCTGATATGTGCAGAGGAACCACTGTCTGGGCGCATGGGAGAGCTCAGAAGGGAAAGAGTGCCATTTTAGAATGCAGACTTTGATGGAATGTTCTGCGGGCATCATGTTGCGTTTGCAGAGCCCCTGATGTGCCTAAACAGTAGAAACCCCTCACAAGTGACCCCAATTTGGAAACTAGACCCCCAAGGAACTTATCCTGATGTGTAGTGAGCACTTTGAACACCAAGTGCTTCACAGAAGTTTATAAACGTAGAGCCATGAAAACAAAAAATCATTTTTTTATCAAAAATGATATTTTAGCCAGCTATTTTTTATTTTTCCATGGGTAACAGGATAAATTGGACCCCAATAGTTGTTGTCCAGTTTTTCCTGAATACGCTGGTACCCCATATATGGGGGGAACCACTGTTTGGGCTCACAGCAGGGCTCATAAGGGAAGGAGCGCCATTTGACGTTTTGAATGGAAAATTAGCTCCAATCGTTAGCAGACACCATGTCATGTTTTGAGAGCCCCTGTGTGCCTAAATGTTGGATTTCCCCCATAGATGACCCCATTTTGGAAACTAGACCCCCCTAAGGAACTTATCTAGATGCATAGTGAGCACTTTAAACCCCCAGGTGCTTCACAGAAGTTTATAACTCAGAGCCGTGAAAATAAAAATATTTTTTCCTCAAAAAATTGATTTTTTAGCATGCTATTTTTTATTTTCACAATGGTAACAGGAGAAAATGGACCCCCAAAGTTGTTGTCCAGTTTGTCCTGAGTATGCTGGTACCCCGTATGTGGGGGCAACCACTGTTCAGGCACACGTCGGGGCTCGGAAGGGAAGTAGTGACGTATTGAAATGCCGACTTGATGAAATGGTCTGTGGGCGTCTTGTACGTTTGCAGAGCCCCTGATGTGCTTAAACAGTAGAAACTCCCCAGAAGTGACCCCAGTTTGGCAACTAGACGCCCTAAGGAACTTATCTAGAAGTGTGGTGAACATTTGAACCGCCAAGTGCTTCACAGAAGTTTATAATGCAGAGCTGTGAAAATAAAAAACTATTTTTTTCCTCAAAAAATGATTTTTAGCCCCCAATTTTTTATTTTCCCAAGGGTAACAGGAGAAATTAGACCCCAAAAGTTGTTGTGCAATTTTTACTGAGTACGCTGATACCCCATATGTGGGGGTAAACCACTGTTTGGGCACACGTCGGGGCTCAGAATAGAGGGAGCACTGTTTGACTTTTAGAACGCAAAATTGGCTGTAATAAATGGTGGCGCCATGTCGTGTTTGGAGACCCCGTGATGTGCCTAAACAGTGGAAACCCCTCAATTTTAACTCCAACCCTAACCCCAACACACCCCTAACCCTAATCCCAACCCTAATCTTAACCCTAACCCCAACACACCCCTAACCCTAATACCAACTCTAACCCTAACAAAAAACCTAACCCTAATCCAAACCCCAACCCACCCCTAACCCTAATATTAACCCTAATTCCAACCCTAAACTTAATCCCAACCCTAATTCCAACCCTAACCCTAATTCTAACCCTAACCCTAATTCCAACCCTAACCCTAATTCCAACCCTAATCCCAATTCCTACCCTCACCCTAATTCTAACCCTAATGGAAAAATAAAAATATTTTCTTTATTTTATTATTTGTGACTACCTATGGGGGTGATAAAGGGGGTTTTATTTACTTTTTTATTTTGATCACTGTGAGAGTTTATCACAGTGATCAAAATGAATGAATAAATCTGCAGCGCCAGACATTTTCCAAGATGGCGGCGCCCATGATCCGAAACGGCAGGACACCGGGATGGCCAGAGGGACATAGGAGGTACCGGGGGAGAGAGGGGATCGGAAGGTGGGGGGGAGCAGATGTTAATGGTTGCGGCAGATCGGGGGGTCAGATGTCGGTCTCCAGCCATGTCCAATGCTATTGCAGCATCGACAATGGCTGGATTGTAATATTTCAACAAATTTCATTGATGAAATATTACTATCTCTCTGATTGGCTGTTTCACTTTTAACAGCCAACCAGAGCGATTGTAGCCACATGGGGGCGAAGCCACTCCCCCTGTGGTGAATTACAAAGCCCCCTGTGTCTGCGGGTCAGGTGACCTTTCATTGACCCCCGGTCACCCGACCCTCAGGGGGGCTATTAATTCCTGACGCCACATAGGCATCATGGGTCGGATTGGCACCGACTTTCGTGATGCCTACGTGGCGTCAAAGGTCGGGAAGGGGTTAAGAGAAACATTCAGAGAGGGTCGCAAGTCACATAAAGAGTCCTCTGCCTAATAATTACATCTATCTATGCCTAGACTTGTCTTCCCCTTAAAATAGTGACATCTAGTGCACCTATTGGTAAAATAACAGCCAAAGCTTCCCAACAGAGTTCAGACCGCTAAACAAGAGTGATCGACAATATTGAATTTGTTTTTTTCGATGCTTGTTTCCCGGCCTTTTTAGACCGGCTGAGGAAGAATGATTTTCACAGAATGATAACTTGTAAATCATACAATCAGCAGCATATCTACAGTTTTCACTGGAGCGATGTGCTGCTGAGAACAATTGTTAGGGTTTACAGATCACACCAAATGTAAATTAAGAGAAGGCGCGATCGCAACCCGGTGTCCACAGTGCGGTGATGGAAAAACCACAGCTAGGAAACAATGGCGGAGAGTAGCTGTGAGCAAGCACCGTAATCACACCGAGTTAACCGTCACTCGGTGTGAACAGAGTGCTAAGTGCCTGCCTCTGTTACTCCACACAGCAGCACACAAGGAGCGAGCACTCTATGTTTTGCTCTGTTAGACTTCATAGGAGCATAAAAGGATTGACACTAGTTGGGGTCCCTATGACTTAACGCCTCAAGGAAAACTAAGCGGGTGGTTTGAGCCTACCCTGACACATGGTTTGTGCAAGTCAGCACATGCGGCGCCACTGCCTGGTGCAGGTGCTAAGCTCATGTGCACACAGGGTGGTACCGCTTCCACCAACACACCAAACACATGTAATCTTAGTGTGCCGACGTGCACACTAGAGGACCTTTTATACATTTCTGTTCAAGTCAAGTCTGACAGGACCTTGTTAGTGGACCAATCAGGAACTGCCACGTCACCCGAGCAGCTGACGACCGACCACCAATGAGACGTCGCCTCACGAGCATGCTCAGTGGAGTGATTTCTGGGCTTAGATAGAGGAATGCCTGTTCTATGCCACCTATTGCTAGTTACTATAGCTGTAACTGAAGAGCCAGCAGGAACTAGACAAACAGCACGAGTCTGAACAAGATGCTGAGACTGAGTCGAAAGTGGTCGAAAAAGAATGGGAGACCACAGAGGAAAACAAGGCCTGGGATCCACCTTGTGCAGTAGGAGAATCCCGGCGCCTAACAACAATGATTTTGGTTCCAATCACCCGATAAATATGTAACATTTTCTCATTTAGTATGTTGCACTTCATAGTCCTCTATATAGTACAATGCAGACCCCATAGTCCTCCATATGGAGTGCAGCCCGAACAGGAGTATAATGTAACTTTTTCAGGAGTATAATGCAGCCCCACACTCCCACCAATAGGAGTGTAATGCAGGCCCCCACACCCACCTATAGGATTATAATGCTGCCCCATAGATTATAATGCTGCACCATAGGCTATAATGCAGCCGTGTAGGAGTACAATACAGCCCCATAGGAGGATAATGAGCACGATGCATCACCATAGAAGTACAATGCAGCCCAATAGGAGTGTAATACAGCCCCATAAGAGTACAATGCAGTGGTGTAGGGGTATAATGCAGCCCCACCATAGGAGTATAATTTAGCATCCCCAGAGCAGTATAATGCAGCCCTATAGTATTATGGCCACCACATACTCAGTGATTTAAAAAATAAATACAACACTCACCTCTCATGGTTCCTTCGCTGCAGCACGTCTCCTCACCTCAGCAGCTCCACTGTCTGACACAGCGTGATGCACATTAAAGTAACATCATAGCACTCGCTGTTTCAGAAGCAGAGAGGGGATGATGGGAGAGGTAGTGTTGCGTGACGCTCCCTCCTTCATAATTGCCTTCAACTGTATCTATGATTCTGATACAGCTTAATGCGCGATTCGGGGGGAGCTATCATCGGGTCCTCCTGATTCACGGACCCTATAGCAGTCATGTGGTTTGCCGCTATTAGCGGCACGTCTCTGGCTGGGGGCCCCTGGGGTATTGGGGGCCATAGGCAGATGCCTAGTCTTCCTGCCCCTAACGCCGGCCCTGCTGCTATCACAGATTTTAGAGGCGAGTGAATCTGTCAAATTTTGGCTTCAACAGATTATCTCAGATTTGGCAGAGAAATTTGATTTAAATCAAATGTATTTGATGAGAATTAAATTTACCAATGAAAGATTGCTATTGTGCTTTGAGGTCTCTTTTGACTCCAGAGGATAATAAATGAAGAGTTAAATAAAAATAAATACATATACTCATCTCTCCCAAATCCTCATCTTTCCTGCTGCACATCTTCCTCTGGCTCCAGTCACTCTTCAGGGGTCTTTGGTAACATGATTATGCTGCATGGTAATGCACATCCGGACATTGCAGAAGTCTTAGTCAAAGAGTCACAAGTCCCAATCAGAGCGGGAGGTGCCAAAGGACTACTGGAGCCAGAGGGACCGATGAGATCCGGTTAAAAATATATGCGCACGCAAAAAATTTTTTTATTTATTTATTTTTTACTCTGGGTTAGGCGCATCTCTGGCACTTCCGAGTTCAGGCGCAGTGCGCCTGACAGGCACAGGTTAGAAAGCCATTTATAAGTTTCTAATTATCTAATTTTCTGCGTTCTAAAAGTAATCAACATTCAATGATCATAAACATAATAAAGCAAACAACCAAAAGTAACTAAATTTCCCAACTACCACCAAATAGCCTCCAGTTTGAAGGAGATAACTATTGCTAATAAAGTTAGGGAAAAAAACGTAGTCATAAGACACTTAGATGCTACTGGAGTCATATTCACTCACACACATTGGCAGAGAGAAAACCAAGATTGTCAGGTCACATGAGAGATTATTAATACATGTTCGGGTGCAATGTGCCAGAGAGGCCATTTATAATAATAAACCTCTTATTTGTAAGAAAACCCCATTTATTTTTAAGAAATATCCACATACTTTGCATTGTTCATTCATAAAATGAGCAAAATAAACAATTGTGATGAAAAAAACCCAAAAAGCACAAAAGGAAAACGGTAAAACTGAATAGGGGGGGTTTCAACCTAACCCTAAGGGCTCATACCCACTTGAGAGAGACTGGCACAATTCTCATGCGAGTCTCTCTCGTGAAAACCTGGCCCTGCCGCCGGCACTGGGACCGGAGCGTGCGAGTACATGTATTTCTATGCCACCGCACGCTCCGGTCCGAGTGCCAGCGGCAGGGCCAGGTTTTCACGAGAGAGACTCGCATGAGAATTGTGCGAGTCTCTCGCAAGTGAGTATGAGTAGTAAAGATGAGAAGGCACTGGGAGGGGCGGGATCCTCGGCAGCCTTGGAGAGTAGGGGGAAACAAAAATTTGTGAGCTGTGCCTCTTAGGCCTATTGCGCCTGACGCAGGGTTAACAGGTTGTGTGGTCAGTCACTGCAAGATGGGCTTGTAAAATTTGATCAAACAGCGCGATATGCAACTCCTATATTTCTCATATATCTCCCTTTTAAATATTCTCTCATCTTTTCTATATACCAATCTCACATCTTTTTCAAACTCTTCTCTCTCCTCCTTATATTACTTGTCCTTAGGTCTTTCTATTTTATATCTCTCCAATATCTTATTTTCTTATGTGATTCTATGTTATATCTCTCATCTCTGTCGCATCTCTTTCTCAATTCACTCCCATCTCTCTTGTTCTGTGCCTCTCTTCCTCACTCTCTATCCACGTTTACAGAACTAACAAATGCTTATAGATCATTTGAACTTACGATGCATCTCATTAAGTTTCCATTCAGTTTAAATGTTTAAATAATATTAACAATACTCCTATAAAAAAAATAAACAAAAACCTTTGATGGGGACTCTCATGCCTCTGTTGTTGGGTGTCTCAGGACTAGGGGCTCCTTTCCAGTGCCTAATGCTAGAGGTGCCCTAGCTCGCCCTGCTCCCCGGATTACTTCTCATGGTGAAGACACCAGGGCCATGTACCTTTCCTTAGCTCCTGAATCCTCCATCAGTCTGTACTCTTTCCCCACCCAGGGAAGAGGGGAGTAGTAGTGTAAAACATACAAATATGCTCACATATATAACAGAGGAATGCATCGGAGAGAAGAGACCATTATCAGCAGGAAATTTCAGCAGGGGAATGTCTATAAAGCCACACAGGAAAGGTGATAGGCAGACAAATGAGTAAATGAAACACATGTTACCCTAAAAAGACTGCAGCAAGAATAACAGAAACTAAGCCCCCAGAGAAAAGGTATATCTGCTGTGGCTCAGCAGACAGAGAAGTTGACCACAAAGCACAGACTCCAGGGTGATGCTGGTAAAGAAAAATCAGTCATGGATGTTTAAGGGTGGTGGACAATTGCTGTCACGTTCCTGCCCCTGAAGACACCAACTGTGTTTTGTATTAGTATATATTATGATGTGAATAAAGTCCTACGGCTTTTGCAAATATTGTTTTGTGTGAATTGTAATGTATAGTGTTATAAGATTATGTTTTGTAAGGAAGTTATGCTCAGTGACAGACAATAGGGTCAGAAGTAGTTAATGTTTCAGGCTAGCCCACAGTGGGAGAGGTTAGTGTTATGGAGAGTGAATGATTCCTGCTGGGAAGTCAGTTAGAGTTTGGAGCTTGAAGTGAGCAGAGCTGCCGTAAAGATTGGTCCCGAGTGCAATAAATAGAGTTTCTCATCTCTGATTAGAACAAACAAGGGAAGGCTTACATCTCATGGGTGAATTATAGGTTACCTCCAGTTGCTTTATCAGGAATGCATCGATGAAGTTCTCTTGGTGATTAACATCAATTAGACTTTTCTGTCTGGTGAAAGCTTCCATTATAAAATCATTTACCTCTGAATTGTTTTTAAAAATTGTCCTATGAGCTCCCGGTAACCAACCAATTAACTTTGGATACATATTGTACAACTGGAAGAAAAGAACAAACAGAGGATTAATCACCAATAGCAAAAACAACTAAAATGAATGGCATTGATTAGAGATAAGCAACTCTCCTGAATTTGATTTGTGCATAATTACTCAAACATGGCATTCAGATTAAAATCGGTCCCAAGGTATTTGGTCCAAAAATCAAATTTGTTACTATTGCCTCTAGGAAGGAATGAAAAGAGAATGAAAAAAAACACACCACATAAACATGCTAGCTTTTATCACCTGTATCTAAGCCTCCTCCACCGTTCCCCTTCTATTCGCACCAGACCAATCAAAGGTTTTAAATTAGCCTTAAAGGGAACCTGTCACCCCCCCAGGGTGTTTTTCAGTTAAAGAGCCACCTTCAGCAGCACTAAGGCTGCATTCTGTGAAGGTGGCTCTTCTTTTTCTGACCCCCAGTAATGCCAAAATATTGACTTTTATAATTAGCTCCTCATACCTGTAATCTGTCCCACAGGTATGTTGTGTCCCCCTCTATCAGCCACCTACCATCCGTCAATCATGCCTGTCCGAGGCCTTGGCACCACCCACGATCTATCCATCATGATGCACCGTGCGTCGCTGCCTCCTCTTGATTTGAATCCCAGCGCCTGCGCTGTAACAAGTGTTCTCGGGCATGCGCAGTGCACGCTGCCCGAGAACTGACATCAGGCTATTGCGCCTGCGTGTTGCGGAGGCCCCAGCCCCGCAGTGTAAAAAATAATAACATACTGTGGGGCGGGATCTGGGGCCTCCACAATGCGCAGGCGCAATAGCCTGAAGTCGGTTCTCGGGCAGCGCGCACTGCACATGCCCGAGAACACTTGTTACAGTGCAGGCGCAGGGATTCAAATCAAGAGGAGGCAGTGATGCATGGGGCATCATGATGGGCAAATCGTGGGCAGCGCCGAGGCCTCGGACAGGCATGATTGACGGATGGTAGGCGGCTGATACTGGGGGACACAACATACCTGTGGGACACATTACAGGTATGAGGAGCTAATTATAAAAGTCAATATTTTGGCATTACTGGGGTCAGAAAAAGAAGAGCCACCTTCACAGAAGTCCCTTTTGCAGCCCACTGAGCATGCCCCTGGGATGACCTCACATTGGAGGTCGGAGGTCACGTGCTCAGGTCCTCAAGCAGCTTGGATTGGACCATAAGGAAAGTCCCGGAAGGACGCTGCTATAAAAGGGTCACATGGCCGCTCCGCCATGTGTTAGTATAGACTGCATTATCAGACAATGTGGAGTGAGTGTTGTATGCATGTGTTGTGCAGCCTAGCCTGTTAAGCACCCAGGCTTAGGTGTAGGTAGAGGCACAGTCAGAGACTGGCATCAGTGTTCAGCAGTGGCTCTACATGCCACGATGTACATGCTCGACACTCCACCATGGTCAACGTCTATAGTGGCATCTTCAGGTGCGACGCGGCGCGATTAGAAGGTCTAGAAGGACTCTGACCCCGTATCCTTGGGACAGAGTTCTGTGACTGCATTCTGTGTGCTTTTCTGCCGAGCTCTGTGAGCTTAAACAAGCTCCGGCATTTATGTTCTGCGGTAGTGCGGCTCTGTGAGGTAACAAAGTTTGCCCTGTACTCACCGGGTGACGTTAACCCACGTGTGTTCTTCCTTTATAACTCCATATAGTGTCCATCTCTGCGCGGTGGACCCCAGGCTGCGAACGCACCTTATTACCATCTTTTTATTATTTGGTGTGTTCCACCAGCCCTAACATTATACTAGCTATTCTGTCCTCACTAATTGAAGCAGACTTCATGTAGCTTATACAGGCAGCTAAACCGCTATACCGGGGTCCAATCCAATAACGAGACTGTAGGTTGAATCTATATTTTATTGAACGTGGCATTATATTGATGCGGCAAAACTACAAACAAAATCATAAATATATATATATATATATATATATACAGTTATGGCCAAAAGTATTGACACCCCTGCAATTCTGTCAGATAATACTCAGTTTCTTCCTGAAAATGATTGCAAACACAAATTCTTTGGTATTATTATCTTCATTTAATTTGCCTTAAAAGAAAAAACACAAAAAGAATTGTCCTAAAGCCAAATTGGATATAATTCCACACCAAACATAACAAAGAGGGTGGACAAATGTATTGGCACTGTTCGAAAGATCATGTGATGCTTCTCTAATTTGTGTAATTAACAGCACCTGTAACTTACCTGTGGCACCTAACAGGTGTTGGCAATAACTAAATCACACTTGCAGCCAGTTAACATGGATTAAAGTTGACTCAACCTCTGTCCTGTGTCCTTGTGTGTGCCACATTGAGCATGGAGAAAAGAAAGAAGACCAAAGAACTGTCTGAGGACTTGAGAAACCAAATTGTGAGGAAGAATGAGCAATCTCAAGGCTACAAGTCCATCTCCAAAGACCTGAATGTTCCTGTGTCTACCGTGCGCAGTGTCATCAAGAAATTTAAAGCCCATGGCACTGTGGCTAACCTCCCTAGATGTGGCCGGAAAAGAAAAATTGACAAGAGATTTCAACGCAAAATTGTGCGGATGTTGGATAAAGAACCTCCACTAACATCCAAACAAGTTCAAGCTGCCCTGCAGTCCGAGGGTACAACGGTGTCAACCCGTACTATCCGTCGGCATCTGAATGAAAGGGGACTGTATGGTAGGAGACCCAGGAAGACTCCACTTCTTACCCCGAGACATAAAAAAGCCAGGCTGGAGTTTGCCAAAACTTACCTGAAAAAGCCTAAAACATTTTGGAAGAATATTCTCTGGTCAGATGAGGCAAAAGTAGAGCTTTTAGGGCAAAAGCATCAACATAGAGTTTACAGGAGAAAAAAGAGGCATTCAAAGAAAAGTACACGGTCCCTACAGTCAAACATGGCGGAGGTTCCCTGATGTTTTGGGGTTGCTTTGCTGCCTCTGGCACTGGACTGCTTGACCGTGTGCATGGCATTATGAAGTCAGAAGACTACCAACAAATTTTGCAGCATAATTTAGAGCCCAGTGTGAGAAAGCTGGGTTTTCCTCAGAGGTCATGGGCCTTCCAGCAGGACAATAACCCAAAACACACTTCAAAAAGCACTAGAAAATGGTTTGAGAGAAAGCACTGGAGACTTCTAAGGTGGCCAGCAATGAGTCCAGACCTGAATCCCATAGAACACCTGTGGAGAGATCTAAAAATGGCAGTTTGGAGAAGGCACCCTTCAAATATCAGGGACCTGGAGTAGTTTGCCAAAGAAGAATGGTCTAAAATTCCAGCAGAGCATTGTAAGAAACTCATTGATGATTACCGAAAGCGGTTGGTCGCAGTTATTTTGGCTAAAGGTTGTGCAATCAAGTATTAGGCTGAGGGTGCCAATACTTTTGTCCGGCCCTTTTTTGGAGTTTTGTGTGAAATGATCAATGTTTTGCTTTTTGCTTCATTCTCTTTTGTGTTTTTTCATTTAAGACAAATTAAATGAAGATAATAATACCAAAGAATTTGTGTTTGCAATCATTTTCAGGAAGAAACTGAATATTATCTGACAGAATTGCAGGGGTGTCAATACTTTTGGCCATGACTGTATATATATATATATATACATACACTGAGTCAATACAGGGTACATCAGGGATACAAACCATACATAATACATTAAGAATCAATATCTGCACTACTAGCTGAGGAGGGGAAACTAACTGAGCAGGCTGATATGAGACAGAAATTAGTTGCAGGAAGCATGATTACATACCAGCGATGCTGTCGCAAAGGGGGAAGAGAAATGAGATGCTTCCAGGATGCAGGCTGAGAGAAAATGGAGAACTGGATGGAAAATGGAGGCTGGACTAACCATAATCCTTTGCAAACTTACCAGGGTGCCTCGCAACTTTCTCTAAGGTTCTCAGTCTCTTTGGACATGTTTTTGAAACTTAAGTTTTTCTGTCTGTCTTTTTGCTTTCTGTCCTGCTGCAGCTATCTTGCCCTCAGTTAGTTTGGAGTTTCCAGCTTTTATGTTCCCGCCCTGATTCTCTCCCTCTTGCCTTTTAAGCAGCCTTAGCTGATTAACCTGTGCTTAAGAATCAAGTCTGCTGTTAGCCTGTGACCTGGCTCCTGGAAGCCTTGGACTTGGTACTCCAGCCACTGCCTGCTGATGAACTTGGGAACACTTGTGGACACTGGAAACTTGCTGCCTGCTAAATCCATGGTTACAAGAGAAGTAACAGAGAGAGACCCAGAACCTGTTGTGGAACTTCTGCTGTGCTAAAAGTTTACTCTGGCCTGCTGTGTCTCCTTCCTTGTATCTGCAAACTGTGTGAAACCTTTTGATTACTTGTATGAAGTAGAGTTGAGCGAAACGGGTCGGTCATTTTCAAAAGTCGCCGACTTTTGCAAAAGTCAGGTTTCATGAAAAGAAACCCGACCATAGCGTGAGGTCGGCCACGAGGTCGGCGACCATTGCGCCAAAGTCGCGTTTGAAATGACTCTTCAGCCAATGATGGAAGACGCACACTGTGGGCAACGCGATGACATAGGCAGCGGTCACCACCATCTTTGAGAAGGGCATGCAAGTGATTGACTTGCTTTGTGTGGCGTCACAGGGGCTATAAAAGGGCGTGCACGCCAACCGCCATCTTACTTTTGCTGATCTCAGAATAGGGAGAGCTGCTGCTGCTGATTCTGTAGGGAGAGCGTTAGGCAGGGATGAAGATACAAAAAAACTGCTTCTGCTGCTAGCGATTTTGCCTGTACAACACACCAGTTAGTGTGCAGTGACAGGGGAGGCTATATTTTGGTGCATCAGCTCTGTTGGTTATTAGGCTGCCTTATAAGGCTCCCTGATAGATGCATTGCTGTTTTCACACTGCTGTGCAAACTGCTTTTTTAAAAGCAAAAATACTTTTCATCCTCTCTTTTGCCCAGTTACCAAACGTTCATTTTTCCACACTTTTGTGTGCAGCAGTCCTGCTTATTAGGCTGCCTGCTGCCATACTTGGGACTGAGAGCATCATTGTCAGCTTGCTAAAATCTCTAGGGAGATTCAAATTCTCCCCAGTCCCATATAGACATTTTATACACCATCCAATTTCAGCCTGTTATATTGAGGTGTAATCTACATTGGGCCTGAGATAATAGTTCAGTGTCCTCAAGTCTGTAGGGAGTTTCAAATTCTCCCCAGTCCTATATAGACATTTTATACACCATCCAATTTCAGCCTGTTATATTGAGGTGTAATCTACACTGGGCCTGAGATATTAGTTCAGTGTCCTCAAGTCTGTAGGGAGATTCAAATTCTCCCCAATCCTATATACACCTTGTACCTTGTTTTACAGTACCATATTGCTGGTGGTATTTTGGGTACATCTTCCCAAAAATGAGGAAGTGTGTTGGAAGAGGCCGTGGAAGTGGGCGTGGTTTGCCAGCTGATAATGATGGTGTTGGTGGTGGATCTGCTGGTAGTGGCAAAAGCACAATAGCACCTAATGCAGCAGGTGTTGAGCCTGCGTCATAGTCTGGCTCCACAAGGCCTCAAAGGCTCCCTTTTCTGGGAGTAGGTAAACCGCTTTTAAAGCCGGAGCTTCAGGAGCAAGTTTTGGCTTACATTGCTGACAAAGCCTCCAGCTCTATCACCTCCTCTTCTGAACTTTCAAAAAATAAAAGCACCGAGTCGTCATTGGAGGCTCATGGTCAGGAACCACACCTTTCCTTGTGTTCTTCACCCCTACCAAAAGTAAAGGATGCTGCAGGCCACACAACAGATTACTCCCTGGAGCTCTTTTCACATACCATGCCTGGGTTATCAAGTCAAATCATGAATTACCCAGTCCCAGAAGAATCTGACATGGAGTGCACTGATGCACAACCACTGCTAGATTTATCTGCTGGCACATTCACTCAGAGCACTACATTGTCCTCGCAGTGTGCTGAGCCAGAATCTGACCCTGATGAAACTCAGGTGCCCCTTCCCGCATACTATACCACCTTACATGGTGACACAGAGGAAGGTGCACATGACATTGAAGAGGAGGTGATGGATGACCCAGTTGTTGACCCAGATTGGCATCCATTGGGGGAAGAGGGTGCCGCTGCCAATAGCTCAGAAGAGGAGGTGGAGCATCTGCAGCAGGCATCGACATCGCAACAGCTGTTATCTGGCAGGCCCGAAGCAGTCCAAAAATGGGTTACAAAAACCAAAAGAGTTGCAGGACAGCTTGGCCAGATGGTCAAATTAGCACAGCATGTAAGGTCTCAAAATGTCTTCCATTGTAGGAAGAGTGCAGTGTGGCACTTTTTTGAACAAAATCCTAATGATCAGGCAAAGGTTATCTGTAAGAAGTGCGCAAAGACCTTTAGCCGAGGGAAAAATCAGAGAAATTTGAATACCAGTTGCATGCTTAGCAGTGTTGAGCATTCCGATACCGCAAATATCGGGTATTGGCCGATATTCGCGGTATCGGAATTCCGATACTGAGTTCCGATACTTTTTGCATATCAAATACCGGAATCGGAAGTTCCCATAATGCTATGAGCCAGTTTGATTTGAATCAACGAATGAGGAATCCTAAGAAGTGTGGGCACATCCTGTTAGGCATGTAGGCATGTTAACTAATGGCATGGCTGTGATTGGCTGCTGAAATTATGTCATGATGCACTATAAAAGCCGTCGCCGCCATTTTGGGTTCACTCTGCTGTGAATTCAGTTAGGGACAGGACGCTGCTCTTGTGACTCTGAGGGACAGTTAGAAATATCGATTTGCTAGATTGTGCTTTACCCAGGCTAGTTTAGCAACCCCTGTGAGAAGCTTTATTTTGCCTTGCAACACTGTTCACAGATGTCTGCAAGGTCTGTGTGAGTGCAGCTCATGCTGCAGTGTGTCATGCAGGCACCTCTGGTTATAGGCAGCTCAGCGTGCGTCACTGCCTCATACATATTTATTTTTGTTTTATTGCTGCTCATTTTTCATTAATTCTCCTATTAGTGTGCATCCATCCGTATCCATCTACATTGGTTGCAAACACTATATAGGAGTAGACAGCGGAGACTTTCTGCAGCCTTTCAGTGCTAGCTCACAGTTCTCTGCACTGTTCACGTCTGTCTGTGAGGTCTCTGTGTGTGAGTGCAGCTCACGCTGTAGTGTGTTCTGCACCCACCTCTGGTTGAAGTCCGCTCAGCGTGTGTCACTGCCTCATACATTGTTCTTTTTTGCTGTAGTGCTGCTTATTTTTCCTGAATTTCTCCTATTAGTGTGCTTCCATCTGTATCCAGCTAGATTGGGTGCAAACACTATATAGGGGTAGACAGAGGAGCCTTTTTTCTGGCTTGTGCCCTGCAGCCCCAGCCAGATTAGTAGTAGCCTATTTTTTGGAGCCTCATCTATTGCATTGTAGGTTACCTTCCTGCATTGTAATAGCTCCAAAAAGTTTGTGATACTATCGCTTTCACATCTTTGGTCACATCCTTTCTGGTTTTTTTTTTTAAAAAAACACGTAAATAAAGTTCACCAAACACTCCACTTTACAGTTGTGTAGGGCACATTAGCTCATATTAAAGTGTAGTCCACACACTTTATAAAATTAATGTTTCTTATACCTGTTAGCAGCTGTTCAGGAATAAGCACACTAAGCCCCCCTTACTACTTTTCTGCCAATCTTTATCAGTCTACCAAGATGAAGAAGGCAGGGAGTAAGGCACGTGGTCGTGGGCGTGGAGTTTCAGCAGGGAGAGGACGTGGGGATTCTGTGCTTGCTGCGGGCACCAGTGACTCAGCATCCCACAGTTTTACCAGGGAACAGTCCTTTATGTGCAGCTTTGTAGGACCTTGCCGTACCCCACTGCTGCGTGACGAACAAATTGAAGCCATTGTCGGATGGATGGCAGCTAACGCATTGACTTCAATTACTTCCACATCCTCTCAGGGCCAGAGCACTGAAGAGCAACCATCTGTCTCTTCACCACCTGCCAGATTGCCCAGGCAGTCGGAGAGCCCTGGACAGGAGCCATCTCTACTTCTGTTCTCTGAATCTCTTGGCTTGGAAACAGGGGGCCAGCCAAGCAGCACTCTAGAATGTGAAGAAGAGGGAGTATGCAGTGATGCGCAACTGCTTTGTCCCTCTGAATCTGAAGAGGCGGGTGGGCCAGTGCCTATGGTCAGCACACCTCAGTATGCATCAGATGATGAGACTCAGGTGCCACTTTCTGGTGCATACTGTGCTGGCGAGACTACCCAGGAGAAGCAGGTGTTTGAAGAGGGGAGTGTAGATGATGAGGTCCTTGACCCATCATGGCGTGAGGAACAGGAAGGTGGTGGGAGTAGCTCTGAGGAAGAGATTCCCCGAACAGCCAAAACAGGAGGGAGAGGGAGGGGGCAGACTTGGTTGCCTGTAGCCTCCACTTCGGCACCCATTAGGAGCATTCCTCTTCCAAAACCGAAAACGGGCGCTGCAAGGACTTGCAGTGCGTGGTCCTTTTTTGACACAGTTGCAGATGACATTTGCTTTGCCAAATGCAAGCTGTGTAATCAGAAAGTCAAAAGAGGGAAAAGTGTCTGCAAACTCAATACCACAAATATGTGGAAACGTGCGGATCAAGCATGTGGTGGAGTTACAAAGACGCACTGAAGACGTAGGCCAACCTACAGCACCACCTACCACCTCTTCAGCTTGTGTTGTAGCCTCTTCCTCCAGCTCACACACAGCTGGTTCGGCTTCCTCACAGGATCGCCATGGAAGAACCTCTGGCATTGTTGTACAGAGACACAGTGTAATTCCATCCACAGCACCACGTTCCCTGTCATCCTCACACTCCCAGGCCACTCTACAGCCATCGGTAGCACAGGCATGGGAGAAAAGGCGGCCATACTCGGCAAACCATCCCCGAGCACAGGCTCTGAATTCTGGCATTGCAAAACTACTGGCCCTTGAAATGCTCTCATTCAGGCTGGTGGAGACTGACACCTTCCGTAACTTCATGGCATTAGCAGTCCCACAATACACTGTGCCCAGCCGCTTTTATTTCAGCAGGCAAGCCGTCCCTGCCCTGCAAAAGCATGTGGAGGGAAAAATTAAACATGCACTAATAAAACGCCGTCAGTAGCAAGGTCTAACTGACCACCTGTGATAAAACACTCCAGGATCGCCTTTGCTGGGGTCAAAGGTCACGTGCATTCCGCATGAAACTCAGGCGCAGAGCTGGGATTTGGGTGTAACTGACCCTGGGTCAGGTTTATTAACGGTGAAAGCAATGCAAAAGGAAATAAAACATAAAACAAATCCTTGCCTGTCCGGCACTAACTAAACAATGGACAACCTAACTACCAACTGGCGGGCTTCTCCCGTCCAGCCAAACCACAGTTGCAGTGGGCACTGCTTCCACTCACGTGTGTCTCTCACACAGACAGGCTCTCTGTGTTCCCAGGCTGAGACACTCACACAACCACCTTGCATCCTTTTATATCCACCTCCCATTATTCATTAGCAAGCAGGTGCGATACTGACCAGACTAGGCCACATAGGAAAGGAATCTGGGCGAGATATACCTGCCCTCATCCACTATTCCCACATGATTCTCACATATCCCCCCCTCTGCTCAGACCACTCCGGTCGAGCAATGACACCCGCCAAACAGTGCACTAGGGACAGGGCATCTGCATTTCCCATCTGTACCCCTGGGCGGTGCTCCACCGTAAAAGTGTAGGCCTGCAGGGCAAGGAACCACCGGGTCACCCGGCTATTCCGTTCCTTGTTCAAGTGCATCCACTTGAGAGGGGCATGGTCAGTGATCAGCCTGAACTTTCGGCCCACCAGGTAATATTTGAGGGCCTCTAGAGCCCACTTAATGGCGAGGCACTCTTTTTCTACGACTGCATACCTTTGCTCGTGTTTATTCAGCTTCCTGCTGAGATAGAGGACTGGGTGTTCCACTCCGTCCCTCACTTGTGAGAGTACGGCCCCGATACCGGTATCAGAGGCATCCGTTTGTACCACAAACTCACTGCGGAAGTCCGGAGTCACCAGTACGGGCTGAGAGCAAAGTGCCCGTTTTAGGCTATGGAAGGCTTCTTCAGCCGCTAAACTCCATTTAATCATGACGGAGTCTTTCCCTTTTGTAAGATCCGTCAAGGGGGTAGCGATGGCTGCAAAATTGGGTATGAACCGGCGATAATAACCGGCGATCCCCAGGAAGGCTTGCACCTGCTTCTTGTTGACAGGTTGCGGCCAGTCCTGAACTGCCTGAATCTTATCAACCTGGGGTTTAACAACACCCCTCCCAATTACATACCCCAAATACCGGGCTTCTTCTAGCCCGATGTGACATTTCTTGGGGTTCGCGGTTAGACCTGCCTCCCACAGGTCGTCAATCACAGCTTGTACTTTCTGGAGATGAGTCTCCCAGTCCAAGCTGTAAATGACAATGTCATCCAAATAGGCCGAAGCGTACCACCTATGTGGCCTCAAGACTCGATCCATCAGTCTCTGGAAGGTCGCCGGTGCTCCGTGCAGTCCAAACAGCATATACACATACTGAAATAAACCTTCCGGCGTAGCAAATGCCGTCTTTTCTCTGGCCGCCTCAGCCAGAGGGATCTGCCAATACTCCTTTGTTAGATCTAGGGTCGTAATATACCGGGCTTTTCCTAACCGATCTATTAACTCGTCGACCCGGGGCATAGGATAGGCATCAAATTTTGAGACCGCATTCAGTTTCCTGAAGTCATTGCAGAACCGGATGGTGCCGTCCGGTTTAGGAATTAGCACAATCGGGCTGGACCACGCACTGTGCGATTCCTCAATGACTCCTAACTCTAACATTGCCTTCACTTCTCGGGAAACGGCTTCACGGCGCGCTTCTGGGATTTGGTAGGGCTTTACGTGAACTGTGACACCAGGTTCCGTTACGATGTCATGTTTCATTAGCATAGTCTGCCCGGGTTTTTCTGAGAAAAACTTTTGGTTGTGAAGTAGAAGCTGCCTGACCTCAGTCTTTTGCCGCTCCGAGAGAGTCTCTGCAACCCGTACCTCCGGCACGGTATGCGGGCAGACAGGACGGGCCAGCTCCGCTGATAAGGCAGACCGATCCTTCCAGGGCTTTATCAGATTTACATGATAAATCTGTTCAGGTTTCCATTTACCTGCCTGGTATACTTTGTAGTTTACTTCACCAACTCTTTCCTTGATCTCAAAGGGGCCCTGCCACTTTGCCAGGAACTTACTGTCCACCGTGGGGACCAGGATCAACACCCTATCTCCGGGTGCAAACGTACGGATCTTGGCGCCCCTATCATAGATTCTTTTTTGGGCTCCTTGAGCCTGTACCATGTGTTCTTTGACGATAGGCATAACAGCCGCAATACGGTCCTGCATTTGTGTGACGTGATCTATCACTGTTTTAAACGGAGTGACCTGACCCTCCCAGGTTTCTTTTGCAACGTCTAACAGTCCACGAGGACGTTGGGCGTACAATAACTCGAAAGGCGAGAATCCCGTGGAAGACTGGGGTACTTCCCTGATGGAAAAAAGCAAATACGGAAGTAAATAGTCCCAGTACTTCCCATCCTTGTCTATCACCTTTCTGCCATCAACAGTTAAATCACACAAGTGTTTTTCCACATCCTTTTGACCGGCATTCACACTCACTACCCGTGCAACCATAGACATGCGGTTTTTAGATTCTGTGACGTCGCACTGCATGGGTTCAGTAGTGACCGGACAGTTCACAGCAATATGTCCCAACTCTTGGCAGCGGAAACACCTAACGGGCCCCTTGCTTAGACCATAGTTCGTTACTCTCAGCCTCGCAGTGCGGGCAGTCCCGTTTTCCTCCCCCACTGTCTTAGGGATTTTTCCATCTCCCCTACTCCCTGGAACAGTCTTACCGGTTCCACGTGGAGATGATGAAGAACGAGGTGGGGTAGCGTCATCTCGGAGTCCTTCCGCCACGGAGTAACGTTCAACCAGATCCACCAGTTGATCTGCCGTCGTAGGATTTCCATGGCTTACCCACTTCCTCAGGGCTGGCGGTAGAGCTCTCAGGTACTTGTCCATGATGACTCTCTGGATTATCTCTGGCGCTGTCAGCACCTCGGGTTGTAGCCACTTCTTCGTCACGTGGATCAGGTCGAACATCTGTGACCGCGGTGGTTTATCCGGCTGATAAGTCCATTGATGCACTCTCTGTGCACGGACAGCGGTCGTTACTCCCAGCCGGGCCAAGATCTCGGCTTTCAATTTGTCAAAGTCCTGCGCGGCTTCAGGCTCTAAGTCATAATAAGCCTTTTGGGCCTCACCGGAAAGAAACGGGGCAATCAGGCCGGCCCATCGTGCCTTCGGCCATTTTTCTCGCACCGCCGTCCGTTCAAACGTGGTCAGTAGATAAACAGTCGCACTCAAGTGTGGATTAATCTTGCAAAAAATCTTGAAGATTTTGTGAAATTTTTGGATTTTTATTTTATTTCAAATGCATCAAATAGTGTAACACCGCAGACAAAAGAAGTATCCAAAATGTGAGTATAATATCGTAATCCAGGATATGAGTATACTATGGTTACGTTTCGACCTACTAAGAGGCCTTTCTCAAACCATACTGAAAAATAAAATAAAAAGCAATTACAACAATGAATATGGACGACAAACTCGCGGAAAGCTGGAAAAGAAAAAATAAACATGAGAAAAATGTGAAAAAAATTTTTAAAAAATATTTTTTTTAAAAAATACTAACAAAAAAAACACAACAGAAAAGTAGTGCAAAAAAAACCCTAAAGGCGAAACATATATCTATACAAATTTAAGCACAACAACATAAAGGTCCCTAGGGCAATTAGGAAAATGTCATATAGAGAGTAAAAAAATTAAATTAAGCAAGTGCTAGAGAGACTATTGACCACAAGTCAATTTTAACATTCTAGGCATCAGGAGTAACAATGGGGATAAGCAGCAGACCTAGATGAGACATATTATAGTATTGTCTCTGTACATGATGAAATAACAGGGGTGGTGGAAACACAAGGCAGGCAAATAAGGCAGATATACTGAGTACTAACCTCAAGTAGTGTCAAGGAAAAGATTAATTAGAGCATTTTCAGAAGTCCCAAACAGGGGCTGTAGGAGAAAACATGAGAAATGAATGTGGAGAAGAAAAAAATGGATCAGAAGGAGATGTTATGCACCAGGTGGTGCTGCAGAGCTGACCTGATGGCATGGGAGCAGCCTGGACCTGCGGTGTTATAAGTGTGTGCTCAAGAAAGCACGGTATATATATGTGTATTAAGAAGGTGCAGGATGATGACGTCATAAAGCCAACGTGGCTAGAGCGTCCTGGCGTCTGTATGGGGTTTGCAGCATAGGGAGGGAGGGAGAGCAGAGGGAGGTCAGGCTGAGGGCAGTGTGTGTTTGGAAGAAGTCATGTGGTCGCTCAGAGCAGTACCTGCACTGTTGAAGGAGAGACTCAGTAGTAGAGAGAGGGGTGAGAAGGGGAGAGAACAGTTTATGATAAATGAGAGAGAGGAAGGAATGAAGTTGGAAATGTGTAAATAAATAAAAAAGAAGTAGAGGGGAAGAAAAAGAAAGATAAGAAAAGCGGGTTAATAAATAAGATGAAGGGATATAGGTAAAAAAGAGGGGGGGGGAGGAAAAAGGGGAAAAAATAAAACATGGAAAAAAATAAATGAAATGGGAAAAATAAATTGAAAAAATAAAAAGTAGAAAAATTTAAAAAAATAAAAAATAAATAGTAAGATGAAAATAAAGAACAAAAAATAAAAAATTGAAAAAATAAATTAATGATAGAATTTGAGAGAAAATGTGAAAAAAAGGGGGAAAAAGGGAATAAAATAAAAATAATAATAATAATAATAATAATAATAAAAAAGGGGAAAGAAGAAAAAGAAAAAGAACGAAAAACGGATGAAAAATAAAAAATGAAAATAGAAAAAAGAAATTTATATACGGGAATACTCACCCATGCGGGGGAGGGGGAAAAAAAAAAAAAAAAAAAAAATTAGTGGATATGTAAGATAAAGAAATAAAAAGAATTGAGATACAATGAGATGGAAAGCCGCCATTCCACCACCCTAAGGGATAAAAAGACAACATAATATTAGGTTAATAATATATGTGAATACATGCTTAAACCAAAGATGCATAAAATAGGTAGAAATCCAAGGAACTAATGCGGGCTAAGGTCCAACTCACGGTTAAGGCCTTTAGAGGCCAAAGTCTGTAACCTATATATCCAGAAGGATTCCTTTGATTTTAGGAGCTTGATGTGGTCACCTCACCTGCGCGGTCTTTCAACTTTTTCTATAACCTGGAACCTGAGTTGAGATACTGAGTGGTTGGCGTTGATGAAGTGATATGGGATTGGAAGCCAAGTCTTCTTGCACCGGATAGTTGATTTATGGCTCGAAATTCTGTCGCGTACGTGCTGAGTAGTTTCGCCAACGTATAAAAGGCCACAGGGGCACTTAATTAGGTAAACCACATAGTTCGTGTCACATGTAAAAAAGCCCCTGATGCTATAGCGTTTGCCAGTACGTGGATGTGTTATGTCGCTCCCCTTGATCACATTGGAGCAACAAGCGCACCCAAGACAGGGAAATGTGCCCTTTCGTTCAGTTCCAAGAAAGGTCTGTCTAGGAGTTCTAGTTAGACTACCAATATCGGCTCTGACCAGCTCATCTTGGATATTTCTAGGACGGCGTTTGCACATAAGTGCTGGTGTTTTAGATGCCTCAATGTGGGGATAGGATCTAGGTAGAATTGAGCAATGTTTGTGGATAATGTGATAAATTTTGGGCATAACAGGATGGTGGGTGTGTACGAAGGTGACACGTTCGCCTTTGGGTTGAGATGGTTGCAGAGGGCAAGGTTCCAGGGCACGGCGTGTTTCACTTTCAAGAAGTTTGGTGGGATAATGCCTTACTTTGAATTTGTCTGACATTTCATTGAGGCGAATGGGAGCCAGAGTAGGGTCTGTGACAATTCTAGTAACGCGTGTGAACTGAGAACAGGGGAGACTATCCTTGGTAGAGGCAGGGTGACAGCTTGTGTAATGAAGAAGGTTGTTGGAGTCGGTGGGTTTAACATATAGATCAGTAGAGAGTGTACCAGTGCAGGACTTGATTACTAGTGTATCCAGGAAAGAGATCTGTGAAGAATTGCAATTAAGGGTGAACTGTAATTCAGGTCTGATAGAATTAAGATGTTCCGTGAAGGAAAGTAAGTCCTCGAGGGTACCCAGCCATAGACAAAAAATATCGTCGATATATCGTAGCCAACATTGGCTGTATGTTTTCAAAAGGGTATTATTGTAGACATAGGAACATTCGAAATCATTCATGTAGGCATTAGCGTAAGCAGGTGCTACGTTAGCGCCCATTGCGGTCCCGCGGCACTGTAGATAAAATTGGTCCCCAAAGAGAAAGAAATTTTCTTTCAAGATGATGGACAGGAGATCAATACAAAGCTGAATGGAGTTGTGGGAAAGGTCAGAGGACTCAAGGAGGGTTTTGGTAGCACTAATCCCTAGGTCGTGATCTATAGAAGTATATAAGCTTTTGACATCCAGGGTGACTAGGAGACATTCCGGAGGGATATTGTCAATTTGTCGAATAAAGGAGAGAAAGTGACCTGTATCTAGGACAAAGGACTTGGTAGTTTTGGTAAGAGGGGTCAAGATTTTTTCTAAAAAGGTGGAGATTGGGGAGAAGATTGAATCAGTAGAGGCAACGATAGGGCGGCCAGGAGGTTTAAGTAGAGACTTGTGAATTTTGGGTAATGTGTAGAATACAGGGATGACTGGGTTAGAAGTTTTGAGAAATGTGACGGTTTTGGAATCAATGGTTTTTAGGGTCAGATACCTGTCAAGGACTTCGTCAATTAGGAGCTTAATGCGTGGTGTAGGATCACGGGAAATTTTCTGGTATGTGGAGGAATCAGAAAGTTGACGTGAAATTTCATCCATATAGTCGGAGAAATTTTGGATGACAATGGCTGCTCCCTTGTCAGCCGGTTTGATGATTATTGATTTATTATTCTTTAGGGAATCAATGGCTTGTCTCTCTATAGGGGTAATGTTACTATGTGTAGGTAATAAACCTTTTTCGTGTTCAGCTAAAATGTATTCTATGTCTTTCTGGACTACATCAATAAAAGCCTCAACAGCATGAAAGGTGTGTGGTGGAGAGAAGTTACTGGGGTTGCGTAGACCGAGGGAAGAGATGGATAAATCGGGAATGGGGTTCCCCCCAATTGGAGGGGCCCTGTTCCCTGGGGTGACTGGTTCCAGTCCAAAATGCGTTTTAAGGCGAATCTTCCGAAAAAAGTTCTGTAGATCTTGTGATAGCTGGAATTTATCCCAAGGAGGGGTGGGACAGAATGATAAGCCTTTTTGAAGAACAGACAGCTCTAACGGGCTAAGGGTGTAGGATGAGATGTTGAAGACCGAGTTGGTGGGCTTACCTGAGATCTGGTCGTCATACGTTCTGCGTAGTTTGCGGCTTGCCCTCCGGGTCGGTCTCCTCCTGCCGTCTGTTGATGGTTGTTTCTTGAAGGTTGACGCCTGGCTAAAAAACGATTGTGAGATGAGCTTCCAGTGGAGCTGTTGCTGTCGGTGTGGTAAGCGCCTGTGCGTCTTTGATTGTAGTTCCTTCGCCCAGAGCCCGTAGAGGAGGAGTCGTGCCATCTGTAGACCCTGTCGTAGGTATAGTCGTCTGCGTCCCTTTGGAATTTGGCTCGTTTTCTGTCTTGTAGGGTTTTACGGTTTTCGTCAAGGGACTTGTCCGTTTTGGTTTTAAGGTTTTGCCAATCGCTGTTAGAAAGAGTGGAGCTAAGTTGTTCCTCTATAGAAGCAATTTTCGTGGATGTCTCGGTAATTGCTGTGTAGAGAAAATCAATTGTTAACAGAATAATATCAAGTGAACATTTGTTAAGTATTTGCTGGAATCTTTCACAGAACTCAGGTTTGTCTGAGAATAAGGTAGGTCGGAGATGGCTCCGCAGGCCCCGTGGAATTCTATCTAATTTATGATACTCCGCCAGAGTGGTAGCATGTAGATCATAGGCCAGTAGTCGTCGTCGTTCCCTTTCGTAGTCTCTAGTGCGGGTTTCTTGAGCAGGGGTTTTCAAGAAGTCCCCTGAAGAGGTAACCTGGGACAGGATCCGAGTAGTTGTTGTGTCGTCAAAGGCAAAGGTATTCCGAGACATTTAGGGTGCAGGTGCAAGCGTCAACAAAAAGCCGAGCAAAAGAAGAAAGACGCGCACTCTTGCTGTGGAGGAGATAGGTGCTGACTGTACGTGGAGGGTCCACAAACAGTAGTCAGTAGATAAACAGTCGCACTCAAGTGTGGATTAATCTTGCAAAAAATCTTGAAGATTTTGTGAAATTTTTGGATTTTTATTTTATTTCAAATGCATCAAATAGTGTAACACCGCAGACAAAAGAAGTATCCAAAATGTGAGTATAATATCGTAATCCAGGATATGAGTATACTATGGTTATGTTTCGACCTACTAAGAGGCCTTTCTCAAACCATACTGAAAAATAAAATAAAAAGCAATTACAACAATGAATATGGACGACAAACTCGCGGAAAGCTGGAAAAGAAAAAATAAACATGAGAAAAATGTGAAAAAATTTTTTAAAAAATATTTTTTTTTTAAAAATACTAACAAAAAAACACAACAGAAAAGTAGTGCAAAAAAAACCCTAAAGGCGAAACATATATCTATACAAATTTAAGCACAACAACATAAAGGTCCCTAGGGCAATTAGGAAAATGTCATATAGAGAGTAAAAAAATTAAATTAAGCAAGTGCTAGAGAGACTATTGGCCACAAGTCAATTTTAACATTCTAGGCATCAGGAGTAACAATGGGGATAAGCAGCAGACCTAGATGAGACATATTATAGTATTGTCTCTGTACATGATGAAATAACAGGGGTGGTGGAAACACAAGGCAGGCAAATAAGGCAGATATACTGAGTACTAACCTCAAGTAGTGTCAAGGAAAAGATTAATTAGAGCATTTTCAGAAGTCCCAAACAGGGGCTGTAGGAGAAAACATGAGAAATGAATGTGGAGAAGAAAAAAATGGATCAGAAGGAGATGTTATGCACCAGGTGGTGCTGCAGAGCTGACCTGATGGCATGGGAGCAGCCTGGACCTGCGGTGTTATAAGTGTGTGCTCAAGAAAGCACGGTATATATATGTGTATTAAGAAGGTGCAGGATGATGACGTCATAAAGCCAACTAGAGCGTCCTGGCGTCTGTATGGGGTTTGCAGCATAGGGAGGGAGGGAGAGCAGAGGGAGGTCAGGCTGAGGGCAGTGTGTGTTTGGAAGAAGTCATGTGGTCCCTCAGAGCAGTACCTGCACTGTTGAAGGAGAGACTCAGTAGTAGAGGGAGGGGTGAGAAGGGGAGAGAACAGTTTATGATAAATGAGAGAGAGGAAGGAATGAAGTTGGAAATGTGTAAATAAATAAAAAAGAAGTAGAGGGGAAGAAAAAGAAAGATAAGAAAAGCGGGTTAATAAATAAGAAGAAGGGATATAGGTAAAAAATAGGGGGGGAAGGAAAAAGGGGAAAAAATAAAACATGGAAAAAAATAAATGAAATGGGAAAAATAAATTGAAAAAATAAAAAGTAGAAAAATTTAAAAAAATAAAAAATAAATAGTAAGATGAAAATAAAGAACAAAAAATAAAAAATTGAAAAAATAAATTAATGATAGAATTTGAGAGAAAATGTGAAAAAAAGATGGAAAAAGGGAATAAAATAAAAATAATAATAATAATAATAATAATGATAATAATAATAATAATAAAAAAGGGGAAAGAAGAAAAAGAAAAAGAACGAAAAACGGATGAAAAATAAAAAATATTTTTCATCCGTTTTTCGTTCTTTTTCTTTTTCTTCTTTCCCTTTTTTATTATTATTATCATTATTATTATTATTATTATTATTATTTTTATTTTATTCCCTTTTTCCCCCTTTTTTTCACATTTTCTCTCAAATTCTATCATTAATTTATTTTTTCAATTTTTTATTTTTTGTTCTTTATTTTCATCTTACTATTTATTTTTTATTTTTTTAAATTTTTCTACTTTTTATTTTTTCAATTTATTTTTCCCATTTCATTTATTTTTTTCCATGTTTTATTTTTTCCCCTTTTTCCTCCCCCCCTCTTTTTTACCTATATCCCTTCTTCTTATTTATTAACCCGCTTTTCTTATCTTTCTTTTTCTTCCCCTCTACTTCTTTTTTATTTATTTACACATTTCCAACTTCATTCCTTCCTCTCTCTCATTTATCATAAACTGTTCTCTCCCCTTCTCACCCCTCCCTCTACTACTGAGTCTCTCCTTCAACAGTGCAGGTACTGCTCTGAGCGACCACATGACTTCTTCCAAACACACACTGCCCTCAGCCTGACCTCCCTCTGCTCTCCCTCCCTCCCTATGCTGCAAACCCCATACAGACGCCAGGACGCTCTAGCCACGTTGGCTTTATGACGTCATCATCCTGCACCTTCTTAATACACATATATATACCGTGCTTTCTTGAGCACACACTTACAACACCGCAGGTCCAGGCTGCTCCCATGCCATCAGGTCAGCTCTGCAGCACCACCTGGTGCATAACATCTCCTTCTGATCCATTTTTTTCTTCTCCACATTCATTTCTCATGTTTTCTCCTACAGCCCCTGTTTGGGACTTCTGAAAATGCTCTAATTAATCTTTTCCTTGACACTACTTGAGGTTAGTACTCAGTATATCTGCCTTATTTGCCTGCCTTGTGTTTCCACCACCCCTGTTATTTCATCATGTACAGAGACAATACTATAATATGTCTCATCTAGGTCTGCTGCTTATCCCCATTGTTACTCCTGATGCCTAGAATGTTAAAATTGACTTGTGGCCAATAGTCTCTCTAGCACTTGCTTAATTTAATTTTTTTACTCTCTATATGACATTTTCCTAATTGCCCTAGGGACCTTTATGTTGTTGTGCTTAAATTTGTATAGATATATGTTTCGCCTTTAGGGTTTTTTTTGCACTACTTTTCTGTTGTGTTTTTTTTGTTAGTATTTTTAAAAAAAAATATTTTTTTAAAAAATTTTTCACATTTTTCTCATGTTTATTTTTTCTTTTCCAGCTTTCCGCGAGTTTGTCGTCCATATTCATTGTTGCAATTGCTTTTTATTTTATTTTTCAGTATGGTTTGAGAAAGGCCTCTTAGTAGGTCGAAACGTAACCATAGTATACTCATATCCTGGATTACGATATTATACTCACATTTTGGATACTTCTTTTGTCTGTGGTGTTACACTATTTGATGCATTTGAAATAAAATAAAAATCCAAAAATTTCACAAAATCTTCAAGATTTTTTGCAAGATTAATCCACACTTGAGTGCGACTGTTTATCTACTGACTACTGTTTGTGGACCCTCCACGTACAGTCAGCACCTATCTCCTCCACAGCAAGAGTGCGCGTCTTTCTTCTTTTGCTCGGCATTTTGTTGACGCTTGCACCTGCACCCTAAATGTCTCGGAATACCTTTGCCTTTGACGACACAACAACTACTCGGATCCTGTCCCAGGTTACCTCTTCAGGGGACTTCTTGAAAACCCCTGCTCAAGAAACCCGCACTAGAGACTACGAAAGGGAACAACGACGACTACTGGCCTATGATCTACATGCTACCACTCTGGCGGAGTATCATAAATTAGATAGAATTCCACGGGGCCTGCGGAGCCATCTCCGACCTACCTTATTCTCAGACAAACCTGAGTTCTGTGAAAGATTCCAGCAAATACTTAACAAATGTTCACTTGATATTATTCTGTTAACAATTGATTTTCTCTACACAGCAATTACCGAGACATCCACGAAAATTGCTTCTATAGAGGAACAACTTAGCTCCACTCTTTCTAACAGCGATTGGCAAAACCTTAAAACCAAAACGGACAAGTCCCTTGACGAAAACCGTAAAACCCTACAAGACAGAAAACGAGCCAAATTCCAAAGGGACGCAGACGACTATACCTACGACAGGGTCTACACATGGCACGACTCCTCCTCTACGGGCTCTGGGCGAAGGAACTACAATCAAAGACACACAGGCGCTTACCACACCGACAGCGACAGCTCCACTGGAAGCTCATCTCACAATCGTTTTTTAGCCAGGCGTCAACCTTCAAGAAACAACCATCAACAGACGGCAGGAGGAGACCGACCCGGAGGGCAAGCCGCAAACTAAGCAGAACGTATGACGACCAGATCTCAGGTAAGCCCACCAACTCGGTCTTCAACATCTCATCCTACACCCTTAGCCCGTTAGAGTTGTCTGTTCTTCAAAAAGGCTTATCATTCTGTCCCACCCCTCCTTGGGATAAATTCCAGCTATCACAAGATCTACAGAACTTTTTTCGGAAGATTCGCCTTAAAACGCATTTTGGACTGGAACCAGTCACCCCAGGGAACAGGGCCCCTCCAATTGGGGGGAACCCCATTCCCGATTTATCCATCTCTTCCCTCGGTCTACGCAACCCCAGTAACTTCTCTCCACCACACACCTTTCATGCTGTTGAGGCTTTTATTGATGTAGTCCAGAAAGACATAGAATACATTTTAGCTGAACACGAAAAAGGTTTATTACCTACACATAGTAACATTACCCCTATAGAGAGACAAGCCATTGATTCCCTAAAGAATAATAAATCAATAATCATCAAACCGGCTGACAAGGGAGGAGCCATTGTCATCCAAAATTTCTCCGACTATATGGATGAAATTTCACGTCAACTTTCTGATTCCTCCACATACCAGAAAATTTCCCGTGATCCTACACCACGCATTAAGCTCCTAATTGACGAAGTCCTTGACAGGTATCTGACCCTAAAAACCATTGATTCCAAAACCGTCACATTTCTCAAAAATTCTAACCCAGTCATCCCTGTATTCTACACATTACCCAAAATTCACAAGTCTCTACTTAAACCTCCTGGCCGCCCTATCGTTGCCTCTACTGATTCAATCTTCTCCCCAATCTCCACCTTTTTAGAAAAAATCTTGACCCCTCTTACCAAAACTACCAAGTCCTTTGTCCTAGATACAGGTCACTTTCTCTCCTTTATTCGACAAATTGACAATATCCCTCCGGAATGTCTCCTAGTCACCCTGGATGTCAAAAGCTTATATACTTCTATAGATCACGACCTAGGGATTAGTGCTACCAAAACCCTCCTTGAGTCCTCTGACCTTTCCCACAACTCCATTCAGCTTTGTATTGATCTCCTGTCCATCATCTTGAAAGAAAATTCTTTCTCTTTGGGGACCAATTTTATCTACAGTGCCGCGGGACCGCAATGGGCGCTAACGTAGCACCTGCTTACGCTAATGCCTACATGAATGATTTTGAACGTTCCTATGTCTACAATAATACCCTTTTCAAAACATACAGCCAATGTTGGCTACGATATATCGACGATATTTTTTGTCTATGGCTGGGTACCCTCGAGGACTTACTTTCCTTCACGGAACATCTTAATTCTATCAGACCTGAATTACAGTTCACCCTTAATTGCAATTCTTCACAGATCTCTTTCCTGGATACACTAGTAATCAAGTCCTGCACTGGTACACTCTCTACTGATCTATATGTTAAACCCACCGACTCCAAGAACCTTCTTCATTACACAAGCTGTCACCCTGCCTCTACCAAGGATAGTCTCCCCCGTTCTCAGTTCACACGCGTTACTAGAATTGTCACAGACCCTACTCTGGCTCCCATTCGCCTCAATGAAATGTCAGACAAATTCAAAGTAAGGCATTATCCCACCAAACTTCTTGAAAGTGAAACACGCCATGCCCTGGAACCTTGCCCTCTGCAACCATCTCAACCCAAAGGCGAACGTGTCACCTTCGTACACACCCACCATCCTGTTATGCCCAAAATTTATCACATTATCCACAAACATTGGTCAATTCTACCTAGATCCTATCCCCACATTGAGGCATTTAAAACACCAGCACTTATGTGCAAACGCCGTCCTAGAAATATCCAAGATGAGCTGGTCAGAGCCGATATTGGTAGTCTAACTAGAACTCCTAGACAGACCTTTCTTGGAACTGAACGAAAGGGCACATTTCCCTGTCTTGGGTGCGCTTGTTGCTCCAATGTGATCAAGGGGAGCGACATAACACATCCACGTACTGGCAAACGCTATAGCATCAGGGGCTTTTTTACATGTGACACGAACTATGCGGTTTACCTAATTAAGTGCCCCTGTGGCCTTTTATACGTTGGCGAAACTACTCAGCACGTAAGCGACAGAATTTCGAGCCATAAATCAACTATCCGGTGCAAGAAGACTTGGCTTCCAATCCCATATCACTTCATCAACGCCAACCACTCAGTATCTCAACTCAGGTTCCAGGTTATAGAAAAAGTTGAAAGACCGCGCAGAGGTGACCACATCAAGCTCCTAAAATCAAAGGAATCCTTCTGGATATATAGGTTACAGACTTTGGCCCCTAAAGGCCTTAACCGTGAGTTGGACCTTAGCCCGCATTAGTTCCTTGGATTTCTACCTATTTTATGCATCTTTGGTTTAAGCATGTATTCACATATATTATTAACCTAATATTATGTTGTCTTTTTATCCCTTAGGGTGGTGGAATGGCGGCTTTCCATCTCATTGTATCTCAATTCTTTTTATTTCTTTATCTTACAGATCCACTAATTTTTTTTTTTCCCCCTCCCCCGCATGGGTGAGTATTCCCATATATAAATTTATTTTTTCTATTTTCATTTTTTATTTTTCATCCGTTTTTCGTTCTTTTTCTTTTTCTTCTTTCCCCTTTTTTTTTATTATTATTATTATTATTATTATTATTATTTTTATTCCCTTTTTCCCCCTTTTTTTCACATTTTCTCTCAAATTCTATCATTAATTTATTTTTTCAATTTTTTATTTTTTGTTCTTTATTTTCATCTTACTATTTATTTTTTTTTTTTTTAAATTTTTCTACTTTTTATTTTTTCAATTTATTTTTCCCATTTCATTTATTTTTTTCCATGTTTTATTTTTTCCCCTTTTTCCTTCCCCCCCCTCTTTTTTACCTATATCCCTTCTTCTTATTTATTAACCCGCTTTTCTTATCTTTCTTTTTCTTCCCCTCTACTTCTTTTTTATTTATTTACACATTTCCAACTTCATTCCTTCCTCTCTCTCATTTATCATAAACTGTTCTCTCCCCTTCTCACCCCTCTCTCTACTACTGAGTCTCTCCTTCAACAGTGCAGGTACTGCTCTGAGCGACCACATGACTTCTTCCAAACACACACTGCCCTCAGCCTGACCTCCCTCTGCTCTCCCTCCCTCCCTGTGCTGCAAACCCCATACAGACGCCAGGACGCTCTAGCCACGTTGGCTTTATGACGTCATCATCCTGCACCTTCTTAATACACATATATATACCGTGCTTTCTTGAGCACACACTTACAACACCGCAGGTCCAGGCTGCTCCCATGCCATCAGGTCAGCTCTGCAGCACCACCTGGTGCATAACATCTCCTTCTGATCCATTTTTTTCTTCTCCACATTCATTTCTCATGTTTTCTCCTACAGCCCCTGTTTGGGACTTCTGAAAATGCTCTAATTAATCTTTTCCTTGACACTACTTGAGGTTAGTACTCAGTATATCTGCCTTATTTGCCTGCCTTGTGTTTCCACCACCCCTGTTATTTCATCATGTACAGAGACAATACTATAATATGTCTCATCTAGGTCTGCTGCTTATCCCCATTGTTACTCCTGATGCCTAGAATGTTAAAATTGACTTGTGGCCAATAGTCTCTCTAGCACTTGCTTAATTTAATTTTTTTACTCTCTATATGACATTTTCCTAATTGCCCTAGGGACCTTTATGTTGTTGTGCTTAAATTTGTATAGATATATGTTTCGCCTTTAGGGTTTTTTTTGCACTACTTTTCTGTTGTGTTTTTTTTGTTAGTATTTTTTAAAAAAAATATTTTTTAAAAATTTTTTTCACATTTTTCTCATGTTTATTTTTTCTTTTCCAGCTTTCCGCGAGTTTGTCGTCCATATTCATTGTTGTAATTGCTTTTTATTTTATTTTTCAGTATGGTTTGAGAAAGGCCTCTTAGTAGGTCGAAACATAACCATAGTATACTCATATCCTGGATTACGATATTATACTCACATTTTGGATACTTCTTTTGTCTGCGGTGTTACACTATTTGATGCATTTGAAATAAAATAAAAATCCAAAAATTTCACAAAATCTTCAAGATTTTTTGCAAGATTAATCCACACTTGAGTGCGACTGTTTATCTACTGACTACTGTTTGTGGACCCTCCACGTACAGTCAGCACCTATCTCCTCCACAGCAAGAGTGCGCGTCTTTCTTCTTTTGTCCGTTCAAACGTGGTCAGGTATGCCTCGACGTCATCTTCGGTCGTCATCTTCTGCCAGTACCGACTCACGTGAATCATTCTCGACTCGGCTTACAGGTTAAGCTCAGGTAAGCTTGCCAAGCTCTGCGCCACCTGCTGGAGAAGCGAACGATCGGTAACTGTCATGTCCACCAACTCCTTCAGCTGGGCCATCATCACCCGATTAGCTTCTTGCTGGATGGCGGTGGACTGTACCAGCGCTTTCACCATGTCCTCCATGCTCATGCTTGCAATGTGATGCCCGCATTCTCCACCACAATGTGATAAAACACTCCAGGATCGCCTTTGCTGGGGTCAAAGGTCACGTGCATTCCGCATGAAACTCAGGCGCAGAGCTGGGATTTGGGTGTAACTGACCCTGGGTCAGGTTTATTAACGGTGAAAGCAATGCAAAAGGAAATAAAACATAAAACAAATCCTTGCCTGTCCAGCACTAACTAAACAAAGGACAACCTAACTACCAACTGGCGGGCTTCTCCCGTCCAGCCAAACCACAGTTGCAGTGGGCACTGCTTCCACTCACGTGTGTCTCTCACACAGACAGACTCTCTGTGTTCCCAGGCTGAGACATTCACACAACCACCTTGCATCCTTTTATATCCACCTCCCATTATTCATTAGCAAGCAGGTGCGATACTGACCAGACTAGGCCACATAGGAAAGGAATCTGGGCGAGATATACCTGCCCTCATCCACTATTCCCACATGATTCTCACACACCGATGCATGGACCAGTAACCATGGACAGGGATGATACCTTTCCCTCACTGCCCATTGGGTCAATGTTGTGGAGCTGGGTACAGATCTTGAGAGTGGCGCTGTACGTGTTCTGCCAACTCCAAAGATTGCAGGAATCCAGTCTGTACACATTGACTCCTCCTCATACTCCAGTTCCTCAGAATCAGTGCTGCAGGAGCCGTCACGGTCTACCTCCATATGGACCCGTGAACGCTTACCTGTTATGAGTCCGACCGATATGAGCACAGCCGTGGCCAAACGTCAACAGGCCGTACTGAAATTAATTTCTTTGGGGAATCGAAGCTACGCAGCGCAGGAGCTCTGGAATGCCATCAAGCAGGAGAGCGATGTGTGGTTTGTGCCAGTGAATCTCCAGCCAGGCTTGATAGTGTGTGACAATAGCCGACATCTAGTGGCAGCTCTGGGCCTAGGCAACCTCACTCACATCCCGTGTCTGGCACATGTGCTCAACTTGGTCATGCAGAGCTTT
Source organism: Dendrobates tinctorius (assembly GCF_039654945.1). Lineage (NCBI taxonomy): Eukaryota > Metazoa > Chordata > Amphibia > Anura > Dendrobatidae > Dendrobates > Dendrobates tinctorius. The sequence goes on along the minus strand of NW_027361761.1, from coordinate 15,762,410 downwards.
CTGAGGGAATATCCAGATCTTGAAGCACTGCTGCACAAGGTCCGCATAGAGTGCGCTCACTTGCTGCGTTCCAGCATGGCTAGATCGTGCATTGCAGCTCTGCAGCACCGATTCCGCCTTCCGGAACATCACATCATATGTGACCTACCCACCAGGTGGAATTCTACGTTACATATGTTGGAGAGGTTGTTTGAGCAGCAGGCAGCAGTCATGGAGTACCAGCTGCATCAGGCGCAAACAAGTCGCACTTGACCACCACTGAGTGGGCCTCTATGAAGGACATCTGCCACGTTTTGCATGCCTTCGATGATTCCACACCGATGGCGAGTGCAGATGATGCACTAGACAGCATGACTGTCCCCCTTATCTGCCTGCTTCAAAAATCACTGCAAGCACTAAGGGAGGAGGTTTTGGAAGAGGTGGAGGACGAGGAGTCACAAATGCCATCTGCTTCTGGACAGTTTGTGCAATGTGGTTCCTCACACAGGCCTAGGCAGGGGACACTTTGTGAGGAGGATGACGAGGAGTCAATGGAGGAGGAAGACATGCTCTAGTAGTCAGTATGAAGAGCGAGGGTGGGGTGATGCAGAGCAGGCAGAGATGACGCCTCAAGCAGTGGACAGCTTTTCTTGGCCAGTTGGTAGTCTGCAGCACATGGTTGATTTCATGCTGCAGTGCCTGAGAAATGACCGCCGCATCGCCCACATTCTCAACACGGCTGATTATTGGGTGTACACCCTCCTAGATCCTCGCTACCGGGACAACTTACAAAGCCTCATAACACCATTGAACCGGGAGCGTAAAATGCGGGAGTACCAAGACATTCCATCATGTTCTCCATTCCACCCGAGAGCAGTGGTGCTAGTGCTTTACAAAGCAGCTCTGTGCGTCGAGGCAGTGGAGGAAGCTCGGCACAAAGAGGGAGCAGAGGCAGCGCCTCAGCACAAGGCAAGACCAATATGGCCAAAATGTGGCAAAGTTTTGTGTGCCCGCCTCAAATGTCTACATCATCACAGACGGCTCCAGTCAGCAGGAGGCAACGTTTCCGTCAGATGGTGACAGACTACATGTTTTGCCCTCTCAATGCGTCTTTAGTGCCGCAGGTGGTGTACTAACAGATCGTCGTATGCGACTATCCTCCGATAACATTGACCGGCTTACTTTTCTGAAAATGAACAGGGCCTGGATCTTACCTGAATTTGCCAGTCCTCTTCAAGATTAAATAATTGGTTGGCAACAGTATCCAGGTCTCCTGTTGTGTTCATGTTTCTACCACCTGAACTGTAATCCCTTGGCTCCAACACGACCAGTTGATGCTCAGAAGTGCCGTCTGCACAGAAAAAAACACTAGCTTCTGTGTTAGTGGGGTTCAGTAATGCCAGCTGCTCCCCTGCTGTGTGTACGGCAATGTCTCCTGCTCCCTCCACATTCAAACTACATCAGATATTAAACTTGCTCCAATTAAGCCTCAGCCTACTCAATGATTGACCCTGGGCTCCAACACCACCTGTTGCTGCTCGAAAGTGCCTTCTGCACAGAGAAAAACACTATCTCCTGTGTTAGTGGGGTTCAGTAATGTCAGCTGCTCCCCTGCTGTGTACGGCAATATCTCCTGCTCCCTCCACATTCACCCCGCATCAGATATTAAACTTGCTCCAATTATGCCTACTCCTTGATTAACCCTTGGCTCCAACACCGCCAGTTGTTGCTCCGGAGTGCTGTCTGCACAGAGAAAAACACTAGCTCCTGTGTAAGTAGTGTTCAGTAACGCCAGCTGCTCCCCTGCTGTGTGTCCGGCAATGTCTCCTGCTCCCTCCACATTCACCCAGCATCATATATTAAACTTGCTCCAATTAGGCCTCAACCTACACCATGATTAATCCTGGGCTCCAACACTGCCAGTTGTTGCTGAGAAGTGCTGTCTGCACAGAGAAAAACACTAGTTGCTGTGTAAGTGGGGTTCAGTGACGCCAGCTGCTCCCCTGCTGTATGTCCGGCAATATCTCCTGCTCCCTCCACATTCAAACTACATCAGATTTTAAACTTGCTCCAAGTAGGCCTCAGCCTACTCCTTTATTGACCCTGGGCTCCAGCACCGCCAGTTGCTGCTCGTAAATGCCGTCTGCACAGAGAAAAACACTAGTTCCTGTGTAAGTGCGGTTCAGTAATGCCAGCTGCTCCCCTGCTGTGTGTCCGGCAATATCTCCTGCTCCCTCCACATTCAAACTACATCAGATTTTAAACTTGCTCCAAGTAGGCCTCAGCCTACACCATGATTGATCCTGGGCTCCAACACCACCAGTTGCTGCTCAGAAGTGCCGTCTGCACAGTCAACATATGCTCCAGTGTTATTGGGGTGCAGTAATGTCAGCTGATCCCCAGCTGTGTGTACAGCAATGTCTCCTTCTCTGTCCACACTCACACAACTAAAGATTTTAAACTTGCTGCAATTAGGACTCTTCCTCCACTCTGTTTGAACTGTAATCCCTGGGCTCCAACACCACCAGTTGCTGCTCAGAAGTGTCTTTGGCACAGGTAGTCCTTCTTGGCCAGCCTGGTTCCAGCACGCCAGATGTTTCCGGGAGGTGTCAACGTCACTTTGTCACCAATACGTTTTCCTGTCGTGTTGCGGTTGGGTTAGTCGACTCTATGGTGCCTGCAGTTTAGGTGCTTCCTATGTGGGCTGCAGGTTCTGTCAATAAAGGCTGGTTCCGTTTTGCCAATAGGAAAGGCACCCCCTGTAGGAATGTGGGTTTCGGTAACTGCGGCCGGCTCACGGCCTTGCAACTTTGTTTTTCATGGGTACCTTCTGCTACCCATCCGGGTTCCAGCACCATCAGCTGGTTCTCGGCAGTGCCTTTGGCTTAGGTGCCTCCATCTCGGTATCTGAGTTCCAGCAATGTTTGCTGGTCCTTGGTAGTGCTTTCTAGCACAGGTACCTCCTGCTTAGTAACCAGGTTCCAGTACCATCAGCTGGTCCTCGGTAGTTCCATTGGCTCTTGTTCCTTCTGCTACCCATCTGGGTTCCAGTACCGTCAGCTGGTTCTCGGCAGTTCCTCAGCCTTCTTGTACCTTGTGCTACATTTCCAAGTTCAAACTTTTTGAAATGGTTTTTGGTAATCACTCTGGATCTCCCTGATGACAACCCTGAAGACCACCCCAAAGAAGACCAAAAAGATGACCCTGAAGAAGATGACCAAGAGGACAAAGAACATGAAGACAACCATGAAGATACAGAACAACAAGAGACAGAAGACCAAGAAGCAGAAGAACAAGAAGCAGAAGAACATTAAGCATAAGACTAAAAATCAGAGCAAAAGATATTATCTAAATTATAAGCAGAAGAAGACTAAGCAGTGTATGGGGGTGAGTCTGTTCCTCCTCGTGGTGCCCCTGGAAAATGCCTGCTGCTGCAGGCCAAACTGAACATGGACAAATCCTGTTGTAAATCTTTTGTGACAGGCAGAACGGAAGGTGTAATCTTCAAACTTTTATAGATAACAACTACAGGAATGCCTGTCACAAATAAGAATATGATGAAGAAGAAGAATAGGAAGAAGATGAAGAAGTAGAATATGAAGAAGAATAATAGTTGAATAAGAAGAATATGAAGAAAGTAAAAAAAAAGAATAATAAGAAGAAGGTGAAGAAGAAGAAGATGAATAAGGTGAAGATGAAGTTGATGAAAAAGATGCTGCTGCTGCTGAGGATCATGAAGGAGAAAGTGTGGGAGAGTAAAAAAGAAGGTGAAGAGCATGGAAGTAGTGAAACAGACAAAATATAACAAAGGTTAACATAGTCAATATCTTTGTAACTCTGAACGTCTTAAAAAAAAAATATATATTCCTGCTATTCCATTTGATTGGGCTAAACCTCTATGCCTTTAATGTCTCCTCCACCTCCCCCAATACATTTTACATTATTATTAGTTGTTTTTCTTCATGTAGAATTAACCTATAAGGAAAGAAAAGGTTTATTTTAATTCTGATATTTCTGTCCCATTGACTTGCATTGGTTTCCGGTATCGGAATCGGCGATATCCGATATTTTTTGGGTATCGGTCCGATCCAATCCGATCCGATATTTCACAATATCGGAAGGTATCTCTCAACACTAATGCTTAGACATTTAACCACCATGCACTTGCAAGCGTGGACGGACTACCAAACCTCACGTACCACATGTGCAACTGCTCCCAATGAAGGTAGTCAGCAATGCTACATTGTTTCCCCCACTGTAAGTCCACCGGTTAGCACACCACCAGCAGCAAATGTTGAGGTGTCATTGCAAGGCTAAAGCAGTCAGGGAATCACAATGTTATTGCTGCGAAAGACTGAATCTAGGCCATCAGAAACAACACCAACTCCATCACCATCATCAACCCTCTCTCAGTCCGCCATGTCCACCGCTAGTTCCACCATATGCAGCTCTCAAGTCCAGCTCACCCTAACAGAGACTATGGGTTTGAACGCCCACATTGCCAAGCTAATCTTGTTAGAGATGATGCCCTACCGGTTGGTTGAAAGTGAAGCTTTCCAGAACTCATGGCCTACGCAGTACCACGCTATGACCTACCCAGTCGGCACCTCTTTTCTCGCAAAGCCATCCCAGCCCTCCACCTTCATGTGAAAGACCGCATTGTCCATGCACTCAAGCAATCAGTGAGTGGAAAGGTGCACCTCACAACAGATGCATGGACAATAGGCATGGCCAGGGCCGTTATGTGTCCATCACTGCGCACTGGGTTAATGTGGTGGATGCAGGGTCCACAGGAGACAGCGGCAGTGGGACAGTGCTGCCTAGCCCACGGTATAAGAGACAGTTGGGTGTAGGCGTTCGTCCCGCCTCCTCCTCCTCCTCCTCCAGAAGCAAAGCTCGTCCACAGATCGCAGTCGCACAAGCACTCCATCCGCACCTGCCAGTGTTGCACACTCGGTGTCCCACTATCGAACAGCTAGCGGTAAGCGTCAGCAGGCTGTGTTGAAGATGATGTGTTTGGGCAACAACAGACACACCGTGGAGGTACTGGCCGACTACTTGCAGCGACAAACTGAGTCATGGCTGGGCAGTAGTGTTGAGCATTCCGATACTGCAAATATCGGGTACTGGCCGATATTCACTGTATCGGAATTCCGATACCGAGTACCGATATTTTTACAATATCGAATACCGGAATCGGAAGTTCCCATAATGCAATGAGCCAGTGTTGTGGCTGTGATTGGCTGCTGAAATGATGTCATCATGATGCGCGGTCTGTGTGCATCATGATGCGCGGTCTGTGCGGGCCTGCCGGGGGTCTGTGCGGGCCTGCCGGGGGTTTGTGCGGGCCTTTCGGGGGTCTGTACGGGCCTGCCGGGGGTCTGTGCGGGCTGCCGGGGGTCTGTGCGGGCCTGCCGGGGGTCTGTGTGGGCCTGTCGGGGGTCTGTGCAGGCTGCCGGGGGTCTGTACAGGCCTGCCTGGGGTTGTGTGTGTGTGCAGGCATCGTCCGATGGGACTACAAGTCCCATCGGGCTATGCCTGCTACAATGACAGTGATTGACACATTAGCCAATGATGGGACAGTAGTTGTCCCATCATCCGGCTAATGTGTTGAATGTAAAAAAAAAAAAAACATACATACTACATACATACTACATACATACTACATATATACAACATTCATACAACATACATACATACTACATACATACTTCATATACACTACATTCATACAACATACATATATACTACATACATACTACATATATACTACATTCATGCAACATACATACCTACATACTGCATACATACTACATATATACTACATTCATACAACATACATACATACTACATACATACTACATATATACTACATTCATGCAACATACATAGATACATACTACATAATACTACATATATACTACATTCACACTACATACATACATATATACTACATAATACATACATTCTACATATATAATACATTCATACAACATGCATACATACATACTACATATATACTACATTCATACAACATACATACATACATATTACGTACATACTACATATATACTACATTCATACCACATACATACATACTACATACATACTACATATATAATACATTCATACAACATACATACATACTACATACATACTACATATATACTACATTCATACAACATACATACCTACATACTGCATACATACTACATATATACTACATTCATACAACATACATACATACTACATACTGCATACATACTACATTCATACAACATACATACTACATACATACTACATACAATACATTCATACAATACATACATATAGACATACAGTACATATAACATAGAGTACATACTCACCATCACTTGCCACTTTGATCCCCGAAGCCAGTGTCATCTCACTGTAAAAAATATTAAAATAACAAACAACCTATATACTTCCTGATCCGCAGAAATCCACGAGTGTCCCACGATGATCTCCTGCAGTGCATCACTGAGAGGTTACTATAGTTCACTGGTCTGACTTTATGGCAAAAGCTGCGTGGGAACTTTCTCACACAGCAATGCCAAAAGTGAGACTAGGGACTATTTTTTTACAGTGGCGGAGGAATACAGTGCGGAAGGATACCTACCTCCCGTCATTGTATTCCTGGGGCCCCTAGAGAGTGGTGGCATCAGCTGATGCTGCTGTTCTCCATGGGAAATCGTCATGGGAGTATGTACTCTATGTTATATGTACTGAATGAACTGTACGCTATGCATCACACTTTCCCAGAATACATTGCGAGCGGAGGGAAAAATTACGAGCATCAAAAGTGAAAGTAAAATAACACAATAACACTGCGGTTATGACTCTAGTCACTAGATGGAGACAAAAACAATGAAAACATTAAATCTATGGAAGAAACTGATATTCACTAGTAATATTATCAGATAATCGAAGATTATGAATTAAGTGTAGGAGATAGAACACAAGCGCCAGGGTCTGGCTAGTAATGGCGGACAAACAGCGACTGCAGCAGTACATCCAGCAGCTGGAGGGCAGGTTGGTGGCTCTCGAGCACTCAGCCTCAGCTGTGGATGTTACCGCGGTCGCTGTTCAGGCAGCCATGGAGGCTGTCTCCCGTGTGTCCACTGCCATCCCTGCCCCTACTTTGTCCCACCTCTCATTGCCGGAGCTGCTGACTGCACGATTCCCCTCTGAGCGGGCTAAAGTGGGATTTGTTATTTCTTGTCGGTCAGGGCTCTGGAGTGGGCCACACCGATGTGGGAGCGTAGTGATCATGTGGTGCAGAGTGCCTCGCAGTTCTTGGGCACTCTGAAGCAGGTCTTTCTGGGACCGTGAGTCACCCATGACACCGCGCTCCAGCTGCTGGCTTTATCGCAGGGCTCGTCTCTGGTCAGCCATTATGCCATCCAGTTCCGGACACTGGCTTCTGAACTAGAGTGGTCCGATAAGAGGTCTGGCTGACCACATGAAGGATGCCCTGGCCACCAGGGAGATTCCCGCCACACTGGAGGAGCTTATCACCATCTCCACCTGCATAGACCTTCGCTTTTCGGAGCGAAGGTTGGAGCGGTCCCAGTGTAGGCAGAGATTTAGGTTGGCACCCAGCTTTGCTAAACCTCCGGAACCTCCTGGGTGTCTGAGCTCCAAGAGGCCATGGGGGATTCTCGTGCAGGATCCAGGTCCCAGTCCGCACGAGCACCCGTGGTCTGTCACAGTTGCCGGCAGTCTGGTCACCATGCCAACAGGTGCCCACAGTGGCCAGGAAAACATTCACGCCTAGTGGCCATTGGAGGAGGCCTACTAGATACTGCAACATTTACCTCCAAGCTGTCCTTTGAGGGGATGCTTGAGTTTGGCTCTTCCACTCTGGCGGTGGAGGTTTGCATGGACTCCGGGGCGGAGGGCAATTTCATGTCGTCTGCCTTCGCCCAACGGCATGCAATTCCTCTGGTTTTACTACCTCCGCCAGTCACCATCAGAGTGGTGAATGAAGCGACACTACCCTCTCAGATTACCTGTAATGATTCCCAAGGGTGAACCCACTGGACCGCGGCAAGCGAACCTCCCCTGGGCGAGCGGACAAGGTGGACCACCCCCTATACAGGGAGCATTTTGGACAGGCCCAGGGGAAACTACTCACCACTGCAGCTGGTACCCGAGGACGGAGGAGCACAATAGGAGATGCAGCGGGCAGGTAGAAGAAGGAGCTGGACCGGAACCGACAGGACTGGAAGCCAGGAATGGAGGCTGAAGGATACAGGCAGGCAAGGCTGGAACGGCAAGACACGGGTCAGACGCAGGCACAGGCCGAACATGGACACGGGATGGCGGGCACTGGGAGGAACACAAAGACCAGGTTACACAGGGTGCATGAGGAAAGGGTAAGAGCAGCAGGAAAAGGCAGGCAGGCTGGGGCCAGAGTCACAGTGAGAGACAAGTGACGATCAGGCGGTGAGCTGGAGGAAGAGGCTGCCTCTTATAGAGACAGTAGTTACGGGTCAGGTCAGCAGGGTCAGGAAGGCGGGGAGAAGGCCTGGCTTGGCCTGTACTGGGACCTGGAACGCAAGGCGCGCATGCGCCCCGGGCAGAACGCCGGGACAGAGCGCGGGGCTGAGGACGGGAGTGCAGGCGAGCGCGCGCCCGCCACGGGAGCACGCTGGAGGCGGCGGGCGCACTCAGTGTGGGGAGAGGCCGCAGCAGGAGCCGAGGACGAGGCGGGGGCGGCGAGCGTGGAGCCGGCGGTAAGCGTGACATTACCCACCAGACCGCCCTGCTGATACTCTCACTGTCTCCTTCCCATCAGGAGACGCTATCTCTCCTTGTTATGCTCGAGGGTAATCGACCAGGTCCTCTTAGGGGTCCCCTGGTTGCGTCATCACTCTCCCCATATAGAGTGGTCCTTGGGGAGAATTCTTGGGTGGAGCAAATCCTGTGAGGGTAGATGTCAGAGGGAGTGCATTCTGGTTGTCCCCGCAGATCTCTCGTCTCTCCCTAAATACTATCGACAGTATGCAGACGTGTTCTCCAAGAAGGCAGCGGAGACCCTTCCGCCTCACCACCCCTACGACTGTCCTATTGACCTCTTGCCTAGTGCTGAGCCTCCCCGGGGTCGAGTCTATCCCCTATCTCTCCCAGAGACAGAGGCCATGTCTCAGTATATCAAGGAGAATCTGGCAAGGGGATTCATTAGGAAGTAGGTGTCACCAGCGGGGGCGGGATTCTTCCTCATCCAGAAGAAGAATGGAGAACTACGTCCCTGCATCGATTACAGGGGTCTTAACGCTATCACCGTTATGAACAAGTATCCTCTGCCCCTGATATTGAAACTGTTCGATAGGCTACAGGGAGCAAGAGTGTTTACTAAACTTGATCTGCAGGGGGGCTTACAACCTGATTCACATCCATGAGGGGGACGAATGAAAGACGGCTTTTAACACCAGGGACGGGCACTATGAATACCTGGTGATGCCCTTCGGACTCTGTAATGCCCCAGCCATCTTACAAGACTTTGTGAATTACATCTTCCGGGGTATGCTTACCACCTCAGTTATTGTCTATCTGGGTGATATCCTCATCTACTCTCCAGATATTGACTCTCACAGGAGAGATGTTTGCAAAGTTTTCGACCTCCTATGAGCAAACTCCCTCTACGCCAAGTTGGAGAAGTGTGTGTTTGAGCAGGAGTCCCTTGCCTTTCCTGGGCTATATCATCTCGGCCCAGGGATTGGCAATGGATCCTGCCCAACTACAGGTGGTGATGGATTGGCAGGAGCCCCATTCTCTTAAAGCGGTGCAGCGCTTTATGGGGTTCATAAATTACTATTGACTAGAGTTGAGCGACTTTTGGTTTTTTAGGGTCGCGTTTCGTTTCGTGAAACCCGACTTTTCCAAAAGTCGGGTCGAGCAAGATCGTCCGATTATAAGGAAAAGTCGGGGTCGTCCCGAAACACGAAACCCAAAGTAAGTCAATGGGGAATAAAAGTCGGCAGTGAGAGGAGGACAGGAAACACACCTACAGTGCCCATTTAAATGCCAAAAGCATCAATTCTTCTTACTTAAGCTTGTCAACCTTAATTAACTTCATAATACAAGTTACGCACTGAAAAATGGGGGTTATTTGGCTAAAGTTGTGGGGGGGAGGGCTGGCTGCAGGTTTTCATGTGCCCTGGGCGAAAGAGCGCCCCTTTAACACATACCACAACTCATCATGCTCCGATACGGCAGATAAATAGCGGTATAGTACAATGAAAAATACCTCACTTTTTACATCTCATGACGAGGCCCATCTATTTCTCCATACAGAATCATTGGTCCCATATAATGTTTGAAACAGTATATGATGAGCTCCACATAATGCTACAGTATATGTTGGTCCCCATGGATGAAGCTCCACTGTCTTATGGGCCCAAATAATGCTCCAAACATAATGGGCCCCATTTCTAATGCTCTAGTGTATAATGGGCCCTGTAAATGCTGCTCCAGTGTCTGATGTCCACCTTTGGAATGTTCCAGTGTATGGTGGGCCCCATCTATCATTCTCCAGAATATAGTGCTCCCCAAAAAATGCTGTCCCAACATTGAAAACAATCAAATAAGTCTCCTCGCTAGGGAATCCCTGTACTTGTCTGGACAGGTGCTGTAGCTTGCTTAACAGCTCGCCAGCCGTTCTCACGCCCAGTATGGATTGCACGTGATTGCACAAAGGTTAGAAAGGGTACCGTATCCCTGGATAACATGTATGGATAGCGTACACATTCAAAATATACACTCACTGGCCACTTTATTAGGTACACCATGCTAGTAAGGGGTTGGACCCCTTTTGCCTTCAGAACTGCCTCAATTCTTCGTGGCAGAGATTCAACAAGGTGCTGGAAGCCTTCCTCAGAGATTTTGGACCATATTGACATGATGGCATCACACAGTTGGCGCAGATTTGTCGGCTGCACATCCCTGATGCGAATCTCCCGTTCCACCACATCCCAAAGATGCTCTATTGGATTGAGATCTGGTGACTGAGGAGGCCATTTGAGTACAGTAAACTCATTGTCATGTTCAAGAAACCAATCTGAGATGATTTGAGCTTTATGACATGGCGCATTATCCTGCTGAAAGTAGCCATCAGATGTTGGGTACATTGTGGTCATAAAGGGATGGACATGGTCAGCAACAATACTCAGGTAGGCTGTGGCGTTGCAACGATGCTCAATTGGTACCAAGGGGCCCAAAGAGTGCCCAGAAAAAATTCCCCACACCATGACACCACCACCACCAGCCTGAACCGTTGATACAAGGCAGGATGGATCCATGCTTTCATGTTGTTTACGCCAAATTCTGACCCTACCATCCGAATGTCGCAGCAGAAATCGAGACTCATCAGACCAGGCAACGTTTTTCCAATCTTCTACTGTCCAATTTCGATGAGCTTGTGCAAATTGTAGCCTCAGTTTCCTGTTCTTAGCTGAGAGGAGTGGTACCCGGTGTGGTCTTCTGCTGCTGTAGCCCATCTGCCTCAAAGTTCGACGCACTGTGCGTTCAGAGATGCTCTTCTGCCTACCTTGGTTGTAACGGGTGGCAATTTGAGTCACTGTTGCCTTTCTATCAGCTCGAACCAGTATGCCCATTCTCCTCTGACCTCTGGCATCAACATGGCATTTCCGGCCACAGAACTGCCGCTCACTGGATTTTTTTTCTTTTTCGGACCATTCTCTGTAAACCCTAGAGATGGTTGTGCGTGAAAATCCCAGTAGATCAGCAGTTTCTGAAATTCTCAGACCAGCCCTTCTGGCACCAACAATCATGCCACGTTCAAAGGCACTCAAATCACCTTTCTTCCCCATACTGATGCTCGGTTTGAACTGCAGGAGATTGTCTTGACCATGTCTACATGCCTAAATGCACTGAGTTGCCGCCATGTGATTGGCTGATTAGAAATTAAGTCTTAACACACAGTTGGACAGGTGTACCTAATAAAGTGGCCAGTGAGTGTATGTCTCAGGAGGCAGGCTCAGACGGTGTCAGGCACAGTATGGATTGCACGTGATTGCACAAAGGTTAGAAAGGGTACCGTATCCCCGGATAACATGTATGGATAGCGTACACATTCAAAATATATGTCTCAGGAGGCAGGCTCAGACGGTGTTAGGCCCAGTATGGATTGCACGTGATTGCACAAAGGTTAGAAAGGGTACCGTATCCCCGGATAACATGTATGGATAGCGTACACATTAAAAATATATGTATCAGGAGGCAGGCTCAGACGGTGTTAGGCCCAGTATGGATTGCACGTGATTGCACAAAGGTTAGAAAGGGTACCGTATCCCCGGATAACATGTATGGATAGCGTACACATTCAAAATATATGTCTCAGGAGGTAGGCTCAGACGGTGTTAGGCCCAGTATGGATTGCACGTGATTGCACAAAGGTTAGAAAGGGTACCGTATCCCCGGATAACATGTATGGATAGCGTACACATTCAAAATATATGTCTCAGGAGGCAGGCTCAGACGGTGTTAGGCCCAGTATGGATTGCACGTGATTGCACAAAGGTTAGAAAGGGTACCGTATCCCTGGATAACATGTATGGATAGCGTACACATTCAAAATATATGTCTCAGGAGGCAGGCTCAGACGGTGTCAGGCACAGTATGGATTGCACGTGATTGCACAAAGGTTAGAAAGGGTACTGTATCCCCGGATAACATGTATGGATAGCGTACACATTCAAAATATATGTCTCAGGAGGCAGGCTCAGACGGTGTTAGGCCCAGTATGGATTGCACGTGATTGCACAAAGGTTAGAAAGGGTACCGTATCCCTGGATAACATGTATGGATAGCGTACACATTCAAAATATATGTCTCAGGAGGCAGGCTCAGGCGGTGTCAGGCCCAGTATGGATTGCACGTGATTGCACAAAGGTTAGAAAGGGTACCGTATCCCTGGATAACATGTATGGATAGCGTACACATTCAAAATATATGTCTCAGGAGGCAGGCTCAGACGGTGTCAGGCACAGTATGGATTGCACGTGATTGCACAAAAGTTAGAAAGGGTACCGTATCCCCGGATAACATGTATGGATAGCGTACACATTCAAAATATATGTCTCAGGAGGCAGGCTCAGATGGTGTCAGGCACAGTATGGATTTGACGGCCCAGATTACACAGCGGAGGAGCAGGGAGAGGTAAAGATTGCAAATGCTGGGGCCCTGACCAAGCAAGGGGGGCCCACTCGTGGGCCTCGGTACTGGCACTGGGCCCCTCATAGTACAGCGGTGTGTCTGACGGCGGGTGTGCACCACCACCATCAGAGACACTTGATTGCACTATGAGGGACCCTGTGCCAGTGCCCGCGCCCAAGAGTCGGCCTACCCACCTGTCCAGGGCAACGGCACTCGCACAGTGTCGTGCGGTAGGTGGTGACCCCGGCCATGGGGGGGAGGCAGCACAGTTAGGGAGTTTTAGAAAGTGGCATATGTTGATGTTGGACATTCAGCTGATGCAAAAGGCGAAATAGGTGAAGTATCAGGAAGAGGTGGACCAAAGCAAGCCATTTTTCTGTCACCCTATGTGTCATCAGGGGAAGGTGGGACAAAATCCTTGGAAACCCATGCGTGGTTCATTTTAATGAAGGTTAGATCATCCACATTTTGGGTTGACAGACGGGTCCTTTTTTCTGTCAGGATTGATCCAGCTGCACTGAAGACTCTTTCCGATAGCACACTTGCAGCTGGGCAAGCGAGCTCCTGTAAGGCATATTGGGCCAATTCAGGCCAGGTGTCCAGTTTAGCGGCCCAATAGTCAAAGGGGAATGACCTGTGTGGTAGAACATCGATATGGGAGGAAAAGTAGTTTGTAACCATAGTTGACAACTGCTGTCTCCTGTCACTTTCCATCGATGCAGTATTACCAGTTGTGTGAGCGGTATTTGAAAAATCAGTCCACAACATTGTCATGAAACCCCTGTCTCCAACGCCACTTCTGCTGTGTGCACCACGAACACCTCTGCCAAGCTGCCACCGGCCCGTACGGCTCGTGTGAGAACCATCACCGCTGCTGTGTGCTGGGAATGCCTCAAGCAACCGATTTACCAGAGTTGCTTGTTTATTAGCCAATATTAGGTCAAGGTTCTCCTGTGGCATGATGTTTTGTAATTTGCCTTTATAGCGTGGATCCAGGATGATGGCCAACCAGTAGTCGTCATCGTTCATCATTTTGGCAATGCGGGGGTCCCTTTTTAGGATCCGCAAGGCATAATCTGACATGTGGGCCAATGTTCCCGGTGTCAATGATGCACTGTGAGTGCTGGGTGGAGGAGCACTTTCTGGCAAATCCACATCCCTCCAGTCACGCACAAACCCTATACCAGACCTTGCCACGCCAACATTTTCACTTGCCCCACGAGATGCATCCTCCTCCCCTAAGTAATCATCCCCATCATCCTCCTCCTCCTCCTCTTCTTCCTCCAACTCGTCCAGGAGAGGTCCCTGAGCAGACAATGGCTGAATGTCATCAAGGATTCCCTCCTCCTCTTCCTCCTCATCAACATTGGCTGCAGACGACTGCTCCTTAAGGTGCGTCAAAGTTTGCATGAGCAGACGCATAAGTGGGATGCTCATGCTTAGGATGGCGTCGTCTGCTCTTACCAGCCGTGTGCATTCCTCAAAACACTGAAGGACTTTACAAAGGTCTTTCAGCTTCGACCACTGCACGCCTGTCAACTCCATGTCTGCTCTCAAAGTGCCTGGCCGTGTATCCTCCCACAAATGCATTATGGCCTGCCTCTGCTCGCACAGCCGCTCCACCATGTGCAGGGTGGAGTTCCACCTTGTTGCAATGTCGATAATGAGGCGGTGGTTGGGAAGGTGGAGCAATTGCTGCAGCTTCTGCATACGAACGGAGTGTACAGGCGACCGGCGGATGTGCGCGCACAGTCTTCGCACCTTCTGGAGCAGGGCTGTTAACTCCGGATAATTTTTGAGGAAGCACTGCACCACCAGGTTCAAGGTGTGAGCCAAGCAAGGTATGTGGCTGAGTTTTGAAAGGGCTATGGCTGCCACAAAATTACGGCCGTTATCACTAACTACCTTGCCTGCCTCAAGATGTACACTGCCCAGCCATGACTCAGTTTGTCGCTTCAAGTACTCGGCCAGCACCTCGGTGGTGTGTCTGTCGCCCAAACACATCATCTGCAACACAGCCTGCTGACGCTTTCCACTAGTTGCTCGATAGGGGGACACATCGTGTGCAACAGTGGCAGCTGCAGATGGAGTGCTCGTACGACTGCGCTCTGTGGACGAGCTTTCGCTTCTGGAGGAGGAGGAGGAGGGTCGAACGCCTACAGCCAACTGGTTCCTATACCGTGGGCTAGGCAGCACTGTCCCACCACCGCTGTCCCCTGTGGACCCTGCATCCACCACATTAACCCAGTGCGCAGTGATGGACACGTAACGGCCCTGGCCATGCAGACTGGACCATGCATCAGTTGTGAGGTGCACCTTTCCACTCACTGACTGCTTGAGTGCATGGACAATGCGGTCTTTCACATGATGGTGGAGGGCTGGGATGGCTTTGCGAGAGAAGAAGTGGCGACTGGGTAGGTCATAGCGTGGTACTGCATAGGCCATGAGTTCGCGGAAAGCTGTGCTTTCCACCAACCGAAAGGGCATCATCTCAAACGAGATTAGTTTGGCAATGTGGGCGTTCAAACCCAGTGTACGCGGATGAGAGACTGAGTACTTTCTTGACCTACTCATAGTGTCTGGGAGGGTGAGCTGGACATGAGAGCTGCATATGGTGGAAGTAGCGGTGGACAGGGCGGACTGAGAGAGGGTTGATGATGGTGATGGAGTTGGTGTTCTTTCTGATGGCCTAGAATCAGTCTTTCGTTGATATAACAGTGGGATTCCCTGACTGCTGTGGTCTTGCAACGACACCTCAACATTTGCTGCTGTGCTAACCGGTGGGCTTACAGTGGGGGAAACAATGTAGCGTTGCTGACTACCTTTGTTGTGATTAGTTGCACATGTGGCACTTGAGGTTTGGTGTTGTGTCCACGCTTGCAAGTGCATGCTGGTTAAATGTCTAAGCATGCAACTGGTATTCAAATTTTTCAGATTTTTCCCTCGGCTAAAGGTCTTTGCGCACTTCTTACAGATAACCTTGGCCTGATCATGAGGATTTTGTTCAAAAACGTGCCACACTGCACTCTTCCTACTTTGGCAGACATTTTGCGGCCTAGCACGCTGTGATCTTTTGACCCTCTGGACAAGCTGTCCAGCAACTCTTTTGATGTTTGGAACCTGTCTTTGGAGTGCTCCGGGCCTGCCAGATAACAGCTGTTGCGATGTCGATGTCTGCTGTGGATGCTCCTCATCTGAGCTATTGGAAGCAGCACCCTCTTCCCCCAATGGATGCCAATCTGGGTCAACAACTGGGTCATCCATCACCTCCTCTTCTATGTCATGTGCACCTTTCTCTGTGTCACCGTGTATGGTGGTATAGTGTGCGGGAAGGGGCACCTGAGTCTCATCAGGGTCAAAATCTGGCTCTGTACACTGCGAGGACAATGTAGTGCTCTGAGTGAATGTACCAGCAGAATCATCCATCAGCGGCTGTGCATCAGTGCACTCCATGTCAGATTCATCTTGGCCTGGGTAATTCACCATTTCACTTGATAATCCAGGCATGGTATGTGAAAACAGCTCCATGGAGTAATCAGTAGTATGGCCTGCGTCATCCTTCAATCTTGGTTGGGGTGAAGGACACAAGGAAAGGTGTGGTTCATGAACATGAGCCTCCAATGATGACTCAGTGCTTTTACTTTTTACAACTGAAGAAGAGGAGGCGATAGAGCTGGAGGCTGAGTCAGCAATGTAAGACAAAACTTTTTCCTGATGCTCTGCCTTTAAAAGCGGTTTGCCAACTCCTAGAAAACTAAGCGTTCGAGGCCTTATGTAGCCAGACGATGACGCAGGGTCAGCACCTCCTGCATTCGATCCTATTTTGCTCTTGCCACTACCATCAGATCCACCACCAACACCATCATTACCAGCTGCCAACCCCCGCCCAATTCCACGGCCTCTTCCACCAGCCTTCCTCATTTTTGGTAGAAATGTAGACAAAATCCAACAAACTATATAGTAATGTAAAACAAGGTACAAGGTGTCTATAGGACAGGGGAGATTTAGAATTTCTGCACACACTTGTGGACAGTGGACACTTTTGGATTGTGTGAGGCCCACTGATATCTGAGCGCCATGTGACAGGCTCGATGGCACAGCTGCCTGTGACCAAAGTGACGAGAGGATAATGGAGATTTTGAATCTCTGCGCACACTTTTGGACACTGGACACTTGTGGATTGTGTGAGGCCCACTGATATCTGAGCGCTATGTGACACGCTCGATGGCACAGCTGCCTGTGACCAAAGTGACGAGAGGATAATGTAGATTTTGAATCTCTGCGCACACTTTTGGACACTGGACACTTGTGGATTGTGTGAGGCCCACTGATATCTGAGCGCTATGTGACACGCTCGATGGCACAGCTGCCTGTGACCAAAGTGACGAGAGGATAATGTAGATTTTGAATCTCTGCGCACACTTTTGGACACTGGACACTTGTGGATTGTGTGAGGCCCACTGATATCTGAGCGCTATGTGACACGCTCGATGGCACAGCTGCCTGTGACCAAAGTGACGAGAGGATAATGGAGATTTTGAATCTCTGCGCACACTTTTGGACACTGGACACTTGTGGATTGTGTGAGGCCCACTGATATCTGAGCGCTATGTGACACGCTCGATGGCACAGCTGCCTGTGACCAAATTGACGAGAGGATAATGGAGATTTTGAATCTCTGCGCACACTTTTGGACACTGGACACTTGTGGATTGTGTGAGGCCCACTGATATCTGAGCGCTATGTGACACGCTCGATGGCACAGCTGCCTGTGACCAAAGTGACGAGAGGATAATGTAGATTTTGAATCTCTGCGCACACTTTTGGACACTGGACACTTGTGGATTGTGTGAGGCCCACTGATATCTGAGCGCTATGTGACACGCTCGATGGCACAGCTGCCTGTGACCAAAGTGACGAGAGGATAATGGAGATTTTGAATCTCTGCGCACACTTTTGGACACTGGACACTTGTGGATTGTGTGAGGCCCACTGATATCTGAGCGCTATGTGACACGCTCGATGGCACAGCTGCCTGTGACCAAAGTGACGAGAGGATAATGGAGATTTTGAATCTCTGCGCACACTTTTGGACACTGGACACTTGTGGATTGTGTGAGGCCCACTGATATCTGAGCGCTATGTGACACGCTCGATGGCACAGCTGCCTGTGACCAAAGTGACGAGAGGATAATGTAGATTTTGTATCTCTGCGCACACTTTTGGACACTGGACACTTGTGGATTGTGTGAGGCCCACTGATATCTGAGCGCTATGTGACACGCTCGATGGCACAGCTGCCTGTGACCAAAGTGACGAGAGGATAATGTAGATTTTGAATCTCTGCGCACACTTTTGGACACTGGACACTTGTGGGTTGTGTGAGGCCCACTGATATCTGAGCGCTATGTGACACGCTCGATGGCACAGCTGCCTGTGACCAAAGTGACGAGAGGATAATGTAGATTTTGAATCTCTGCGCACACTTTTGGACACTGGACACTTGTGGATTGTGTGAGGCCCACTGATATCTGAGCGCTATGTGAAAACGCTCGATGGCACAGCTGCCTGTGACCAAAGTGACGAGAGGATAATGGAGATTTTGAATCTCTGCGCACACTTTTGGACACTGGACACTTGTGGATTGTGTGAGGCCCACTGATATCTGAGCGCTATGTGACACGCTCGATGGCACAGCTGCCTGTGACCAAAGTGACGAGAGGATAATGGAGATTTTGAATCTCTGCGCACACTTTTGGACACTGGACACTTGTGGATTGTGTGAGGCCCACTGATATCTGAGCGCTATGTGACACGCTCGATGGCACAGCTGCCTGTGACCAAAGTGACGAGAGGATAATGTAGATTTTGAATCTCTGCGCACACTTTTGGACACTGGACACTTGTGGATTGTGTGAGGCCCACTGATATCTGAGCGCTATGTGACAGGCTCGATGGCACAGCTGTGACAAAAGTGACTAGAGGATAAGGGAGATTGGATTGCTTTTAAAAAAGCAGTTTGCGGAGCAGTGGGTAAACAGCAATGCCAGCATGTCAGGAAGCCTTAAAAGGCAGCCCAACCACCAACACCACTGATACACCACAATATAGCCTCCCCTTGCACTGCACACACAGTGACTTGTGTGTTATGCAGGCCAAATCGCTAGCAGCAGAAGCAGTTTTTTTGTCTTCTTCCCTGCCTAACGCTCTCCCTACAGAATCAGCAGCAACCTCTCCCTATACTAAGATCGGCAGAAGTAAGATGGCGGTCGGCGTGCACGCCCTTTTATACCCCCTGTGACGCCCACCAAAGCAAGCCAATCACTTGCATGCCCTTCTGAAAGATGGTGGTGACCCGTGCCTAGGTCATCACGTTGCCCACAGTGTCCGTGGATCCTGATTGGCTGAAAAAGAGCGCAAAACAAACTTTTGAAACGCGACTTTGGCGCGTAAGTCGCCGACCTCATGGCCGACCTCATCCTAGGGTCGGGTTTCGTTTCATGAAACCTGACTTTGCCAAAAGTCGGCGACTTTTGAATTTTTTCGACCCGTTTCGCTCAACTCTACTATTGACAATTTATTCACCACTTCTCAACTTTGGTAGCTCCCTTGGTGGCCCTCACCAAGAAGGGAGTGAATCCCAAGTTATGGTCAGAACCTGTCTCTAAGGCCTTCCCCTACATTAAGTCCCATTTCGCTTGCGCTCCCATTCTACATCGCCCCGATGTAGATAAACCCTTCATTCTAGAGGTGGATGCCTCTTTCATTGATGCTGAAGCAGTCATTTCCTAGAAGGACATGCAAGGTTGGAAGCACCCATGCTTCTTTTTCTCCAAGACCTTCACACCGGCAGAGAGGAATTATTCCATGGGGGACAGGGAGTTGCTAGCAATGAAGTTGGCCTTTTCGGAGTGGAGGCACCTGCTGATGGGGGCTCGCCACCCTTTCCAGGTGTTCACTGACCATAAAAACTTGGTATATATGCAGACGGCCCAGAGGCTGAACTCTCGCCAGGGCAGATGGTCCCTGTTCTTCTCCCGGTTCCACTTTACTCTACATTTTCTCTCCGGGGAGAAGAATGTTCGAGCCGATGCTCTTTCTCGCTCCGTGGTGTCATCGGAGGAGGACAAGCCTCGGCTGATTGTCCCTTCCGAGAGCCTGAGGACTGTGGCTACGGTCGCTCTTGAGTCTGTAACTCCGTTCAAGACATTTGTCCCTGCCCGTGTTTGACCTGAGGTCCTCTCTTGGGCTCACTCATCCAGGGTGGGTCAACATTTTGAGACAAAACGGACCTCTGAGCTTCTGGCGAGGACGTTCTGGTGGACGCATATGGCCCGTGACATCAGGGACTATATTCGGGCATGTGTCTCCTGCGCCCAGAATACGTCCCCTTGGCAACGGCCTGCTGGACTACTTTACCCCCTGCCGGTAGCGGACAGGCCCTGGGAGATGGTCGGTATGAATTTTGTCTTGGGATTGCCCAAGTCCAGTGGCAGCGACCATTTCTCTAAGATAGTGCACCTGGTGCCTCTTTCCCGGTTACCTTCTGCACTGGGCCGGGCGGCGTTGTTCATTAATATGTCTTCTGCCTGCACGGTATGCCATACAAGATTGTCAGTGACCGGGGTCCCCAGTTCGCATCTCGGTTTGGGAGAGAGCTATGTCACTTGCTCAGTATTGAGCTGAATATCTCCTCGGCCTATCACCCCGAGACGAAAGGATTGGTAAAGAGGGCCAGCCAGACCCTGGTCACATATTTCAACATTTTGTCTCGGCCAAGCAGGATGACTGGGCATCCTTGTTGCCATGGGTGGAGTTCGTTTTGAACAATACTGTGGCCAATTCCACCGGCCAGACCCCATTCCTCCTTAATTATGGCCAGCATCCGCTCGTTCCTGTGCCCATGCCCGTGTCGTCCACAGACTCTAGGGTGGCAGATTGGGTGGTGGAGGCACGAGACATTTGGGACCGCACTCAGGATGCCATATGGGCCTCCAAGGAGAGAATTAGATCTTCCGCAGACGCACACCAGCGCCCCGCTCCCACCGACGTGGTGTTGCTCTCCGCTCATAACATCAGGCTGCGGGTTGAGTCCACTAAGTTTGCGCCTCGCTTTATAGGTCCCTTTAAAGTCCTTGAGCAAGTTAAGCCTGTGGTCTACCGTCTAGCCCTTCCTCCACATCTGGGTATCACGGACACCTTCCACGTGTCTCTCATTAGCCCGTTCACTTGTCCCGGTTTTCTGAGTCATCTACCGGGACATCAGGCTTGTCCTCAGACGAGTATGAGGTGAATGCCATCGTGGGGTGTAAGGTGGTACATGGCAAAAGGTATTACCTGGTGGACTGGATGGGTCATGGCCCAGAGGATAGGACCTGGGAGCCGGTCATGGCCCAGAGGATAGGACCTGGGAGCCTGTGGAGAATATTTGTGCTCCCCTGCTCATTGCAGCCTTTGTGCATAGCAAGGCGCAGGAGAGAGGGGGCCCTAGGAGGGTGTCAGGTTCCTCCCTTTGCACAGGAGGAATCTTGAGCCATGCCTTCTGCGGTCTCCCATTCAGTCCCAGCCGCAGTGGAGCCTGATCAGCAAAGGTGTCGATCCCGGTGTCTTGCTCAAGTTAGTGCTGTCGAGTTGGTTGCTGCTGCCTTTCCTGGTTCAGCTATAGCAGTAGTCAGTGGCGAGCAGTACCAGAGTCGTAGTCCCTTTTGCAGCCCACTGAGCATGCCCTTGGGACGACCTCTCGTTGGAGGTCGGAGGTCACATGCTCAGGTCCTCAAGCAGCTCGGATTGGACCATCAGGAAGGTTCCGGAATGACGCTGCTATAAAAGGGTTGCATGGCCACTCGGCCATGCGCTAGTATAGACTGTATTATCAGACTATGTGGAGTGAGTGTTGTATGCATGTATGAATGTTTCTGGTGAATTACTCATTAAGAAACCCCTACCCTTGGTACGCATGTGTTGTGCAGCCTAGCCTGTTAAGCGCCCTGGCTTAGGTGTAGGTAGAGGCAGAGTCAGAGACTGGCATCAGTGTTCACCGGTGGCTCTGAACGCCACGGTGCACTTGCTCGACACTCCACCATAGTCAACGTCTATAGTGGCGTCTGCAGGTGCGACGTAGCATGCTCAGAAGGTCTATAGGGACTCTAACCCTGTGTCCTTGGGGCAGAGTTCTGTGACCGCATTCTGTGCACTTTTTTGCCGAGCTCTTTGAGCTTAAACAGGCTTCGGCATTTATGTTCTGCGGTAGTGTGGCTCTGTGAGGTAACAGAGTTCGCCCTGTACATACCGGGTGACGTTAACCCGCGAGTGTTCTTCCTTTTTACCGCCATATAGTGTCCTGCATTACCGGGCAGCAGTTTACCATCTCTGCGCGGTGGACCTGGGCTGCGAACGCACCTTATTACCATCTTTTTATTTGATGTGTTCCACCAGCCCTAACAATATTTATATTTTGTATTCAAGTTCCTGAAGTAGCTGATGGAGGAAAAAATACCTTCTGAAAAAACACACATTTCGGCTCCTCCACTACACATAAAACATTTTTTTTATTTGTGTCAGTAAATTATGCCATAAAATACAATGGAGAAAATAAGTATTTAATATACTGCCGATTTTGCAAGTTTTCTCACCTACAAAGAATTTAGAGGTCTGTAATGTTATCATAGGTATACTTCAACTGTGAGAGACAGAATCGAAAAATAAAAACCAGAAAATCACATTGTATGATTTTTACATAATTAGTTTATATTTAATTGTATGAAAAAAGCATACAATAGAAAAACAGAATTTAACATTTGATATAGAAACCTTTGTTTGCGATTATAGAGGTCAGACGTTTCCTATACTTTTCGACCAAGTTTTCACTTGGTTGCTGGGCAAAAATGATTTTCAGCTCCCTCCAAAGGTTTTCTATTGGGTTTAAGTCTGGAGACCGGCTAGGACCCTCCTGCACCTTTAAGTGCTTCTGACGGAGCCACTCCTTAGTTGCCCTGTCTGGATGTTTCGGGTTAATGTCATGCTGGAAGGCCCAGCCATGACCCATCTTCAATGCTATTACCTAGAGAAGGAGGTTGTTGACCAACTATTGCGATACATGACCGCATCCATCCTCCCTTCAATGCATTCGTCCTTTCCCCCTTGTAGAAAAGCACCCCTAAAGAATTATATTTCCCTCACCTTGCTAGACCGGATTCTTGGGGTTGTGCTCATGATTCCTCTCTTTCCAAACATGGCGAGTGGAGTTGGTACCAAAAAGTTCTATATTGGTTTCATTTGACCACATGACCTTTTCCTATGCCATCTGTTAGGCGTTGGGTTCTTGCCACTGCACAGCAGGAATCCAGAGCCTTGCACCCAGCGGTCTCCCATTCTTCTTCAGCTGCAGTGGAGCCTGCTCAGCAGATTCGTCGGTCCCAGCGCTCTGCCCAGGCCAACTCCGTGGGTTTGCTTGCTGCTGCCACCTCTGGCACAGCTATGACAATGCATGCTGCTGAGCAGAGAGATTCTCCAGGGACTAAGTCCTCATGTCGGGCCACTGAGCATGCCCGTGGAGTGATCTCCCAGTGGAGATCGAGAGTCACGTGCTCAGGTCCTGCTCGTGTTCGGACTGGCCCATCCAAGAAGCCAGGAAGGTCCCGGACGCCCGTGGCTATAAAAGGTTTGCATGGCCGCTCGCCCATGCGCTAGGTTAGACTGTATTTACAGACTATGTGGAGTGAGTGATGTATGCACATATGAATGTCTCTGGTGAATGACTCATTAAGAAACCCCTACCCTTGGTACGCATGTTTTGCGCAGCCTAGCCTGCTAGTGCCCAGGCTTAGGCATAGGTAGGTCTGAGGTTGAGTCAGGCATCAGGGCTCACCAGGGACTCGGCACGCCTCAGTGCACGTGCTCCATAGCCAGCGTCTATAGCGGTGCTCGCGGCAGCGACGCCGCGCGTTCAGTGCGCCTAGAAGGACTCTAACCCTGTTTCCTTGGGTAGAGTTCTGTGGCCGTACACTGTGCGCTCTTTTAGCCGAGCTCTGTGAGCTCAAACAGGCTCCGGCGTTTATGCTCAGCGGTAGTGCGGCTCTGTGAAGCAACAGAGTCCGCCCCTGCACACACCGGGTGACGATAACCCGCGTGTGTTCTTATAGTATACCGCCATATAGCATCCGCCATTACTGAGCAGCAGGTTACCACCCCTGCACGATGGACGCCGGGCTGCGAACGTACCTTATTACCATCTCTATTATTTGGTGCGGTCCGCCGCCCTAACACCATCTCTGGATCATCCAGATAGTCTTTAGCGAACTTCAAATGGTTCTGAACATGTGCAGATATGACCAGGGGGAACTTTGTGCCCTGCAGGATTTTAATCCATGACAGCATAGTGTGTTACTAATAGTAAATTTTGAGACTGTGGTCTCAGCTCTCTTTAAGTCATTTACCAGATCCTCCATGTAGTTCTTGGCTGATTTCTGACCTTTCTCAGAATCATCCTTACATGAACCCCCAGACTGTTTGTAGACTTCCTTTGAAAGAAAACTCACCACTTCTCATGTCAGCCTGTTCCAGCAGTTGATCACCCTTACCATTAAAAAATGTTTTAATATCTAATCTGTGTCTCCTCCCATTCAAATTCATTCAATTGCTTCTAATCTTTCCTTGTGCAAATGAGAATAAAGATGATCTTTCTACAATGTGACAGCCCTTTAAATATTTGTAGACAGCTATTAAGTCACTTCCTCATCTTCTCTTTTGCAAGCTAAACATTCCCAAATCCTGCATCCTTTCTTAATAGGACATAGTTTACTGACCGGTCACCATTCTGGTCGCTCTTCTTTGAACTTGCTCCAGTTTGTTGATGTCTTTTTTTAAAATGTGTTGCACAGAACTGGACATAGTATTCCAGATGAGGTCTGACCAAAGAGGAGTAGAGGGTAATAATGACTTTACGTGTATGCTTCTGTTAATACATCCCAGAATTGTATTTGACTTTTTTGCTGCTGCATCACACTGCTGACTGTGATCTATTAGTATACCCAAGTTATTTTCACATGTGCTGTTGCTTAGCCCTGTTCCTCCCACTCTGTATATGTTTTTTCATTTTTGTTGCCCAGATGTAGGACTTTGCATTTCTCTCTGTTAAAAACCATTCTGCTAGCTGCTGCCCACAGTTCCAGTTTGTTTAGATCTTATTTTATCTCTTAGAGAGAGAGCATTCTCTTAGACACTTCTTTGGTCTTGGCCATAGTGGTGAGTATAGAATGTGATTGATTGAATGTGTTGACTAGTGTCTTTTATACATGTAACAAGTTCAAACAGGTGCAATTAATACAGGTAATGAGTACAGAGTAGGACGGTTTCTTAAAGAAAACTAGCAAGTCTGTGAAAAGTCTTGCTGGTTGGCAGGTGATCAAATAAATATTTCATGCAATAAAATACAATTAAATTAATTAAAAATCATACAATGTGATTTTCTGTTTTTTATTTTTAGATTCTGCCTCTCACAGTTCAAGTGTACCTACGATAATAATTCCAGACTTCTCCATTCTTTTAAAGGTAAGAAAACTTGCAAAATCGCAGTAAATCAAACATTTATTTTCCGCACTGTATGTTGTAGTCTCAACATAGTCAAGAGGTTAACACAGCTTAGTAACTTTATATGTCATGTATGTTATATGTTTATATGTCAGTAAATAAAAAAAAACCTCAACTCTGCTTGGACAATGCTGTTACTTCTAGAGTTGAGCGAAACGGGTCGAAAAATTTCAAAAGTCGCCGACTTTTGGCAAAGTCGGGTTTCATGAAACGAAACCTGACCCTAGGATGAGGTCGGCCACGAGGTCGGCGACTTACGCGCCAAAGTCGCGTTTCAAAAGGTTTTTTTGCGCTCTTTTTCAGCCAATCAGGATCCACCGACACTGTGGGCAACGTGATGACATAGGCACGGGTCACCACCATCTTTCAGAAGGGCATGCAAGTGATTGGCTTGCTTTGGTGGGCGTCACAGGGGGTATAAAAGGGCGTGCACGCCGACCGCCATCTTACTTCTGCCGATCTTAGCATAGGGAGAGGTTGCTGCTGCTGATTCTGTAGGGAGAGCGTTAGGCAGGGAAGAAGAAAAAAAAACTGCTTCTGCTGCTAGCGATTGTGCCTGTACAACACACCAGTCACTGTGTGTGCAGTGCAAGGGGAGGCTATATTGTGGTGTATCAGTGGTTTTGGTTGTTGGGCTGCCTTCTAAGGCTTCCTGACCGCTGCATTGCTATTTACCCACTGCTCTGCAAACTGCTTTTTTAAAAGCAATCCAATCTCCCTTATCCTCTCGTCACTTTTGTCACAGCTGTGCCATCGAGCCTGTGACATAGCGCTCAGATATCAGTGGGCCTCACACAATCCAAAAGTGTCCAGTGTCCACAAGTGTCTGTAGAAATTCAAAATCTCCCTTATCCTCTAGTCACATTTGTCACAGCTGTGCCATCGAGCCTGTGACATAGCGCTCAGATATCAGTGGGCCTCACACAATCCAAAAGTGTCCAGTGTCCACAAGTGTCTGCAGAAATTCAAAATCTCCCTTATCCTCTAGTCACTTTTGTCACAGCTGTGCCATCGAGCCTGTGACATAGAGCTCAGATATCAGTGGGCCTCACACAATCCAAAAGTGTCCAGTGTCCACAAGTGTCTGCAGAAATTCAAAATCTCCCTTATCCTCTAGTCACTTTTGTCACAGCTGTGCCATCGAGCCTGTGACATAGCGCTCAGATATCAGTGGGCCTCACACAATCCAAAAGTGTCCAGTGTCCACAAGTGTCTGCAAAAATTCAAAATCTCCCTGATCCTCTAGTCACTTTTGTCACAGCTGTGCCATCGAGCCTGTGACATAGCGCTCAGATATCAGTGGGCCTCACACAATCCAAAAGTGTCCACAAGTGTCTGCAGAAATTCAAAATCTCACTTATCCTCTCGTCACTTTTGTCACAGCTGTGCAATCGAGCCTGTGACATAGCGCTCAGATATCAGTGGGCCTCACACAATCCAAAAGTGTCCAGTGTCCACAAGTGTCTGCAGAAATTCAAAATCTCCCTTATCCTCTAGTCACTTTTGTCACAGCTGTGCCATCGAGCCTGTGACATAGCGCTCAGATATCAGTGGGCCTCACACAATCCAAAAGTGTCCAGTGCCCACAAGTGTCTGCAGAAATTCAAAATCTCCCTTATCCTCTAGTCACTTTTGTCACAGCTGTGCCATCGAGCCTGTGACATAGCGCTCAGATATCAGTGGGCCTCACACAATCCAAAAGTGTCCATTGTCCACAAGTGTCTGCAGAAATTCAATATCTCCCTTATCCTCTAGTCACTTTTGTCACAGCTGTGCCATCGAGCCTGTGACATAGCGCTCAGATATCAGTGGGCCTCACACAATCCAAAAGTGTCCAGTGTCCACAAGTGTGTGCAGAAATTCAAAATCTCCCTTATCCTCTAGTCACTTTTGTCACAGCTGTGCCATCGAGCCTGTGACATAGCGCTCAGATATCAGTGGGCCTCACACAATCCAAAAGTGTCCATTGTCCACAAGTGTCTGCAGAAATTCAAAATCTCCCTTATCCTCTAGTCACTTTTGTCACAGCTGTGCCATCGAGCCTGTGACATAGCGCTCAGATATCAGTGGGCCTCACACAATCCAAAAGTGTCCAGTGTCCACTAGTGTGTGCAGAAATTCAAAATCTCCCCTGTCCTATAGACAACTTGTACCTTGTTTTACATTACTATATAGTTTGTTGGATTTTGTCTACATTTCTACAAAAAATGAGGAAGTCTGGTGGAAGAGGCCGTGGAATTGGGCGGGGGTTGGCAGCTGGTAATGATGGTGTTGGTGGATCTGATGGTATTGGCAAGAGCAAAATAGGAACGAATGCAGGAGGTGTTGAGCCTGCGTCATCGTTTGGCTCCATAAGGCTTCGAAGGCTTAGTTTTCTAGGAGTTGGCAAACCGCTTTTAAAGCCAGAGCATCAGGAAAAAGTTTTGTCTTACATTGCTGACTCAGCCTCCAGCTCTATCGCCTCCTCTTCTTCAGTTGTAAAAAGTAAAAGCACTGAGTCGTCATTGGAGGCTCATGTTCATGAACCACACCTTTCCTTGTGTCCTTCACCCCAACCAAGATTGAAGGATGACGCAGGCCATGCTACTGATTACTCCATGGAGCTGTTTTCACATACCATGCCTGGATTATCAAGTGAAATGGTGAATTACCCAGGCCAAGATGAATCTGACATGGAGTGCACTGATGCACAGCCGCTGATGGATGATTCTGCTGGTACATTCACTCAGAGCACTACATTGTCCTCACAGTGTACAGAGCCAGATTCTGACCCTGATGAGACTCAGGTGCCCCTTCCCGCACACTATACCACCATACACGGTGACACAGAGGAAGGTGCACATGACATTGAAGAGGAGGTGATGGATGACCCAGTTGTTGACCCAGATTGGCATCCATTGGGGGAAGAGGGTGCTGCTTACAATAGCTCAGATGAGGAGCATCCACAGCAGACATCGACATCGCATCAGCTGTTATCTGGCAGGCCTGGAGCACTCCAAAGACAGGTTCCAAAAATCAAAAGAGTTGCTGGACAGCTTGTCCAGAGTGTCAAAAGATCACAGCGTGCTAGGCCGCAAAATGTCTGCCAAAGTAGGAAGAGTGCAGTGTGGCACTTTTTTGAACAAAATCCTCATGATCAGGCCAAGGTTATCTGTAAGAAGTGCGCAAAGACCTTTAGCCGAGGGAAAAATCTGAAAAATTTGAATACCAGTTGCATGCTTAGACATTTAACCACCATGCACTTGCAAGCGTGGACACAACACCAAACCTCATGTGCAACTGATCACAACGAAGGTAGTCAGCAACGCTACATTGTTTCCCCCACTGTAAGCCCACCGGTTAGCACAGCAGCAAATGTTGAGGTGTCGTTGCAAGGCCACAGCAGTCAGGGAATCCCACTGTTATATCAGCGAAAGACTGATTCTAGGCCATCAGAAAGAACACCAACTCCATCACCATCATCAACCCTCTCTCAGTCCGCCCTGTCCACCGCTACTTCCACCATATGCAGCTCTCAAGTCCAGCTCACCCTCCCAGACACTATGAGTAGATCAAGAAAGTAGTCAGTCTCTCATCCGCGTACACTGGGTTTGAACGCCCACATTGCCAAACTAATCTCGTTAGAGATGATGCCCTTTCGGTTGGTGGAAAGCACAGCTTTCCGCGAACTCATGGCCTATGCAGTACCACGCTATGACCTACCCAGTCGCCACTTCTTCTCTCGCAAAGCCATCCCAGCCCTCCACCATCATGTGAAAGACCGCATTGTCCATGCACTCAAGCAGTCAGTGAGCGGAAAGGTGCACCTCACAACTGATGCATGGTCCAGTCGGCATGGCCAGGGCCGTTACGTGTCCATCACTGCGCACTGGGTTAATGTGGTGGATGCAGGGTCCACAGGGGACAGCGGTGGTGGGACAGTGCTGCCTAGCCCACGGTATAGGAAACAGTTGGCTGTAGGCGTTCGACCCTCCTCCTCCTCCAGAAGCGAAAGCTCGTCCACAGAGCGCAGTTGTACGAGCACTCCATCTGCAGCTGCCACTGTTGCACACGAGGTGTCCCCCTATCGAGCAGCTAGTGGAAAGCGTCAGCAGGCTGTGTTGCAGATGATGTGTTTGGGCGACAGACACACCGCCGCTGGCCGAGTACTTGAAGCGACAAACTGAGTCATGGCTGGGCAGTGTACATCTTGAGGCAGGCAAGGTAGTTGGTGATAACGGCCGTAATTTTGTGGCAGCCATAGCCCTTTCAAAACTCAGCCACATACCTTGCTTGGCTCACACCTTGAACCTGGTGGTGCAGTGCTTCCTCAAAAATTACCCGGAGTTAACAGCCCTGCTCCAGCAAGTGCGAAGACTGTGCGCGCACATCCGCCGGTCACCTGTACACTCTGTTCGTATGCAGAAGCTGCAGCGATTGCTCCACCTTCCCAACCACCGCCTCATTATCGACATTGCAACAAGGTGGAACTCCACCCTGCACATGGTGGAGCGGCTGTGCGAACAGAGGCAGGCCATAATGCATTTGTGGGAGGATACATGGCCAGGCACTTTGAGAGCAGACATGGAGTTGACAGGTGTGCAGTGGTCGAAGCTGAAAGACCTCTGTAAAGTCCTTCAGTGTTTTGAGGAATGCACACGGCTGGTAAGCGCAGACGACGCCATCCTAAGCAAGAGCATCCCACTTATGCGTCTGCTCATGCAAACTTTGACGCAAGTTAAGGAGCAGGCTTCTGGAGCCAATGTTAATGAGGAGGAAGAGGAGGAAGGAATCCTTGATGACATTCAGCCATTGTCTGCTCAGGGACCTCTCCTGGACTAGGTGGAGGAAGAAGAGGAGGAGGAGGAGGAGGATGATGGGGATGATTACTTAGGGGAGGAGGATGCATCTCGTGGGGCAAGTGAAAATGTTGGCATGCCAAGGTCTGGTACAGGGTTTGTGCGTGACTGGAGGGATGTGGATTTTCCAGAAAGTGCTCCTCCACCCAGCACTCGCAGTGCATCATTGACACCGGGAACATTGGCCCACATGTCAGATTATGCCTTGCAGATCCTAAAAAGGGACCCCCGCATTGCCAAAATGATGAACGATGACGACTACTGGTTGGCCAGCATCCTGGATCCACGCTATAAAGGCAAATTACAAAACATCATGCCACAGGACAACCTTGACCTAATATTGGCTAATAAACAAGCAACTCTGGTAAATCGGTTGCTTGAGGCATTCCCAGCACACTGCAGCGGTGTTGGTTCTCACATGAGCCATACGGGCCGGGGGCAGCTTGGCAGAGGTGTTCGTGGTGCACACAGAAGAAGTGGCGTTGGAGACAGGGGTTTCATGACAATGTTGTGGACTGATTTTTCAAGTACCGCTCACACAACTGGTAATACTGCATCGAAGGAAAGTGACAGGAGACAGCAGTTGTCAACTATGGTTACAAACTACTTTTCCTCCCATATCGATGTTCTACCACACAGGTCATTCCCCTTTGACTATTGGGCCGCTAAACTGGACACCTGGCCTGAATTGGCACAATATGCCTTACTGTGCTCGCATGCCCAGCTGCAAGTGTGCTATCGGAAAGAGTCTTCAGTGCAGCTGGATCAATCCTGACAGAAAAAAGGACCCGTCTGTCAACCCAAAATGTGGATGATCTAACCTTCATTAAAATGAACCACGCATGGGTTTCCAAGGATTTTGTCCCACCTTCCCCTGATGACACATAGGGTGACAGAAAAATGGCTTGCTTTGGTCCACCTCTTCCTGGGACTTGACCTATTTCACCTTTTGCATCAGCTGAATGTCCAACATCAACATATGCCACTTTTTAAAACTCCCTAACTGTGCTGCCTCCCCTCCCATGGCCGGGGTCACCACCTAGCGCACGACACAGTGCGAATGCCGTTGCCCTGGACAGGTGGGTAGACCGACTCTTGGGCGCGGGCACTGGCACAGGGTCCCACATAGTGCAATCAAGTGTCTCTGACGGTGGTGGTGTACACCCGCCGTCAGACACACCGCCGTACTATGAGGAGCCCAGTGCCAGTACCGACGCCCACGAGTGGGCCCCCCTTGCTTGGGCAGGGCCCCAGCATTTGCAATCTTTACCTCTCCCTGCTCCTCCACTGTGTAGTCTGGGCCGTCAAATCCATACTGTGCCTGACACCGTCTGAGCCTGCCTCCTGATGTATAGACATATATTTTGAATGTGTACGCTATCCATACATGTTATCCGGGGATACGGTACCCTTTCTAACCTTTGTGCAATCACGTGCAATCCATACTGGGCCTAGCACCGTCTGTGCCTGCCTCCTGATGTATAGACATATATTTTGAATGTGTACGCTATCCATACATGTTATCCTGGGATACGGTACCCTTTCTAACCTTTGTGCAATCACGTGCAATCCATACTGGGCCTAACACCGTCTGAGCCTGCCTCCTGATGTATAGACATATATTTTGAATGTGTACGCTATCCATACATGTTATCCGGGGTTACGGTACCCTTTCTAACCTTTGTGCAATCACGTGCAATCCATACTGGGCCTAGCACCGTCTGTGCCTGCCTCCTGATGTATAGACATATATTTTGAATGTGTACGCTATCCATACATGTTATCCGGGGATACGGTACCCTTTCTAACCTTTGTGCAATCACGTGCAATCCATACTGGGCCTAGCACCGTCTGTGCCTGCCTCCTGATGTATAGACATATATTTTGAATGTGTACGCTATCCATACATGTTATCCGGGGATACGGTACCCTTTCTAACCTTTGTGCAATCACGTGCAATCCATACTGGGCCTAACACCGTCTGAGCCTGCCTCCTGATATATAGACATATATTTTGAATGTGTACGCTATCCATACATGTTATCCGGGGATACGGTACCCTTTCTAACCTTTGTGCAATCACGTGCAATCCATACTGGGCCTAGCACCGTCTGTGCCTGCCTCCTGATGTATAGACATATATTTTGAATGTGTACGCTATCCATACATGTTATCTGGGGATACGGTACCCTTTCTCACCTTTGTGCAATCACGTGTAATCCATACTGGGCGTGAGAACGGCTGGCGAGCTGTTAAGCAAGCTACAGCACCTGTGGTTTGCATACGTAAGTTTTTCATTTTTTCAGGAATGACGGTTAGGCCTAATTCCGGAACTGCGGTTGACCTGCACTTACTGGGAAATCATCGTTCGCCGGTAATAATTGTAATCACAGATCCCCATCACTAACGGTGTTCAGCGGGTTATCTGCACCTGTAAGCGACAAACACTGGCCTTTTCAGTGTAGCGCACATGCAGCCACGGACATGTAAGGGCATGACACACCAGTTATTGGCCAATCTCATGTGCCAGAGCCTCACGTGTCCCTCTAGTAAGCTGGACTCGGACCGCGGGGCATGACGGAGTCTCGTTCGTTAACGGAATTAAGCTTGCAATGTGTGCATCTTTTCTGTAGCTGGCATGGTTGAGGTTTCCCAGGTGGAGTCGAATTTAACCGTAGGCTCCACTCCTGGTGGTGCCCTTCTGGACATTCCTTTAAGGTTCAGCTTTGCAACCATACTGCCCACGTAAAACAAACACTTTGCCTTCATGAACGCTGTTTGGAGGGTCATGACTTGTGGGAATAACGCCGCCCAATCAGTTAACCTGCTAGAGAGATCCTTCGTTGCTCCCAAGCATGACATCACACTCCCTAGGAGGAAGGTAATGCCACTGTGGCGACCCTACTCCTGGGGGCGACACAAGTGCACTGATGCCCAGCCACTGCTCTATGAATCTGCTGGTACATTGACCCAGACCACTACATTCCCCTCGCACACTACCTGGCCTGAATCTGACCCTGATGAAACTCAGGTTACCCTTCCCATATACAGTTCCATCTTACACGGTGACAAAGAGGAAGCTGCAGATGAAAGTGCAGGTTCGGCCCACCCGCCATCAGACACACCACCGTACTATCAGGGGCCCTGTGCCAGTGCCGTCACCAACGAGTGGGCCCCCCCTGCTTGCTCAGGATCACAGCACTTGCAAGGTTGAAATACTGTGCAGTGAGATGGAAGATGGGGACGACGAGGAGTCCAGACTAGTACAGGGATTCCCTAGCGAGGAGACTTATTTGATTGTTTTCAATGTTGGGACAGCAATTTTTGGGGAGCACTATACTCTGGAGAATGATAGATGGGGCCCACCATACACTGGAACATTCCAAAGGTGGACATCAGACACTGGAGCAGCATTTACAGGGCCCATTATACACTAGAGCATTACAAATGGGGCCCATTATGTTTGGAGCATTATTTGGGCGCATAAGACAGTGGAGCTTCATCCATGGGGACCAACATATACTGTAGCATTATGTGGAGCGCATCATATACTGTTTCAAACATTATATGGGACCAATGATTCTGTATGGAGAAATAGATGGGCCTCGTCATGAGATGTAAAAAGTGAAGTATTTGTCATTGTACTATACCGCTATTTCTCTGCCGTATCGGAGCATCATGAGTTGTGGTATGTGTTAAAGGGGCGCTCTTTCGCCCAGGGCACATGAAAATCTGGAGCCAGCCCTACCCCCCCACAACTTTAGCCAAATAACCCCCATTTTTCAGTGCGTAACTAGTATTATGAAGTAAATTAAGGTTGACAAGCTTAAGTAATAAGAATTGATGCTTTTGGCATTCAAATGGGCACTGTAGGTGTGTTTCCTGTCCTCCTCTCACTGCCGACTTTTATTCCCCATTGACTTACATTGGGTTTCGTGACGACCCCGACTTTTCCCTATAATCGGACGATCTTGCTCGACCCGACTTTTGGAAAAGTCGGGTTTCACGAAACGAAACTCGACCCTAAAAAACCAAATGTCGCTCAACTCTAGTTACTTCCCATGTGACTATTAGAGCCCTTGACTGGCTTCAGTGGTCAAATGGGACAAAATAACACCATAGGAGGTCGGCTTATACAGAAATCAAAAAGAGGATAAGCTAAAATCTATGGGAAATATCAGAGGTGGCACAGTATTTTTTTTTTTTATTTGAACTTTGGAATACTTTTTCTTCAAAAATGTGTACGTTTTCCTGTTGATCTATAGGTAGTCTGAGTCAAAATACTCCACAAATGCAATAATGTGATATATACCCTGCATGAACACATCAATAGTCCTCCCCCCCAAAAAAAAATGTTAAAAAATAAAAAATACAAAAAAGCTGTGTTTGTCTCTGACATGGTTAAAATACTTTGGTTATAGTGCATCAGTATTAAAATACTAAGTTGTATTAACTAGAGACGAGCAAATCTCCTGAATTCCAGGATATTTGCTCAAATTTTGCTACGAAATTTGTTTTGCATCTAAAGTTTTTAGCTACAAATTGAATCTGCTATTTAAAGAAGTTTATTATGCTCTGAAGTACCGTATTTTGCGGGTTATTAGACGCACCGGATTATAAGACACACCCAAAATTTTGAAGAGAAAAATAGGAAAAAATCCTTTTTTTTAATAAAATGGTGGTGCTTCTTACAATCCATGCGTCTTTTTGTTTTCCGGGGGTGGTGGCTTCGATGAAGTGGGGTCCCAAGGTCGCTGCTAGCAGAGGCAGGAGTGGGGCGATGCTGCCAACCCTGGGCTGGGAGAAAGGGATGTTCGGATGTGCGACGCTTCAGGTGTTCGCTGGTGCGGGGGCTCTTCCAACATTTTGTGAAAGCCCGCAGCCCCCGCACTTCCATGGTTTACATTGTGGTGGACTCCGGAAAAATGGCTGCCGGGGGTGGCGCATGTGCAGATGGAGATCTTCATGAGGAGAACTCATCTCCAGAGATCTTGGTGCCAAGATCTCCATCTGTGCATACGCTGCCTCGGCAGCCATTTTCCCGGAGTCCACCACAATGTAAACCATGGAAGTGCGTGAGTCCCATGCTTTCACAAAGTGTTGACTTAGCCCCCGCACCACCGAACACCCGCAGTGTCACACATGCAAACAACCCCTTATCCCAGCCTGCAGCAATGCACGACTCACCACCTCCAGCAGCGACCCTGGGACCCTACTCCACCATGGCCAGTAAGGTATATTTGAATTATAAGACGCACCTCCATTTTCCCCCAAAATCTTGGGGAAAAAAAGTGCATCTTATAATCCAAAAAATAAGGGTATCTCCATAATCTGAAAAGCAATAAATGTTGTTCTTTTTCAGGTGAGTTTCTTAGCAAAATTCATCTGAAAAAGACATCATGAGCACTTAGAATATGGGTCCCCAATCTGGAATTGCTACGGGTTTGACCCTGAGTATTTACGCAGTGTCAAACCCGCAGCGGCCAGATGTTACAGCATAGTGGATGGGATTTCTAAAAATCCCATGTCCAATATGCGTGCATGTGCGCCTGTGGATCACTCGTGGACGCTGAGATGCGGCACATCTTTCAAGACTGCAGCATGTCAATTTCTCTTGTTAGAGTCTCCGCAACAGAAATTTAGTCACTAGAATACAGTTGAAACCAGAAGTTTACATAAGCTTTATAAAAAAAAGACATATGCATGTTTTTTTTCAATATCTGACATGACCGTTTTAGGTCAATTAGGATTATTATAATTATTAATATTAGCAAAATGCCAGAATAATGAGAGCGAGAAAATGTTTAAGGCATTTTTATAACTTACTGTAAAGTCAAAAGTTTACTTATACTAAGATTAATATTAGTTTATCTGAAATATGTCCATACATATCAACAGGAATGGCACTTCAGACAATATATTGCCACCAGCGGACTTGCAAAACAAGTAGTCCAAAGAAGTGAATCGTATACAGGTTAAAACACACAACTTTATTTTAAATATATTTTAAAAACACGTATTAAATTAATTAAAGAAACAAAGATAAGGAAAACAAAAGTGTCCAGTAGGGGGAGCCCTCACCTTGGTATACACAAGATCACATGAAAAGAGTGGGAAATATACAGCGCTAAGATTCAGGTGCAATATAGAATAATATTACCGTAATTTGAAATAAATAATACTTTCTATAAAATATGAAACATAATCGATAAACTCCAAATGAAAATACCTAGAGCTAGAATCACCCAAGTACTGTCCCAATGAATGAAAAAAATCACGATATATGTGACTTTTGTATCAGATTCTTAAAAAGGGATTTAATTATATTACATAAAGTCTGAAGGAGGGATCCCCGCCCACCCCAACGCACGTTTCGCCCCAGCTTTTTCCGGCACTCCCGGACACTAAACTATGTAGGATACTAAAATCTGACCTTAACATTACAATTTTGTATAATGATCTGGATGAGATGTCTGAATGGGCAAACACTTGGTAATTGAGGTTTAATGCAGATAAATGTAAAAGAATGCACCTAGGACAGAGTAATTCTATTGCTGCATATGAATTACATGGGACCATACTTCAGCAATAACATGCGGATTTACCTGCGTTCAATAGAAACCAGCGCTTTGGACGCAGTGAACATACGATGCGTACAAAGCGCTGCTACTTCAGGATCATGGGCACATAGGCTAAAAAAAAAAAAAATAAGGCTGCAGAATGGAAATAAGGCAAGGAGAGAGAAAAAAATATATTCTGTTACTTAACTTTTTTGCAGAAAAAAAAAAATTGGATGATAATCCAAATGTGCTCCTAATCTATTTGCTCATCTTTAATTTTAACACCTTGATTTTAATGAGACTACTACATCTATAATCATTGTGGTTTGGTCCTGTTGAAGAGGTTTGAAAACCTTGAAACACTTGATAAAATAAACCACATTCATGCCTCACCTTCATGTGTAATAGTATCTTAGAATTTGGGCAGTGCAGACTCTGAACCACCATATTCCTCATTTATGGCAATGTATCTCCTTGGTGGCCCCGCTGAAGCCTTAACATGCTTCTATATGAGTTTTCACTGTCACAACCCCATAAGGTGAGCGTACCTATAATATTTTATACCACTTGGTTATCAGATAAGACTCTATCTATGTTTTTCTTACTCCAGTTTTACCATTTGTTTTACTGCATCTACAGAACTCATCACCTCAGCTACAAGCAATACAATTTAGAAAAAGGAGAAACTGGGTCTGAGCAGAAAAAGTAACTTAATGTGTATGCAAAATTTAATTGCATATGAACACATGACCTTTACACAGAGAAAACCAAAAACAAAACACAAAACAAATATCCGTGACGTGGCGGGATGGCTTCTACATTATTTTGATCAAAATTATGTTAACTAAATACCCTTATTATTACTATTATTACTACTTTCATGCAATTTTTGCAATATATTTTTTTACTTTTTTATTCCAGGATATTTGTTTTGTGTTTTGCTTTTGGTTTTCTCTGTGTAAAGGTCATGTGTTCATATGCAATTACATTTTGCATGCACATTAAGTTACTTTTTCTGCTCAGACCCAGTTTCTCGTTTGTTTCATTGTGCATTCTGTGCATATAAGGGTGTGACCGCCCTGTCTGAGTTGGAAAATCCATCCTGTCTGGCCTATAGTATTACTGGTGGTTCAGTCCCTCTGTCCTTGTTCACATTTACGTCACTTGACAAGTGGAAAGGTTTTAAATACAAGAGTTAGGACTGTCCCACAAGGGTTGCCGTGACGTGGCGGGATGGCTTCTACATTATTTTGATCAAAATTATGTTAACTAAATACCCTTATTATTACTATTATTACTACTTTCATGCAATTTTTGCAATTTTTTTTTTACTTTTTTATTCCAGGATATTTGTTTTGTGTTTTGTTTTTGGTTTTCTCCAAGCAATACAATTTGCAGTGAAAACAACAAAGATTCAAAATTAGTTCAATTATCAAAACTCTCTACGAAAAATAGACACTAGGTGCT
Source organism: Dendrobates tinctorius (assembly GCF_039654945.1). Lineage (NCBI taxonomy): Eukaryota > Metazoa > Chordata > Amphibia > Anura > Dendrobatidae > Dendrobates > Dendrobates tinctorius. Next base: position 15,723,778 of record NW_027361761.1, on the reverse strand, counting down.
AAAGCCCTTGTGAATATGACCCTGATGCTGGGGCCTACCATCATCATTGGTGGTCTGACTTCATTTTCTATTACTGTCATGGCAACTTAGTGTAAATTTCATCTCACTAATGTACAACTTACCATAGTCATTGGACTTCCCAGGAGTTTGAAGATTTCCTTGTTTAAACTCATAAGTTTAAGGATGGTAGGATCTCCATAATTGTATTGGTGGCCAAGTAATATAGAGAGCATAACATTGGCCACGGCCGTGTTAACAATGGTGGTATTCTCAAATGGTTTCCCTAGAAGAAGAACTTGAGTGTAAGATCATACGTTGCCCTCAACAGAAAATGGCTGATTTCATGACAACAAGTGGATCACTTCTTACCTAAAACCTTTTATTTTGAACAACAGTATGGGCTAAAAATGGCATTGTGTCCCTATTTCTGTGTCAAGATGAAGGCACATCTATGATAGCCTAGTGGTCTTCTGAAAAAAGCATTGCAGTGACCAGCTTCAATTGGTAAGTATTGCTTGAGGGTAATCCTGGATCATTAGCAATATATAAAACATGGGGTCATATATCATGTTATTCAAAATCTTACAAAATTATGTGCAGGTTTATGGTGTTTCTTTGAGCAATACTAACACTTTTGGCCTTGTGCACACTGTATGTACTGTAGGTATGTACAGTATATTTGTATGGAGGTTTAAGAGGCTTGTGTTGCAGCACCACATACTTGTATACTCTTAGTCAATGGTACTTCATGTATGGATATATGGCCAGATTCTCTTCTAGATTAAGCTAATTTTTATAGAGAATAGCTCCATAAAAAGGGATGTCTACCATGGCGGAAAAGTGGACAAATGCTATAGGGCTTGTTGAGGAAGAGAAGTTCAGGACCTGAGTAATGCCTTAATTTCAGGGACAAAGGAGATACTGTAGAACAAGCACAGTCATGCTTACAACATTTATAATGTAAAACTAGGGACAACAGGGGAAAGCCCATAAAATACCCACTTTTGGCTTTGATTTTGCTAAAAACCTCTCTTTTTTGGACCAATTTCCAAAAAATCAGGGCTGACTGTTTGCTCGATTTATAAGCATCTACTAATATGTTTTTTTTTTGCTGAACAAAACTTTAATTGTTGGAAAGTCTGTTGGTCCAAGTGAGTTGCATCAAGGAATAGAACAAACAAGGGATCTCTACTGCACAGGTGGGTGTAATAATATCCATTGGATGAAGGGGAGGAGGAAACAGAACCCTAAACTCCACCTGCAAGGAACAAGAACAGTGCAGACATTTCTGAGCTCATTAGTGGCTGGGGTAGATTCACTTGTTGCAATGGAGAGGAGTGGGGTAAGAGACATTATCTTGTAGGGGTAGAGGAACATGTATTATTCTGATGGAGCTGGGTGCAAACATCATGTATCTGTGACGATTGGGCTGATTGTCAGAGTTTGAGCTAAGTTTGACATTAGTGTGGTCCGATTCTCTTGCGTGAGTGAATTGCATTACAGGTGTGAAGAAGACAGAGAACTTAATTACCCAATTTTCTGCCTTCAAGGATGTGCAGTCAGGTGCAGTAAAATTCTTCACACACATCCATAAACTTGTATGGATGTACGTGTTCCTGATTATCGAAGGCATCCACAATATTCTACAATTGATTTCTCATGCAAAGATCGCATGAGGAAAAAAATTGCAGATCTCCACTGCCCCACAGTATAACACTGAGAAAGGAACCAAGGAGAATCATCACACTGCAATCTGATGCACCTTGTCAGCAGGGATCCACAGCTCAGTGCCACCCAAGTCCAGTCAGACAAAGCAATGCAAAAAGAAAGAGAAGATCTCCAGTGATGGTGAAAGAAAACTAACATACAGGCTTGCAAGAGATGTCAAAAGTAATAAAAAGCTATCAGATTTTTACAGGATGAAAATGGTGAAATGGTAAGAAAGGATGTTGAGAAGGCCAAACTTTTAAATTCCTATTTTGCATCTGTTTTCTCTCAGAAAGGAAATGTAACATCAACTGTTCTTCACTGTCCTTTAAAGGGAATAGAAGAATCCAGGATATCTATAAACAGAAAGATAGTGAGGAAACACTTAGCTAACATAAATGAATTCAAGTCTCCAGGTCCAGATGAATTACACCCCAGAGTACTGAAGGAGATAGCAAAAGAAATTTTTGAACCACTCTCTATAATCTCTGAAAATTCTTGGAGAACAGGAGAAGTCCCAGAAGACTGGAGAAGAGCAAATGTTGTTCATATCTTCAAAAACTTCTATACCAGGAAAGATCTTTGAAAAATTGTTAAAAAAATAATGTCAGGTTTGTGGCAAAAAATCCCCCTTGTTAGGCACTATTCCATCTCCCAGGTTTCTTCAAGACAACGCACAACAGAACATATCTACTTGGCTTTCTTTCTAAAGATTCTCCAGATGTGGGCATACGAAGTGTATATCCTGCAAACATGCACGCAAATGTAAAAATTATCAGTCAGCAACTGCAACACAACAGTTGTTCATTTGATAGATTGTGCAGCATGTAAAATGCAATATCTAGGATGCACAACTAGGCAATTAAAGAAGCGAGTCAAAAGACACTTGTCCAATGCGATTAATTCCGCAGCGTAAATGTTTCCTCAGCTTCCAGTCATTTTTTATCAATATATAAAGGGGATACGTCATCTTTTAGATTTGCAGGTATTGAAAACGTACTGAAACCCATCAGAAGAGGGTATTTTAAAAGGAAAATATTAAATAGAAAGTCGTACTGGATGTATAAACTTTGTACTAGGACCTCTATGGGTATGAACATCAGCCAGGCCTTAGTTCTACAGTATTAGTTTGTTTCATGTAACAAAATATGTTGATTTTAAACTCCTGTGTTTTTATATTGAACTAGCTGAAGAGCCGGCGTTGCCTGGGCATAGTAACCAACTGTGGTTAGTTATAACAAATTATAATGATTATATTGCACATAAAAACATTTCACATCATATATTCAACACTACAGATTTGCAACACAAATTACCTAAACGATTACCCAAGTATCCTCTCCTGTGTGATACTTTCTGCTGAGCCGTGTATCTAATCCTATCGTGTGTTACTGACTGCTCAGCCATGTATCTAATCCTATCCTGTGTGATACTGACTGCTGAGCCGTGTATCTAATCCTATCCTGTGTGATACTGACTGCTGAGCCATGTATCTAATCCTATCCTGTTTGATACTGACTTCTGAGCTGAGTATCTAATCCTATCCTGTGTGATACTGACAGCTGAGCCATGTATCTAATCCTATCATGTGTGATACTGACTGCTGAGCTGTGTATCTAATCCTATCCTGTGTGATACTGTCTGGTGAGCCGTGTATCTAATCCTATCCTGTGTGATACTGACTGCTGATCCGTGTATCTAATCCTATCCTGTGTGATACTGACTGCTGAGCAGTGTACCTAATCCTATCATGTGTGTTACTGACTGCTGAGCTGTGTATCTATTCCTATCCTGTGTGATACTGACTGCTGAGCCATGTATCTAATCCTTTCCTGTGTGATACTGACTGCTAAGCTGTGTACCTAATCCTATTATGTGTGTTACTGACTGCTCAGCCGTGTATCTAATCCTATCCTGTGTGATACCAACTGCTGAGCCGTGTATCTAATCCTATCCTGTGTGATACTGGGCTCCCCCTGCAGTCTGTGTCAGAGGGTGGTCTGTGTTGGCACGGTAATAAATTGTGTTATTTCCAGCTTTACAGAAGGACGATAACACCATAGAAATGATAAGAATAATAGGCCTCAGTTAACACAACTGTCTACAAAGAAAACTGTTGCTGATAGCGACCAATCACAGCTCATTTTTCATCTTTTAAACAGCTCTGGGACAGCGTGGCGAGTTTTGAGTGGCAACTTTTGTGTTTCGACTTTTATGTGGCGAGGTTGGTGTATGTGTGGTGAAATGTGTGCTGAGGGTGGTATATGTGTTAGTGTGTTGCGCATTTTGTGTGTGTGTTCATATCCCCGTGTGTGGTGAGTATCCCATGTCAGGGCCCCACCTTAGCAACTGTACAATATATACTCTTTGGTTCCATCGCTCTCATTCTTTCAGTCCCCCTTGTTCACATCTGGCAGCTGTTAATTTACCTCCAACACTTTTCCTTTCACTTTTTCCCCATTATGTAGATAGGGTTAAAATTGTTTGGTGAATTTGAACACGCGGGGTTAAAATTTCACCTCATAACATAGCCTATGACTCTCTTGGGGTCCTGACATGTGACTGTGCCAAATTTTGTGGCTGTGGCTGCGACGGTGCGGATGCCAATCCCGGACATACACACACACACTGAGCTTTATATACTAGATTAGTTAGAATAGAGTTTAAAAAATGGAATCCAGGTATTGATCAATTAGCAGGCTGAGGTTTATAAGCTCAGCCATGTATATGTTCACATAGACCATGACTAAGGCGCGCTAGCCGAAATGCGTTGGTTGTACAATTGAAAAAGATATAAGTGAAAGTGACATTTTACATTTGCTTTACTTCACCATCGCTGGGGATCTACTCGATTTTTATGCATAGTATAACATTGGGCCGAGTGCTATCCTGTAAACTATCGGATAGCACTTGATCTTGTTATATGGACATCGGACTGCGCCCTTACAATGAGTGTCTTCTACTTAAGGGCCATATTAACTACTTAGGGGACAATTTTATTGGCCACAACTTTTATCAGTTGTAGAAATTGTTATAAGTGATTCCGGCATACTTTCCCAGGACCTCTTGGAGGAGCAATCAAGTGTCCTAGACACCACATCCAAGCCTTTCACTATGGTAAAAGGGTTATCAAGGGTTGGAACAAATTTTTCAAGTCACTCTGTGTCCTGCAGACTGTGAAATGCATACCTGCAGTCACGTGCTAACTAGATTCAGCCAACTTTTTTCAATTCACTTCTATTGAGTGCTGGCGAAAGCATCTAGTGACAACAGGAATGCAAATTCCTCCTTGAAACAGGAATACATGCAAACTTTCATCAACAAATTTTGCAACGAATACACAACATGTGAGCATTATTGTATACAATAATCCCGTACCGATGATGCACGTACTTATATGTCCAATGTCGGCTCCCTCTCTGTGATTTTGTCAAGGACCTGAGGCAGGTGGGAAAAAATAGGAAAGCACTACAGAGCTTCTGGTGCTTTTTTCAATTTTCATTTCTAAAGGCAAGCAAGATTAAATCCATGGCTTTTTGTGGTTACAATCATTACTCATAAAAACGAGTTGCGTACAATCCTACATATATTGGCTGCCAGTGTATATAGTGCAGTAGTCAGAAGGTAATGTAGCTGTAGCACCAAAATCTGCAGCATGGCAATCAAAAGGAGAGGTGATAACCAATAGATTGGTGGAGGTGTCCAACTGCTGGGATCACCACTGGTCCTGAGAATGGGGCTCTGAAGTGACCTTTTGGAATAGAGCGTTGGCGACAAATGGTTGGTAGTCTCCATTCTTGTCTGATTGTTTTCCCTCATGGAGCCTGTATGATAGATCAATAGTGTCCAGGAGGTGAACATATAGTCTAGGAATCTGGTTCAGAGGATTACACAGGCACTGGATCATTCCAGTCATCCAATCACAGTATAAAACAAAGTTGCTCCTTGTCCATGGAATTTCTTACCTCCATATGATTTAAATTTCTGTATTAGGGAGTCACACTCTTCATTTATCCGAACTTCCATAGATTTCTTCCCCATCCCAAAGTCTCTCAATGCCGAAATGGTAAATCGTCTCATTGCTTTCCAGTTTTCACCATTAGAGAAGACGATGCCTTGATGAATATTTTAGAGATAGTGTTATTCTGGATTATAGGAAAGTGGTTTTGTAGGAATTAGACAGGGAATAATATAGTATTATTTTATTGTAATTCATATATCACATATATGTCATCCACCCTGTAATGAGAAGGACTGTTTTCACTATAAAATTGTATCAGTTGGGAAATTGGAATCTATTTCTGATAAAAGCCCCAAATACCCTGCTTAGACATTATCTAGGGTGGCGTTTACTTAGGCTGGCATTTTATAAAAACCGGTCTTAGCCCCTTGGCTTAGGTCTCTTAAAGATCACATTAGAAAAACAAACCTATGAGTGATGTGAACAGGCATGTATGTAAGTTATGACAGATTCTATCATAAATTATATTAAATCTGATTGGCAATGAGTGGTTCCATCCACCAACGATAAACCCAACAAGCTTCATTGAAAGGTATCGGGAGTGGGGCAAAAATAAAATCAGTGGCTTAAGCTTGCACCAACATTTTTATCCTTTGCAGAGCATCTGTTAGAAATATCTGCCATTCTGTAGGTGATCATACGGTCGGTAGTGTAAGCGTGTGTATTTTAACAGGTTGCAGGGTTATTTGCCTATTTTTACCGTATCCCTTTGTTGCTTCTGTAAATATCGGTATGTCAGCTCTTTCGGACAATTCCTCAGCATGGTTCATGAAAGCTTCTTTCACCGCATCATATCCATACAATACCACCATCTTCTGTTTCCCCAAATGGAGACTGAACACTGGGCCAAACCTTTTATTCAGCTGTAGAATAAAATGATGGATGACACAGTGCCACGTCATGTAATATTATTCTATAATCATTCATAATTCTTACTGATTTCCATCATAGACAGTACCCAAGATAAAAACAAAATGTGCAAATCCCCTGCAGTAAGTATATCATATTAGTACATGTAAATAACAGAGGGTATGTAGTTCATACTGTTTTGATCAAAGAGTCATGCCTACCAACAAGGCTACCAACATGAAAAAAATGTTTGCTTTTTTACCTGTCCTTCCAGGCCACATAAGTGGATTTTCTTGGCTCCATATGTGCCAAGGGAATGGCAAAATGTCAAATTATCAGGTGATGTCCTTACCTGAGTGAATGTTTTGGAAGGGTTCTTTACATCAAATATGTGCATATTCCCAATAATAGGTAAACAGTTTGGTCCTGGAGGGAAATTCTTGTTCTTGTTTTTCTTCTGATTATAAAATACTTTGCTCAAAAGAAAGAAAATAACGAGGAAGAGAACAAGTGTGATAATGTCAAGACCGGACATGATATTGGTCGAATCTACAGGGAGAAGAGAAGAATTATCCATGAAAAATGTAGCAAAGAAAATGATAGTTTTTCATACTTAGAACTTGATTAGCATTGTTCTGTGTTTGGCATAATATGACCACAAGGGCATACAGGTATACATTCAAACTGCATACACACATCATTTACTGGCCTTGTTCATCAATCTCTCAACCTATCAGCTGCTAATACACATCCATCTTTGGCAAGATGCCTTGAGAACAAACACTTGTAGCTTGGTCATTATTAGAATGATGTTTCTTGGGCACATGTAAGGAAGGTGACCTGACGGACGGACTGACTGGTCAGGTTTCAAAGGGGTTTGCACTTGTCAGGCAGGATGTCAGTTATGACAGAAGGGAAAACAGCTAGGAAAGTGTAGGTGACGTGCAGTACCTGGAATTGACATTAGAGGGCAGGGAGGAGTGTGAGCATAGGACTTGACATCAGCTTAGGGCTAAGAAACCGTTTGTCATGGGGGTGGAGTTACAGGGAACGGGGAAAGCTATAAATTTGACAGGAGGGTTCCAGAAGATTCCAGTCCCCAGGGGGAGCTCAAGTGACGAGGAGACTGTGACAGTTGCTGCACTGTGAGGCAAAACCTAACCAGGGGACTGAGGAGAGAGGAAGTCAGGGGGGTGGTCCTGACATGAAGTACCGCAGTACAGACGAGGCCCCGGAGAAACACATACCGAGTTAAAGACGATACCTGACCAGAAAAATTACTGTTGGTGTACGGGCCTAAGGCGGCCACAGTGATCGAGCTGACAGGAACGTCGTTAAGCGAAAAGGGACGGTATGTGTATTTACGTCCCTGGTGATAAGTACGGTGTGTGTAATGGGGCCTGGACACGGAGGGCCTTGAAGAGAATTTGTGGTGTATCGTGAGGGCTGTCAGTCGGACGGCGGGAAATAAACTTGGACCTGTTGCACCCGAAATCTGCCTCCATCTTTTGTCTGTGCGTCACTGCGTGGTATACAGAGGGACCACCCCCCCCCCAGCCCGGCCTACCGACCCTACACACACCCAATAGTTTACAGTCAGCCCTAAGACTGAATCTGTTCTATTTTTGACATGTGCCTAGGCCAGGTCTCAGAGGTCACATCTATGATGTCAAAACGTGTGACATGCACTGACATTTAAGTACCGTTGTGGCTCAAAGTCCCAGCTTACAGTGAAAAGCCAAAGAAATGTGACCTGCTATGGAGGAAACAAGGAGCAGCTCTGAGGAACAGACCGTGAGCAATGAGCAGCAGAGGGGTTCGACAGGGTGTCGGTGAAGATGAATATAATTTTTTTTGCCCCTCCTTTTGAGCATGTTGGGAGGACATCATAGGCCTCATACTGGACTCAGCATCGGAATGAAGGGAGCCAATTAACAGAAAAATGGGAGTATGGGGAGAAGCAAAGGCAGTGGTGGTAGTATTAAAACAAGGGAGTATAAATATATAATTTGTTAATTTTAGTCTCTTTCTGGTTCTCAAGAGAATCTGCAAAAAGACAGTCGACCAGATTATGTGAGGCAAAGGTTGACATTTTTCAGTATGACAAATAACAAATGTAATTGAAATCTTGACAGGAGATTTGTTATGACTAGGTCAATGGCAATTTCATATATACAACATGACAACCACATTCACTTACATGGTGCGATATACAGTGGGGAAAAAAAGCATTTAGTCTGCCACCAACTGTGCAATTTCTCCCACTTAAAAATATGAGAAAGGCCTGTAATTGACTTCATAGGCAGACCACAACTATGAAAGACAAAATAAGAAAACAAATCCAAAAAAATCAACTTGTTGGATTTGGCAAGATTTATTTTGCAAATTATGGTGGAAAATAAGTATTTGGTCACCTAAAAACATGCAAGATTTCTGGCTATCACAGACCTGTAACTTCTTTAAGAGGCTCCTCTGTCCTCCACTCATTACCTGTAGTAATGGCACCTGTTTGAACTTGCTATCAGTATAAAGACAACTGTTCACAACCTCAAACAGTCACACTCCAAACTTCACTATTGTGAAGACCAAAGAGCTGTCGAAGGACACCAGAAACAAAATTGTAGCCCTGTAGCAGGCTGCAAAGACTTAATCTGCAATAGGCAAGCAGCTTGGTGTGAAGAAATCAACTGTGGAAGCAATAATAGGAAAATGGAAGACATACAAGACCACTGATAATCTCCCTTGATCTGGTGCTCCACGCAAAATCTCACCTCGTGGGGTCAAAGTGATCACAAGAACGGTGAGCAAAAATCCCAGAAGCACACGGTGGGACCTAGTGAATGACCTGCATAGAGCTGGGACCACCGTAACAAAGCATACCATCAATAACACACTATGGAGTGATTTGAAAGTCCATGTTGCCCAGCGACAGGCCCAAAATATCATTGCTCAAGAGGAGATCTGCATGCAAGAATGGGCCAACATACCACCAACAATGTGTGCCAACCTTGTGAAGACTTACAGAAAACGTTTGACCTCTGTCATTGCCAACAAAGGATATATAACAAAATATTGAGATAAACTTTTGTTAATGACCAAATACTTAATTTCCACCATAATTTGCTAAATAAATCTTGCCAAATCGGACAAGGTGATTTTCTGGATTTGTTTTCTCATTTTGACTCTCATAGTTGTGGTCTACCTATGATGTCACTTACAGGCCTCTCTCATCTTTTTAAGTGGCTTTTTTGGCTGTGGGCATAATTTTTGCATTTCATGTAAACATGTTAAGAAATGCAAATCATTCACTTCTATGTTTACTGGTTTAACTTACAACATTAGGGATTTTATTAATTGTAATACCCCTAATGTTGTTTCTCTTATTGAATGTACTTCTTGCTCAATTCAATATGTAGGTTGTACGACTTGTCCTCTTAAACAGCGGATACGCAGACATATGTCTGATACACTAAATCCTTCCGCAGTGAATGTTTCTGCAGTCTCGAGGCACTTCATTACTATTCGTAATAGGTGCCTGGATTCCCTTACATTCATTGGCATTGAAAAGGTGTACAAACCAACTAGGGGAGGGGACCACCGCAGAAAGATTCTCAATCGAGAGTCTTTCTGGATCTACAAATTGGGTACTAGAGTGCCGCATGGTATGGATAAGAGGAAAGATCTAATCATGCAGAATTCTTAGGCATCCCTTTCTCTTCCATGTTACCCTATTTTCCCCATAACAAAAGAAAAGGGAATATAAGTAGGAAGAGGGAAACAAAAGCAGGAAGAAGTAACAGGGAGAAAGAAAAGGAAGGGAAAAAAAAAATGGTAATTTTTTTTTTTTCCCTTTTTGACAATAAATTGTACATAAATTGTTTGTGAATCGCAAGACTCTTGTTATAACACCATCAAAATATACTATGGCTTCTTTATAACATTAATGTGTGTTTTTTAACTGTTTACATTATACACTAATATTTTTTCCTTTTTTTTTCTCTTTCTTTTTTCCTCTCATCTTTTTTGTCATTACAAATTTTTTTGTGTGTTGGTCTCCATCCTTTGCACAGTTGATTTAAATTTGTTTTGTTTCTTGTTTTTTTTCATGCTAAACGAATGGGTGTGTTTTTCATCTAATTGGTTCACCTGTTTTCTTGATGTGTTTAAATATTTGCTTGGAGACCTTTCTTACGCATTCCATGATTAAGCCCTTTCAGGGTGAAACGCGTAGGAAATTGCTCCCCTCCATACGCCTCTTTATGTCGTTTTTACCTGATGGTATGAAGATTTTATATTCTCAATAAAGCAATTATTATTTTATCTCCTGGAGACGCTGGAAAAATCCTTCTCTAGTAATGATAATCTGATGATGATCAAAATCAGTTTTAAATCGGATTGTGGAGTGTAAATAAAAGTGTATCTTGACATTTCAGGAGAACTTGCAGCATAATTTTCATGTCTACTTCCAGCTCCTCTCCCTTCATCAGCTCTCCACTGGATCTAAAAACATTAACTGTAGAGAAGAGCCAATCTTGTGAACTTAGCCTGTTAATCCCCAGGCGATTTTCCTTTTTTTGCATTTTTGCATTTTCATTTTTTACTCCCCTTTTTCCCAGAGTCATAACTTTTTCAATTTTGGGTCAAAATGGCTATGTGAGGGCGGGCTTTTTTTTTGCGGGACGAGTTTTACTTTCGAACGACACAATTGGTTTTAACATATTGTGTACTGGAAAACAGGAAAAAAAAATCAAAGTGCGATGAAATTGGAAAAAAGTCCATTCCCACAGTTGTTTTATAGGTTTTTTGTTACCATATTCACTAAATGCTAAAACTGACCTTATTCTCCAGGTCAATATGAGTTCACAGACACCGAACATAAGGGTTTTTTTGTGGAGAAAAATAATTCCAAAGTTTGTAAAAAAAAAAAATAATTGCGTCATTTTCCGATACCTGTAGCATCTCAGTGCCAGAGCCTGCACCAAAAAGGGAGAGTCCGACATCTGTTAAAATTTGCCGTATTCTGCAAGATTTCCTCCAAAATTCAATTCACACCGAATGACTTCATGCAGCTCTCAGGGACAGAAAGAATTTCCATAGGATGTGTATATTCCATTTACTCAGTAGAATCTGGAGATGGAATCTAACTCCACCTCACCAACCATCAGTCCTGTTCTCCACTGGGAATGGGTAATCTCTGATGACCCAGGTACGGAAAACCACTGTACAAGGTATGTTAAAATGGTAGCAGGTATGTCACAGCTGTAGGGATTTATAGGGAGTCCAGTGCAGGTGCAAAAAAATACTTTACCCTTCATGCTTCATCAATGTGCAAAATGGTCCCTAAGGGTTCAAATTTGCTTCGAACTACAAATTTTATAAATAATGTCTCAAACTCAGCCCTCTGAAAACTAATTTGCTCATCTCGTAATTAACTGTCTTTTCCCTGGAGGAGAAGGAAAACAATCTCTTTGATAAGATATATCAAGGGTATGTGCACACCTTGTGGGTTGCTGTGTGGAATTTTCCACGCAGAATCTGCTTTTCTTGGCAGAATCCGCAGGTCAAAATCCGTGCGTTTTTTATGCGGATTTCCTGCAGACTTATTGCAGATTTATTGCGCATTTTATGCGAATTTGGCATGCACCAGCAGATTCCTATAATGGAATGGGTGTAAAAACGTTGCGGAATCCGCACAAAGAATTGACATGCTGTGGAAAAAAAACCACAGTGTTTCCGCGCAAATTTGTCCGTAGCATGTGCACAGTGTTTTTTTTTCCATAGAATAGCATTGTACTGTAAATCATTTGCGGATCTGCAGTGGATCCACGGGGGAAAATCCTCTGCGGATCCGCATCAAATCTGCAACGTGTGCACAAACCCTAAAAGGTCTCTTATTTTTAACTCTGGTATTGATTCATGAAATAAAAATTAAAACCACAGTTGCACGTTGCACGCTACGATCACAGTTGGTTCACAGAGTGATCTAGTTGTGTCTGCTGAACAATGGATTTGCCGTGAGTATTTCATTACTATTCCAGAGAAATTATTATATAGTATTCTAACATCAACAGCAATGAATGTCTGCATGGGAAACTCAAGTACAGTGACCTGATTGGCTGATTGACTGGCACTATTATATGGAGGTATTATAGGGATTGGCATGATATGGGCAATGCTTTAATGTGCAGCTTATAGCACACAGAGAAAGTCCAGCACTTCCTATCTTCCACTACCCTCTCATACTACCTTGTAAATATCTGTTTAGGATAAACCCTACATTAAAGGACACCCCCATCCCATAGCTATTGTTGCTTTGGGGTCATACTTGATTCAGATCTTTCATTCACCCACACATCCAGTCATTGGCTCGCTCTTGCGATCTACATCTTAAAAACATTTCGAGAATTCGACTTTTTCTTACTTTTGACTCGACAAAAACTCTTACTGTTTCTCTTATTCATTCTCGTTTGGACTATTGTAACTCTCTACTAATCGGCCTCCCTCTTACCAAACTTTCTCCCCTCCAATCTGTCTTGAATGCTGCAGCCTGGATCATATTCCTTGCCAATCGTTACACCGATGCCTCTACCTTGTGCCAGTCATTACACTGGCTACCCATCCACTCCAGAATTCAGTATAAACTTATTAGCCTCACCCACAAAGCACTCCATGGCTCGGCACCACCCTACATCTCCTCCCTCATTTCAGTCTACCACCCTACCTGTGCCCTCCTGTTGTGAGTTCATTCTCCCCTTCACCTTTCATGTCTGATGAACTCCCTCTGCTGGTGAAGAGAGGTAGTGAAATTGATTGGGATGGGAAGAACCTGTCATCTGAACAGGCAGAGTGTGATTGGACATCTGGAATTTCTGAGTGGATATAAGGCAGCCGACGCCCTGCAGGGCTGCTGGTGATCCTTTCTGCTCTGAGCTCTTGTATCCAGTTTAGTTCCTGTCTACTAAAAGCTAAGTTTTTTGCCCTGCTATTATTCCATGAGATTTTGTCTGGTTTCCTTAGTGTTTGTATTCAGCCAGTCCTGGTTGGGACTGGCTGAATTCCATTTTTGTCTCTGATCAGTTGATCTCTTTTGCTCTGTTTTCAGAATATACCTGAGTACTGATATAGTGATTTTGAAGTCTAGCGACTTCAGGGCCTTTTTCCCTATCAGACGGTTGGGACATTTTTGGTAGGGTTTTTTGCGGATTGCAGCCAGCATCTTTTCTGTCCTGTCCTATCTAGTTAGTTGGGCCCCATTGTTTGCTCAGCCTGTCTTTCTGTCTGTGTTTATGTTTTCATCTGTTTTTCACTGACAATACAGGTTGGGGGCTGTCTATTGCTTTGGGGTCTGCTCTGGGGCAGTTTAGATTTCCCCTTTCCTTCTTTAGGCTTATGTAGTTCTCCGGCTGTGACGAGGGGTCTAGGGCACCGTAGTAACCCCCCACGGCTACTGTTAGTTGTGGTGTATAGGATCAGGGGTCTGCAATCCGATAGCTACCAACCTCTCCAGTTTTCTGGACTTAGCTTGTATTTTTGTTTTTTCCTCCTCCTCCGGTGACTCATTCATAACAGAATCACCAGCCATACCGCAGATTCTATGGTACTAAATAGCAGGAAAGAATTGTAAAAAAAAAAAGTGTCAGAATTTTTTTTTTGTGTATATTTTTTCCTCTATTTCTCTGAGGCGTTAGGGGGAATTTTTTCTCAATGGAGATTAAGCAATTGTCTGATCGTGTGGAGCAGCTTACTGCTGAAGTGTGGGGAATTTCAGCCTATCTTGCGCATTCACATGCTGCTGAACCAAAGATCCCTACTCCTGATGTGTTTTTTGGGGTTCGGTCTAAATTTCTGAATTTTAAGAATAATTGTAAATTATTTTTTGCCTTGAAGCCTAACTCATCGGGAAGCTCCGCGCAGCTGGTTAAAATTGTCATCTCTTTGCTGCGCGGCGATCCCCAGGATTGAGCGTTTTCTTTGAAACCTGATGATCCTATTCTAACTAATGTAGACGCATTTTTTCAGGCCTTGGGGTTGTTGTATGATGAACCTAATGCTATTGATCAGGCTGAAAAGGCCATGTTGGCATTGAGCCAGGGTCAGGATTATGCAGCGTTGTACTGTCAAAATTTCCGAAAGTGGGCGGTCCTTACTACCTGGCATGATGGTGCCTTGGCAGCTCTCTTTCGGAAGGGTTTGTCAGAAACCGTAAAAGATACTATGGTGGGATTTCCTGTTCCCTCTGGTCTTGACAATTCTATGTCAGACAATCAGGTTGATCGGCGTTTGCGTGAACGCAAAGCTGCATGAGAGGTGTTGCCACCTGTTGAACAAATGTCTGAACCTATGAAATGTGATAGAGTTTTGTCTAGGGCGCAACGTCAGGAGTTCAGAAGGCGTAATAAGCTGTGTTTTTTCTGTGGAGATGCCTCTCATATTATTTCTGTCTGCCCTAAACGAGAGAAACGTTTTGTACACACATTTGCTGTGGGTGGATTTCAACCTAAGTTTCTTCTGGCAATTTCTCTGATCTGCTCCCTGTCCACATTTTCCGCTAAGGCTTTTGTGGACTCGGGAGCAGCTCTGAACCTGATGGACTTGGATTTTGCTAAATGTTGTGGGTTTCCTATGACACCTCTGTGGACGCCTATCCCTTTGAGGGGTATTGATGCTACTACTTTGGTGAAGAATAAACCTCAGTTTTGGACCCAGGTGGTAATGCGGGTCGCCCCAGACCATCAAGAAAATTGCAGATTTTTGGTGTTGCATAATTTGCATGATACCATCGTTCTGGGGTTTTCCTGGTTGCAAATCCATAATCCAGTTTTGGATTGGAAATCTGTGTCTGTGGTGAGTTGGGGTTGTCGGTGTGCCCTTAGTGATGCTCCTATTTTCTCCACCTCTCCCCAGTCGCATGATGTTCCTGACTATTTGGCTGATTTTTATGATGTATTTAGTGAGAATGAGTCTGCGTCTTTGCCTCCTCATAGGAGTTATGACTGTGCAATTGAGCTGAGCCCTGGGTGTAAATTTCCCAAGGGTCGACTTTTCAATTTATCTGTACCCGAGCACGAGGCTATGCGATCCTATACTAAGGAGTCGTTGGAGAAGGGTCATATTAGACCATCCTCTTCACCCTTAGGTGCTGGGTTTTTTTTTGTGGCCAAGAAAGATGGTTCATTAAGGCCTTGTATTGACTATCGTTCCCTCCCCTCAACAAAATTACTGTTAAATATCATTATCCGTTACCCCTGATTTCTGATTTATTCTCCAGAGTTAAAGGTGCTTGCTGGTTTACCAAGCTTAACCTCAGGGGGGCGTATAATCTTATTCGCATTAAGCAGGGGGATGAATGGAAGACGGCATTTAATACTCCGGAGGGACATTTTGAGTACCTGGTGATGCCTTTTGGGCTCACTAATGCCCCTTCTGTCTTCCAGTGCTTCATGAATGATATTTTCCGAGACTTTGTGGATACATTTTTGATCATCTATCTGGATGATATTTTGATCTTTTCCAAGGATTGGGACTCTCATGTGGAACATGTTTGGACTGTGTTCCGGATTTTGAGGGAGAATTCCCTGTACGTCAAGGGATCGAAATGCCTTTTTGGTGTACAGAGGATTTCATTTTTGGGATTTATTTTGTCTCCGTCAACTATTGAAATGGACCCGGCCAAGGTACAGGCCATTTATGATTGGGTTCAGCCCACTTCTTTGAAGGCCCTCCAGAAGTTTTTGGGTTTTGCTAATTTTTATCGTAAATTTATAGCTAATTTTTCTGGTATTGCCAAACCATTGACTGATTTGACTAAGAAGGGGGCTGATGTGCTGAATTGGTCTCCAGAGGCTGTTTCTTCCTTTCAGGAGCTGAAGTGAAGGTTCACTTCTGCTCCGGTTTTGCGGCTACCTGATGTCTCACTCCCGTTTCAGGTAGAGGTGGACACTTCTGAGATTGGTGCAGGAACCATTTTGTCCCAAAAAGATCTTGTAACATCTAAAATGAATCCCTGTGCTTTCTTTTCCCGAAAGTTCTCCCCATCCGAACATAACTATGATGTGGGGAATCGGGAACTGTTAGCCATGAAATGGGCATTTGAGTAGTGGAGACATTGGTTGGAGGGAGCTAAACATCAAGTTGTGGTCCTTACTGACCACAAGAATTTGATTTACCTGGAGTCGGCCAAACGCTTGAATCCTAGACAGGCTAGGTGGGCCTTGTTTTTCACACATTTTGATTTTGTGGTCTCTTTTCTTCCGGGCACTAAGAATGTCAAGGCAGACGCCCTCTCTAGGAGTTTCTTTGCTGATTCTCCTATTGTGACCAAGCCTGCTACCATCTTAGGTGAGGGGATAGTTCTTTCTGCCATCTCGCCCGAATTGAGATGTGTTCTGGAAGAGTTTCATAAGGACAAACCTGAGCATTGTCCCATTGGAAAATTGTATGTTCCTGACCAGTGGAGGAAGAGAGTGATGTCTGAGGTTCATTGCTCCGCATTGGCTGGTCATCCAGGTATTTTTGGTACTAGAGATTTGGTGAATCGGTCTTTTTGGTGGCCCGCCTTGTCTCGTGATGTCAGGAATTTTGTGCAGTCCTGTGGGACTTGCTCCCAGTCTAAACCTTGCTCTCGCTCTAGTGGGTTGTTGATGCCTTTGCCAGTGCCTAGGAGGCCATGGACCCATATTTCAATGGATTTTATCTCTGATATGCCTGTCTCTCAGAGAATGACTGTTGTTTGGGTGATTTGTGATAGATTCTCTAAGATGGTCCATCTTGTACCACTCCCTAAGTTGCCATCTTCCTCAGAGTTGGTGCCATTGTTTTTGCAACAGGTGGTTCGCTTGCACGGGATTCCTGAGAACATTGTATCTGACAGAGGAGTTCAGTTTGTTTCTAGATTTTGGAGGACCTTCTGTTCCAAGCTGGGAATTCAGTTGTCCTTCTCCTCTGCATTTCACCCTCAGACCAATGGGCAGACGGAGAGAACAAACCAGACTTTGGAGTCGTATTTGAGATGTTTTATTTCTGCTGATCAGGATGATTGGGTTTCATTTTTGCCCTTGGCCGAAATTGCTTTAAATTATAGAGCTAGTTCTGCCACTTTGATGTCACCTTTTTTTTTGTAACTTTTGGTTTCATCCTCGATTCTCTTCAGGGCAGATGGAGTCTTCTGCCTGCCCAGGTGTTGAACACACTGTGGTGGAGAGAATGCACCAGATCTGGGACCAAGTGGTGGGTAAGTTGTCTTTCTCCCAGGAAAAGGCCCAGTGGTTTTCCAACCGGCATAGGACCGTTGGCCCCAGTTTAAGGTGGGTGATATGGTTTGGTTGTCATCAAAGAATATCTCTATGAAGGTGGCTTCTCCAAAGTTTAAACCTAGATTTATTGGACCTTACAAGATTTTGGAGATTCTTAATCCGGTCTCTTTTCGATTTGCTCTTCCTGTTACATTCAAGATCCATAACGTGTTTCATAAGTCTCTGTTAAAGAGGTTTGTTGAGCCAGTAATTCATGTGATGGCACCTCCTGACCCTGTATTGGTTGAAGGTAATGTGGAATATGAGGTTGAGAAGATACTGGATTCTCGTCTGGCTAGACGGAGACTCCAGTATTCAGTTAAAAGGAAGGGTTATGGCCAAGAGGATAATTCTTGGGTCCCTGCATCCGATATTCATGCTGAAAGATTGGTTCGTGCTTTTCATCGGGCCCATCCTGATCGCCCTGGTGGCGTGGATGAGGGTTCGGTGACCCCTCCTCAAGGGGGAGGTACTGTTGTGAGTTAATTCTCCCCTTCACCTTTGATGTCTGATGAACTCTCTCTGCTGGTGAAGAGAGGTAATGAAATTGATTGGGATGGGAAGAACCTGTCATCTGAACAGGCAGAGAGTGATTGGACATCTGGAATTTCTGAGTGGATATAAGGCAGCCAACGCCCTGCAGGGCTGCTGGTGATCCTTTCTGCTCTGACCTCTTGCATCCAGTTTAGTTCCTGTCTACTAAAAGCTAAGTTTTTTGCTCAGCTATTATTCCATGAGATTTTGTCTGGTTTCCTTAGTGTTTTTATTCAGCCAGTCCTGGTTGGGACTGGCTGAATTCCATTTTTGTCTCTGATCAGTTGATCTCTTTTGCTCTGTTTTCAGAATATACCTGAGTGCTGATATACAGTTGTGGCCAAAAGTATTGACACCCCTGCAATTCTGTCAGATAATACTCAGTTTCTTCCTGAAAATGATTGCAAACACAAATTCTTTGGTATTATTATCTTCATTTAATTTGTCTTAAATGAAAAAAACACAAAAAGAATTGTCCTAAAGCCAAATTGGATATAATTCCACACCAAACATAAAAAAGTGGGTGGACAAAAGTATTGGCACTGTTTGAAAAATCAGACGGTTGGGACATTTTTTGGTAGGGTTTTTTGCGGATTGCAGCCAGCATCTTTTCTGTCCTGTCCTATCTAGTTAGTTGGGCCACATCGCTTGCTCAGCCTGTCTTTCTGTCTGTGTTTGTGTTTTCATCTGTTTTTCACCGACAATACATGTTGGGGGCTGTCTATTGCTTTGGGGTCTGCTCTGGGGCAATTTAGATTTCCCCTTTCCTTCTTTAGGCTTATGTAGTTCTTCGGCTGTGACGAGGGGTCTAGAGCACCGTAGTAACCCCCCACGGCTACTGTTAGTTGTGATGTATAGGATCAGGGGTCTGCAATCCGATAGCTACCAACCGCTCCGGTTTTCTGGACTTAGCTTGTATTTTTGTTTTCTCCTCCTCCGTTGACTCATTCATAACACCCTCCCTTCTGCTGATGACCTGAGGTTAGCATCCTCAATAATCAGAACCTCCCAATCCCATCTCTGAGACTATACAAGTGCTGCGACAATTCTTTGGAATGCACTTCCCAGGTCAATACGATTAGTCCCCAATACCTACAATTTTAAGCGTGCCCTGAAAATGCATTTATTCAGACTGGCCTATCGCCTCAACACATTAACCTAATCTATCCCTGTGTGGCACAGCCAAAAGTTTTACCATAACCAGGTTCCTTGCATCATGTTCCCATATGCTTTATGCATCCAGTAGCCCTCTGTGTCTGTACTGTTACACACTTAACATTATGGCTGGCCCATACAATCAGGGCAACTGTTACCACCCACCTTTTGTGACTACCTCTTTCCTCATAGACTGTAAGCTTGCGAGCAGGGCCCTCATTCCTCTTGGTATCTGTTATAATCTATGTGATTATTGTTATGCTGTAATGTCTATTGTCTGTACAAGTCCCCTCTGAAATGTAAAGTGCTGCGGAATATGTCGGCGCTATAGAAATAACGTTTATTATTATTAGTTATTATTATTTTTACCTGGCACTCTAAAAACTCAGTATATTCTACAATTACACGTATGAACTTTTGAGCTTGTGTTTCTGCAGCATATGCTCAGTGAGCTGACCTTTAGGCTCACAGCTTAACCCCAATGCCTAGTTTCACCTTCCTGACCAGGCCAATTTTTTTTTAATTCTGACCAGTGTCATTTCATGTGATAATAATAACTCTGGAATGCTTTAACGGATCCCACAGACTCTGAGACTGTTTTCTTGAGACATATTGTACTTCATGATAATGGTCGAGATATCACTATGTCTTGCATTTATTTGAGAAAATATTGAAATATTGGTGAAAATTTGTAAAATTTCACAATTTTCAAACTTTTCGTTTTGATGCCCTTAAACCAAAGAGAATGACAAAAATCTTGGCACTCAATATGTGAAATATTCAGACACTTTTATTTTGTGCATCCAGACAGAAAGGTTTAAACGTTTTCGGTCCAGCATAGGACCTTCATCAGAAAAATCTTGTTTACTGAAATAAATAAATCCTTGCAATGGTAGCCAAAAGAAGGACAAAGTAGAGAGACTGGATGGCCCTGCGTCTTCCACACAGGGCAGCCAGACCACAGACCAGGGCTTCACCAGCGCAATTCAATTCTAGAGGTTGTGTACCCAATGCTATCAGCGCTGTCTTCACTCCTTATTTTAGTGACCCTGGAGGTCCCTTTTCTGAAGCCCTACGCTGTACAGCTGCCTGTTCTAATTTTGGACGGCTCAGTCCACATACGCTTTCCAGACGCCAGCCATTTAACATTTCCACTGGCCATCCAGACTCTCCGACTTGAGCACCAACAACCATACTATTCCTGAGTGCTGTGCTCTCTTAACCCCTTACCTACAATTGACGTAATATTCCGTCCATGTGACCATGGACCTAATTACCATGGACGGAATATTACGTCATCGCAATCAGCGGCGCCCACGTGGTGAGCGCCGCTGATCGCGGCCGAGTGTCAGCTAATTATCATAGCTGACACCAGGCACAACGTGTCAGGGGCGGTCACAGACTGCCCCCGACAAGTTAACCCCTTGCACACCGCGATCAAACATGATAGCGGTGTACCGGGGGTTAAAGGGAAGCATCGGCAGGGAGGGGGCTCCCTCCTTTCTTCCCTGAGCCCCCCACAGCAGCACAATGTGCAGCGCTGCTGCGGGGGGCTCCTTTCCTGCAGGTCCCCAGATCCAATATGGCGACGGGGACCTCCGGGGGCCTGCAGGAAGCTGGCTTCCTCAGTGCCTGCAAAGCGCAGGCATGAGGAAGCCTGTGCAGTGCCTGTGACAGATCGCTGATCTGTCACAGTGATCTGTGATTTGACAGATCAGCGATCTGTCACAGGACAGTTATGTCCCACCTGGGACATTGTAATAAAGTAAAAAAGAAAATAAAAAAAAGTGTAAAAATAATTTTAAAAAAATCGCCAAATAAATTAAAAAAAAAAAAAAATATTCCCCAATAAATTCATTTTTTGGAAATAAAAAAAAAACAATAAAAGTACACATATTTGGTATCACCGCGTCCGTAATGACCCACCCTATAAAACTGTCCCAATAGTTAACCCCTTAAGCGAACCCCTTAAAAAATAAAAATAAAAAACGAAGCAAAAAATAATGATTTATTATCATACCGCCGAACAAAAAGTGCAATAACGCGCGATCAAAAAGACGCATATAAATATCCATGGTACCGCTGAAAACGTCATCTTGTCCCGCAAAAAACAAGCTGCCATACAGCATCATCAGCGAAAAAATAAAAAAGTTATAGCTCGCAGAATAAAGCGATGCAAAAATAATTATTTTTTATATGAAATTGTTTTCATTGCATAAAAGCGCCAAAACATAAAAGAAGACCTAAATGAGGTATCGCTGTAACCGCACTGACCCGAAGAATAAAACCGCCTTATAAATTTTACCGCACCCGGAACGGCGTAAACGCACCACCCAAAAGAAATTCATGAAACGCTGGTTTTTGTAAATTCTGCGTCCCAAAAAACGAAATAAAAAGCGATCAAAAAATGTCACATGCCCGAACATGATACCAATAAAAGCGTCAACTCGTCCCGCAAAAAAAAAAAACCTCACATGACTCGGTGGGTCAAAATATGGAAAAATTATAGCTCTCAATATGTGGTGATGCAAAAACTATTTTTACAATAAAAAGCGTCTTTTAGCGTGCGACAGCTGCCAAACATAAAAACCACCATAAATAGTAAATCAAACCCCCCGTTATCACCCCCTTAGTTAGGGAAAAATAATAAAATTAAAAAAATGTATTTATTTCCATTTTCCCATTAGGGTTAGGGCTAGGGTTAGGGCTAGGGTTAGGGTTAGGGTTAGGGCTAGGGTTAGGGTTAGGGCTAGGGTTAGGGCTTGGGTTAGAATTGGGGGTTTCCACTCTTTGCGCACATCAGGGGCTCTCCAAACGCAACATGGCATCTGATCTCAATTCCAGCCAATTCTGCGTTGAAAAAGTCAAATGTTGCTTCTTCCCTTCCAAGCTCTGCCATGCACCCAAACAGTGTTTTACCCCCTCATATGGGGTATCAGCCTACTCAGGACAATTTGCAAAACAACTTTTGAGGTCCAATTTCTCCTGTTGCCTTTAGGAAAATAAAAATTTGGGGGCAAAAATTATCATTTTTGTGGAAAAAAATTTTTTTGTTATTTTCACGCCTGGGCGTTATAAACTTCTGTAAAGCACTTGGGGGTTCAAAGTTCTCACCACACATCTAGATAAGTTCCTTGGGGGGTCTAGTTTCCAAAATGAGGTCATTTGTGGGGGGTTTCCACTGTTTTGGTACATCAGGGGCTTTCCAAACGCGACATGGTGTCCGATCTCAATTCCAGCCAAAAAAGTCAAATGGCGCTGCTTCCCTTCTGAGCTCTGCCATGCGCCCAAATAGTCATTTACACCCACATATGGGGTATCAGCGTACTCAGGACAAATTGCACAATAACTTTTAGGGTCCTGTTACCCTTGGGAAAATAAAAATTGGGGGTGAAAAGATCATTTTGTGGAAAAAATATGATTTTTTAATTGTACCGCTGTACATTATAAACTTCTGTGAAGCCCTTGTGGATTCAAAGTTCTCACCACATATCTAGATAAGTTCCTTAGGGGGTTTAGTTTCAAAAATGGGTCACTTGTGGGGGGTTTCCACTGTTTAGGTACATCAGGGGCTCTCCAAACGCGACATGGCGTCCGATCAGAATTCCAGCCAATTTTGCATTGAAAAAGTCAAACGGCGCTCCTTCCCTTCTGAGCTCTGCCATGCGCCGAAACAGTGGTTCCCTCCCACATATCAGGTATCAGCTTGCTCAGGACAAATTGCACAATAATTTTTGCAGTCCAATTTCTCCTGTTACACTTGGTAAAATAAAAAAATTGAACCTGAAGTAATTTTGTTTGTGAAAAAAAGTTAAATGTTAATTTTTTTTAAATATTCAAAAAATTCCTGTGATGCACCTGAAGGGTTAATAAACTCCTTGAATGTAGTTTTAAGCACCTTAAGGGGTGCAGTTTTTAGAATGGTGTCACTTTTGGGTATTTTCTATCATATAGACCCCTCAAAGTGGCTTCAAATGTGATGTGGTCCGTAAAAATAAAATGGTGTTGCAAAAATGAGAGATCGCTGGTCAACTTTTAACCCTTATATCTCACTAACAAATAAAAATGTTGGTTCCAAAATTGTGCTGCTGTAAAGTAAACATGTGGCAAATGTTACTTATTAACTTTTTTGTGTGCCATATCTCTGTGATTTAAGGGCATAAAAACTCAAATTTGGAAAATTGCGGAATTTCCAAAATTTTCGCCAAATTTCCATTTTTCTCACAAATAAACACAAGATATATGAATGAAATTTTACCACTAACATGAAGTACAATATGTCACGAGAAAACAATGTCAGAATCACCGGGATCCATGGAAGCGTTTCAGAGTTATTACCTCATAAAGGGACAGTGGTCAGAATTGTAAAAATTGGCCCGGTAGTTAACGTGCAAACCACCCTTGGTAGTGAAGGGGTTAATAGGCTTAAACCAAAGAGATACTGTAGGTCTCACAAAATAGTTACTAAATAACATTTCTCACATGTCTACTTTATATCAGCACAATTTTTAAAACATATTTTTTGTGAGGAAGGGTGAAAAGCTGACCAGCAAATACTCATTTTTATGACACAGGGAAGATGTATATCTTTGTACCGTGTTAGCCAGTAGATAGAAAAATATTCAGGATTGAGAGTCCTCAGTGGTTGATACCTTTTAATGGCTAACTGAAAAGATGGTAACACATTGCAAGCTTTCGAGACTACTCAGGTCTCTTCATCAGGCTAGACTAATACAAAATCTGAAGAGTCACATATTTATGCACAATACAGCCTAGAAAAAATGCAATAGATAAGACAAGTGACGTGAACCTTTCCTTGCAACCAGAAATAATGTAAAACCTGTCCATTTATAATGACCACGGACAAGATAAAGATCCCCAACTCACATCAGGACTACAAGATCGCAGGTACTTTCAGCTGCATTACATCTAATGTGGTGTACTTAATTATTTGTACTAAATGTCCAACTGGGGGTCTGTATGTGGGGGAGACAGGGCAAAAGCTTAGAACAAGGATGAATGCTCATCGTCACACAATAAGAGAAAAAAGAATGGATCTACCTGTGGCAAAACATTTCTGTATCCCTGATCACAGCAGCGTGGATATAAAATTACTGGTATTGAAAGGTAACTTCAATTCTCAGAGAGAGAGACGAGTTTGGGAGTACAAATTTATGACGAACTTTGACACTCTCAGTGCTGGAATGAATGTGTCGCATGGATTTATGTCTTTTTACATCAATTAAGGAATTTCCTTTTAAAACCGTGTGGGGGCATCACAACACAGAACTAGACCCCAATCAGAGGACCATAAAACATCCGGACTCCTTATCTATGAACTGGTCCAATGTTTATATTTATGTTTCTCCCTCTCCCATATTGATAGTTCTGCTTCACGTCACTTGTCTTATCTATTGCATTTTTTCTAGGCTGTATTGTGCATAAATATGTGACTCTTCAGATTTTGTATTAGTCTAGCCTGATGAAGAGACCTGAGTAGTCTCGAAAGCTTGCAATGTGTTACCATCTTTTCAGTTAGCCATTAAAAGGTATCAACTACTGAGGACTCTCTATTCTGAATATTCATTTTTATGACAAAATTTACAAAACCATTTTTTTAGAGACCACCTCACGTTTGAAGTGAGCTTGACGGGCCTATATGACTGAAAATACCCAAAAGTGACACCATTCCAAAAACTGCACCCCTCAAGGTATTCAAAACCACCTTCAAGAAGTTTATTAACCCTTCAGATGCTTCACAGGAATTAATGGAATGTGGAAGGAAAATGTTACAAAGGTAGCAGAAAAAAATTAATTTCAAAATTTGTTGTGAACTTTCTCCAGAATATTCTGATACCCCATACCCGGAAAACCACTGTTTGAGTACACGGCAGCGCTTGAAAGTGAAGGAGCTCAATTTGATTTTTTTAAATGTAAAATTTGAAAGCCCCTTATGTTCCTAAACAGTGGAAACACACCTATTTTGGAAACTAGACACCTCAGTTCACTTATCTAGATGCGTGAGATCTTTTTATGTTTGGCTGCTGTCACAAACTAAAATTCACTTTTTATTGAAAAACTCGTTTTCCATTGCCATATTTTGATAGCTATAATTTTTCCATATTTCAGGTGACAGAGTCATGTAAGGATTTGCTTTTTGCATGACGAGCTGACGCTTTTATTGGTACCATTTTTGGCAACATGACATTTTTTGATCACTTTTTATTCTGATTTTGGGAGGCAGAATGAACAGAAACCATAAATTCTGGAATTAATTTTCTGTTTTTTTTTATTCTTTTATGCTGTTTTATGAGTGGTAAAATTGATAAGACCGCTGTACTCTTCTGGTCAGTATGATTACAGCGATACCACACTTATTTTTTTTTATGTTTTGGCGCTTTTATACAATAAAAACTAATTTAAAGAGAAAATTATTACTTTTACATCACTTTATTCTGAGAGCCATAACTTTTTTTTTATTTACCGCTCACAGATCTGTATGGTGGCTTGATTTCGTGGTACCAGATGATATTTTCAGAGGTACCATTTTAATTCAGATTGTTTTTTTTATTATTTTTTATTCTACTTTTTGTTTTTTTATCATTGTTCACTGAAGTGGTTAACTAGTGATACAGTTTCATAGGTTGGATTGTGCTGGACGCGACTATGCCAAATATGCGTAGTTTTTTTGCATAAATAAATTTATTGCATTATTTTTTTTATTTTTTTTGTTTTTTTAATGTTTTTTTTTACATTCTTTTTAAGTTAACTTTTTTCTTTACTTTTTTTTACATTGCCCTAGGATGGGACATCAAGTCTATAGTGACAGATCTTATCTAACACTCTGCAATGCTTCTGCACTGCAGGGCATCAGAGCAGCTTCTGACAGGCAGAGGAGGTGGCCTGTCAGCTCATGCGCTGAGCAAGAACTGACAGGCCAACGTCCATGGGTGACCCTGTGGTCATCTTCCGGCCCGGGGTCACCATGGAGACCATGGACACAATGGGATAGCATCGCATTGTGCCGATGGGAGCATAGAGGGAGCTCCCTCCCTCTGCGCTGCCCTGCAAGGTTGCTGTCACTATTCACAGCAGCATCACAGTCGTTAAACGCTGCAATCATTGCTAGCACTGATCTTCAGTGCAGCTGCAGGGTGTCAGCTCTCACATAGAGCTGACACCCGCACCTGATCGGGCATGAGCCAGCACGATCACAACAACATATCTATATGGCGGTTTGCAGGAAAGTAGCTCCCATGTACATACGGCGCACGTTTGGATGGAGTTAAAGGCAATGTCTCAGGTCAGATTACACTAAGCCAAAAAAAAATGGTTTGATTATGCTGATCAGCAATTGATCAGAGTGGCATCAGTTTTTCTCAGAGGTGGAGGAAAAAAATCAAAACGTTTTTCTACCTTTTCGATTATGTCAGTCCATGAAAATTGGACAGCACATGGTTATCATTATAGTGTGGTCCAATGTTTTTCACAGACCCATAGACTTGTAATGCAGATTTTGATCTGACACTCTGATCACCAATTATTTCCTCCGACCACTCGGCATATGCATAGTCCCATATGATAAAATGGTTGTAAGTGCCACATAGCACTCATTATTATTATCTATTTGTAGAGCATCGTTGATTCGAAAGACTCATCCAAGATAATCGGTCTTGTGCACGAGCCCTCAATCTATAGATGTAGAGTTAATCTGCGGTTAATAATGTTGTGAAGGTGTCCTGCCTCAGTACTGAAAGTTCAGCACAGGGGGAAAAAATGAACTTTATTCCTCCCTGGAGCCGCCGGCTTCGGTCACTTTCCTAAGTTCAATCTTTTTTATCAGTATTTGTAAGCCAAAATCAGGAGTGGAACAATCAGAGGAAAAGGAGAATAGAAACACGTCACCACTTCTGCGTTTTTAACACACTACTGGTTTTAGCTTACAAATACTGATGTAACATACTGAACAAATGCCGAATGTGTGAACGTGACCTCATTAAAGTAAAAAAAAAAGCATATACACTGACAACAGTGCATCAGTAGAGAGCTGGCTGTCAGTCAGTGCCGAGGAGCAGTTACAGCTGCGCCAGCCGCTCTTTTATGACTGAGCTTGAAAATGTATTTAAAGGCTTCCCCTGACTGGTGTCCACTGGTTGGGACCCGGTCCTTGTCTGCCCTTATTCACTCAGACGTCAACTTTGACACATGATAAGGTTATTAATACTAGACAGTGTAGGACCGCCCCAACCACAGAGTCACCTTGTCGATGGTGGGATGGCTTTTATGCTATGTTTGATCAAATACAGTATTACTAAGAACTCTGTATGATTTAGATGCACTTTTGCTTTTTATTTATTTAATTACATCAGGGTTTCTTTCATTTTGTCTTTTGTAGGTTTTGTATGCTTTTTGGCCATGTGAACATGCATTTATTTGCTGCATGTGTACCAACTCAAACCAAGCTCAATTTTTGTGGCTTCAGAATGCTGTTAACCTTCAGATTAGTCCCATATGTACAGGTTAATAACATTTTTTGACAAGACGGATTCCCTTTAAAGATCACTGACAATTGCCTTGCAATGTAATACAGTATAGGTGGAATAAACTCACCGGCTCAGGCTGAAGGCATCTATTCTCCTCGGATTTTGCGGCTTGTGCTGTGATGATGGGTGTTAAAAGCTTGTTTTCACTCCCTCCTTTAACCCTGAATGCACTCCACATCCCATTTTTCTGGCATAACTGGTTTCTCCTGTTTGTGTAAATCATAATTGGAGTTTGTTTTCCTGTGTCCTCCTGAGCAGATGCTAATCTTTCTCATCTGATGACTGCTAGCATTTCGATGCATCTCATCACAATCCAAAAACAACAGAAATTTGACATTCTAAACTGTTTTTGCTCCTCTTCATGTGAGTCTGTTACCAATATTGGCCTCATCGTAGAGGTATATCAGAGGATGTGAATGCATAAAAGGTCAAGGAGATGGCAAATAGATGACATAACAAATGAGGAATCGTCGTTTATTAATGGAGGATAAATTGACGAATATGCATACACTCCTCTGAACATGGGCTCACGATATTGTCCTGGCGGAGATTCTTCTATCAACTCTTGGGATATGCAGAAGCACTGACATAACAGTTTCTGTTAGGCTGGGGTCACACTTGCAACTGCAATGCGAGAAACTCGCGCGAGTCTCTCACCTCAATATTTGGCACTGCCGCCGGTACTTGGGACCGTAGTGTTCAGCTGCATAGAAATACATGGAGCCGCACACTCCAGTCCCGAGTGCTGGCGACAGTGCCAGGTATTGAGGTGTGAGTTTCTCGCATTGCAGTTGCAAGTGTGACACCGGCCTAAGCCCTTCATCCAGCAAACCTGTTTTCTCCTTCATGACTGGTCCAAATTTTACAACTCTGCCCAGTGTCACTTTATGAGGTAATATCTCTGGAACGCTTCAATGGATCTCACTAAGTCCGGGGTCACAGTAGAACATCGGATGCAATATGCTAATGATCCTCGGCTCCTGCTCTGCTGCATGTGGGAGCCGAGTGTCATGCTACTGTGCTCCGAGTCTCTTGCACAGAGCAGATGGGAGCACAGCTGTGGAGGAGGTGGAGAAACTAATTTCTCTGTCTCCTCCAATGCCGGCATCGGCGTATATCACACAGCACCCGGATGATATCTGAGTGATGCGCGTTTTGTCGCTCGCACCCATAGACTGCGACAATTGCAGCATGCTGCGATTTCACTCACACGTAGAATACAGCCGAGAAAAAAAATGGTGATGGGAGCTGCCCCATATACAAATACTGGTCCGAGTGCTATGCGATATTATATCACATATCACTCGTCCGTATTCATTGCTAGTGTGACTCCAGCCTTACTATGAGAATTTTTTTTCGTGACGTATTCAACTTCATGATTTGCTGTTGACATCGATGTCAACATGTTTATTTGCAAAAATTTTGAACGTAGAGCCGTGAAAATAAAAAAAATCAAATTTTTCACACAAAAATGTTATTTTTGCCCCAATTTTTTTATTTTCATGAGGGTAACAAAAAAAAGACTTAAAAACTTGCTCTGAGCAAACTACTTTTGAGGAACAGTGCAAAGCTCAGAAAACAATAAACGCTATATTGGAGTTCAGATTTTGCTGGACTTGTTAAGAGCGCCATGTCACATTGGGAGACCTCCTGAGTAGTGTTGAGCATTCCGATACTGCAAGTATCGGGTATCGGCCGATATTCGTGGTATCGAAGTTCCGATACTGAGTTCCGATACTTTTAGAATATCGAATACCGGAATCGGAAGTTCCCATAATGCAATGAGCCAGTTTGATTTTATTCAGCCAATGAGGAATCCTAAGAAGTGTGGGCACATCCTGTTAGGCATGTAGGCATGTTAACTAATGGCATGGATGTGATTGGCTGCTGAAATGATGTCATGATGCACTATAAAAGCCGCCACAGCCATTTTGGGTTCACTCTGCTGTGAATTTACTTAGGGACAAGACGCTGCTGTTCTGACTCTGAGGGACAGTTTGAGCTAGCGATTTGCTTTATTGTGCTTTACCCAGGCTACTTTAGCAACCGCTGTGTGAGAAGCTTTCTTTTGCCTTGCAGCGCTGTTCACGGCTGTCTGCGAGGTCTCTGTGTGTGAGTGCAGCTCACGCTGTAGTGTGATCTGCAGCCACCTCCGGTTGTAGTCCACTCAGCGTGCATCACTGCCTCATACATTGTCCTTTTTTGCATTAGTGCTGCTCACTTTTCCAGATTTCTCCTATTAGTGTGGTTCCATCCGTATCCAGCTAGATTGCTTGAAAACACTATATAGGAGTAGATAGAGGAGCTTTTCTGCAGCCTTGCAGCGCTGTTCACGGCTGTCTGCGAGGTCTCTGTGTGTGAGTGCAGCTCACGCTGTAGTGTGTTCTGCAGCCACCTCCGGTTGTAGTCCGCTCAGCGTGCATCACTGCCTCATACATTGTCCTTTTTTGCATTAGTGCTGCTCATTTTTCCAGATTTCTCCTATTAGTGTGGTTCCATCCTTATCCAGCTAGAATATTTACAAACACTACATAGGAGTAGATAGAGGAGCCTTTCTGCTGGCTTGTGCCCTGCAGCCCCAGCCAGATTAGTATTAGCCTATTTTTTGGAGCCTCATCTATTGCATTGTAGGTTACCTTCCTGCATTGTAATAGCTACAAAAAGTTTGTGATACTATCGCTTTCACTTCTTTGGGCACATCCAGTGTCTTTTTGTGAAAAAAAAAGTTAATAAAGTTCACCAAAAACTCCACTTTACAGTTGTGTAGGCCACATTAGCTCATAGTCCACACTTTATAAAATTAGTGTTTCTTATACCTGTTAGCAGCTGTTCAGGAATAAGCACACTAAGCCCCCCCTTAGTACTTTTCTGCCTATCTTTATCAGTCTACCAAGATGAAGAAGGCAGGGAGTAAGGCACGTGGTCGTGGGCGTGGAGTTTCAGCAGGGAGAGGACATGGGGATTCTGTGCCTGCTGCGGGCACCAGTGACTCAGCATCCCCCAGTTTTACCAGGGAACAGTCCTTTATGCGCAGCTTTGTAGGAGCTCGCTATACCCCACTGCTACGGGACGAACAAATTTAAGCCGTTGTCGGATGGATGGCAGCTAACGCATCGACTTCAATTAGTTCCAGATCCTCTCAGGTCCAGAGCACTGAAGAGCAACCATCTGTCTCTTCACCACCTGCCAAATTGCCTAGGCAGTCAGAGAGCCCTGGACAGGAGCCATCTCTACTTCTGTTCTCTAAATCTGTTGGCTTGGAAAGAGGGGGCCAGCCAAGCAGCATTCGAGAATTTGAAGAAGAGGTAGTATGCAGTGATGCACAACAGCTTTGTCTCTCTGAATCTGAAGAGGCGGGTGGGCCAGTGCCTATGGTCAACACACCACAGTATGCATCTGATGATGTGACTCAGGTGCCACTTTCTGGTGCGTACTGTGCTGTCGAGACTACCCTGGAGAAGCAGTCGTTTGAAGAGGGTAGTGTAGATGATGAGATCCTTGACCCATCATGGCGTGAGGTACAGGAAGGTGGTGGGAGCAGCTCTGAGGAAGAGATTCCCCAAACGGCCAAAAAAGGAGGGAGAGGGAGGGGGCAGACTCGGTTGCCTGTAGCCTCCACTTCGGCAACCATTAGGAGCATGCCTCTTCCAAATCCCAAAACGGGCGCTCCCAAGACTTGCAGTGCCTGGTCCTTTTTTGACACAGTTGCAGATGACATTTGCTTTGTCAAATGCAAGCTGTGTAATCAGAAAGTGAAAAGAGGGAAAAGTGTCAGCAACCTCAATACCACAAATATGTGGAAACATGTGCGGACCAAGCATGTGGTGGAGTTACAAAGACACACTGAAGACCTAGGCCAACCTACAGCGCCACCTACCACCTCTTCAGCTCGTGTTGTAGCCTCTTCCTCCAGCTCACACACAGCTGGTTCAGCTTCCTCACAGGATCGCCATGGAAGAACCTCTGGCACTGTTGTACAGAGATACAATGTCATTCCACCCACAGCACCACGTTCCCTGTCATCCTCATGGGTCGCCCTCCCAGGGCTGTGGGGGGTAGTCGGTACCGGGCCCGATAAGCTTCAATGGGAGATGTCACGGTAGCTGGGATCTGGCCCGCGGCCCTGGGCGCCCATTGTAAAAGGGGAAAGTTTATGAATGATTCGTGACGCCACCTGTGGTGTTCGGCAATGAAAATGTTAAGCCGACTCTGCAGACAGATCCTCTGGGACAGATGGTGTGGTGCAGCAATGATGTTATAGCCCTCCACAGGCAGGGCTGTAGTCCCAGGCCAGAGTAGGTGAAGTGATACTTAGATGGTGTAGTGTCGGGCGCAAGGGATGTAGCAGTGCTGATTGTGTTGGCGCAGGAATAAGTGGAGGACACCAGGGCATGTAGTTCCAAAGTTTTACTCACAGTCTGTTGCAGGTACAGGTGCCCACATCCGTGCCGTGTCTTCCGGGTCAGGAGCTCAGCCAACTTCCAAGCAAGATGAAGTACTCCGCCAACATATGTGCTTTTCTGAACGTCTCCCTCTTTGCGCCTTTAGTGAAGTACTCACAGTACTGAGTTACACTGGAGTTCCTCCTATCAGATGTTCCTATGAACTTTACTTGTACGGCAGACAGCTGCAGCCTGCTTCGGGGACTCCTTACTACTTAGTCCCGGCTCTCTCTTATGTTACTGTTGTGCCCCCAAGTCTTGTGTGGGAATAAAGTGGTGACAACTTCTATTCCTCCGGTGTCTGTTGCAGGACCATTAGTATCCATACAACCTCGGGGACCGTACCCCAGCCTTGCGCTGTGAACTTGGGAAGGGTTATCTCTTCCAACCCTGATCCTTAGTCCTCCTATTCTCCTTACGTTCCGTGCTAATCCTTCTTCCCAATGGAGAATCAGGCTTCCTTTCTCTGTATCTCTCCTGTGCTAGCAGACCCAGATCACTGTGGCCTGCTGCAGCACTTCCTTCTTCCATCCCTCTACCAGGGATCTTCTCTGTCTCACCCTCTGTCCTTCTACATCCTCAACCACTCACCGAATGAATCATGACTGACTGAAAGACTGACTCAACTCTTCCCGCTCTTTTATGTAAACTCAGCTCCACCCACCTCCCAGCACGTTTCGTGTTCAAAGCAGGGAGCCTCCAAGGGGTGCTATGCTACACTCCAAGCAGGGAGCCGCCAAAGGTGCTTTGCTACACTACTTTGTGGTGTGGGGTGCAGGTGTTGGAGTGTGGTCAGGTGTCTCCACCTTACCTGGATGGTGGGGTACCACACCTCAGGAGGAGGTGCAGTACCTCTGTGGTGACTGAACCCTCAGGGGCGCCAGATACACACTCTCAGGCCAGTCTACAGCCATCGGTAGCACAGGCATGGGAGAAAAGGCGACCATACTCAGCATACCACCCCCGAGCACAGGCTCTGAATGCTGGCCTTGCAAAACTACTGTCCCTTGAAATGCTCTCATTCAGGCTGGTGGAGAATGACACCTTCCGTAACTTCATGGCATTGGCAGTCCCACAATACAACGTGCCCAGCCGCTTTTATTTCAGCAGGCAAGCGGTCCCTGCCCTGCAAAACCATGTGGAGAGAAAAATTAAACATGCGCTACTAAACGCCATCAGTAGCAAGGTCCACCTGACCACCGATGCATGGACCAGTAACCATGGACAGGGACGATATCTTTCCCTCGCTGCCCATTGGGTAAATGTTGTGGAGCCAGGTACAGATCTTGAGAGTGGCTCTGTATGTGTTTTGCCAACTCCAAGAATTGCAGGAATCCAGTCTGTGCACATTGACTCCTCCTCATACTCCAATTCCTCTGAATCAGCACTGCAGGAGCTATCATAGTCTACCTCCACATGGACCCGTGAACGCTTACCTGTTACGACCGATATGAGCACAGCCATGGCCAAACGTCAACAGGCCGTATTGAAATTAATTTCTTTGGGGAATCGAAGCCACACAGCGCAGGAGTTCTGGAATGCCATCAAGCATGAGAGCGACGTGTGGTTTCTGCCAGCAAATCTCCAGCCAGGCATGGTAATGTGTGACAATGGCCGAAATCTGGTGGCAGCTCTGGGCCTGGCACATGTGCTCAACTTGGTCATGCAGAGCTTTCTGAGGGACTATCCGGATCTTGATGCACTGCTGCACAAGGTCCGCATAGAGTGCGCTCACTTGCGGCGTTCAAGCATGGCAAGATCGCGCATTGCAGCTCTGCAGTGCCGATTCTGCCTTCCGGAACATCGCATCATATGTGACCTACCCACCAGATGGAATTTAATCGTTACATATGTTGGATAGGTTGTGTGAGCAGCAGGCAGCAATAATGGAGTACCAGATGCATCAGGCGCAAACAAGTCTCACTGGCGCCGTTCACACTTCACCACCACTGAGTGGGCCTCTATGAAGGACATCTGCCACGTTTTGCGTGCCTTTGATGATTCCACGCAGATGGCGAGTGCAGATGATGCATTAGTCAGCATGACTATCCCCCTTATCTGCCTGCTTGAAAAAATACTGCAAGCACTAAGGGAGGAGGTTGTGGAAGAGGTGGAGGATGAGGAGTCACAAATGCCATCTGCTTCTGGACAGTCTGTGCAACGTGGTTCCACGCAAAAGCCTAGGCAGGGGACACTTTGTGAGGAGGAATGAGGAGGAGTCAATGGAAGAGGAAGACATCTGTCCAGAGGAGGGAGGTACACAATGCTCTAGTAGTCAGTATGTAGAGCGAGGGTGGAGTGATGCAGAGCAGGCAGAGATGACGCTTCAAGCAGGGGACAGTGTTTCTTGGCCAGTTGACAGTCTGCAGCACATGGTTGATTTCATGCTGCAGTGCCTGAGAAACAACCGCCACATCGCCCACATTCTCAACAAGGCTGATTATTGGGTGTACACCCTCCTAGATCCTCGCTACCGGGACAACTTGCAAAGCCTCATAACACCGTTGAACCGGGTGCGTAAAATGCGGGAGTACCAAGACACACTCGTGCATTCCATCATGTTCTCCATTCCACCCGAGAGCAGTGCTGCTAGTGCTTTACAAAGCAGCTCAGTCCGTCGAGGCAGTGGAGGAAGTTCTTAACAAAGAGGGAGCAGAAGAAGCGCCTCAGCACAAGGCAAGACCAGTATGGCCCAAATATGGCAAAGTTTTGTGTCCCCGCCACAAATGTCTGCACCATCACAGACGACTCCGGTCAGCAGGAGGCAACGTTCCCCTCAGTTGGTGCCAGACTACATGTCTTGCCCTCTCAGTGTTCTCCCACACGGCTCTTCCCCCATCAAATTTTGGGTCTCTAAGCTGGATACATGGCCAGAGCTTAGCCAGTATGCATTGGAGGTGCTGGCTTGCCCTGCTGCTAGTGCATTATCGGAACGCGTCTTTAGTGCCGCAGGTGGTGTACTAACAGACCGTCGCATGCGACTATCCTCCGATAACGTTGACCGGCTTACTTTTTTGAAAACGAACAAGGCCTGCATCTCGCAGGAGTTTGCCAGTCCTCTTCCAGATTAAATAATTGGTTGGCAACAGTATCCAGGTCTCCTGTTGTGTTCATGTTTCTACCACCTGAACTGTAATCTCTGGGCTCCAACACCGCCAGTTGCTGCTCAGAAGTGCCATCTGCACAGTCAACACTTGCTCCTGTGTTATTGGGGTTCAGTAACGTCAGCTGATCCCCTGCTGTGTGTCCGGCAATTTCTCCTGCTCCGACCACACTCACACTACTACAGATATTAAACTTGCTCCAATTAGGCCTCTGGCTACACTCCTTGTTTCTCCTGTTATCCCTGGGCTCCAACATCGCCAGTTGCTGCTCAGAAGTGCCGTCTGCAAGTCAACACATGCTCCAGTGTTATTGGGGTTCAGTAACGTCAGCTGATCCACTGCTGTGTCCGGCAATTTCGCCTGCTCTGTCCACATTCACACTACTACAGATATTAAACTTGCTCCAATTAGGCCTCTGGCTACACTCTGTTTCTACTGTAATCCCTGGCCTTCAACACTGCCAGTTGCTGCTCAGAAGTGTCTTTGGCACGGGTACTCCCTCCTGCCCAGCCTGGTTCCAGCACGCCAGCTGTTTCCGGGTAGTGTCAACGTCACTTTGCCTCCAATACGTTGTCCTGTCGTGTTGCGGTCGGGTTAGCCGACTCTATGGTGCCTGCAGTTTAGGTGCTTCCTATGTGGGCTGCGGGATATGGCAATGAAGGCTGGTTCCGTAGTGCCAATAGGACAAGCTCCCCCTGTAGGACTGTGGGTTTCGGTAAGTCCGGCCGGCTCGTGGCCTTGCAACTTTTTTTTTCATGTGTACCTTCTGCTGCCTATCTGAGTTCCAGTACCATTAGCTGGTTCTTTGGAAGTCAATCTTGAATATGTCCCCCTGGGTTCCAGTAACGTCAGCTGGTTCCAGGCAGAGCCTTTAGCTTAGGTGCCTCCTTCTCGGTATCCAAGTTCCACCAACGTCTGCTGGTCCTTGGTAGTGCTTTCTTGCACAGGTACCTCCTGCTTAGTAACCGGGTTCCAGTACCATCAGCTGGTCCTCGGTAGTGCCATTGGCTCTTGTTCCTTCTGCTGCCCCTCCGGGTTCCAGCACCGTCACCTGGTCCTCGGTAGTTCCATTGGCTCTTGTACCTTCGGCTACCCATCCAGGTTCCAGTACCGTCAGCTGGTTCTCAGCAGTTCCTCAGCCTTCTTGTACAGTACCTTCTGCTACATTTCCAAGTTCAAGCTTTTTGAAATGGTTTTTGGTAATCACTCTGGATCTCCCTGACAACGACCCTAAAGACGACGACCCTGAAGACCACCCCGAAGAAGACGACGAAACGTCTTTAAAAAAAAAAATAATTCCTGCTATTCCATTTGATTGGGCTAAACCTGTATGCCTTTAATGTCTCCTCCACCTCCCCCAATACATTCTACATTATTCTTAGTTGTTTTCCTTCATTTAGTATTAACCTACAAGGAAAGAAAGGGTTTATTTTCATTCCAATATTTGTGTCCCATTGACATGCATTGGTTTCTGGTATCGGGATCGGCGATATCCGATATTTTTGGGGTATCGGTCCGATCCGATATTTCCCGATATCGGAAGGTATCGCTCAACACTACTCCTGAGTTAAGCTGAGCGAACGTGTTTGGAAAACATTCACCAATCTCAAATTCAGCACGAACGTAGCACATCCGGATTCTGGTTCGCTTTCACGAGTATTTTTACTTAAAGTCGTCAAAATTCGGTCACACTTCATTAAATCATTGTGTTTCGACTAATGCTTTTGTTATTACTTTGACTAGGATAGTTGTACTGTATGATGAGCGGAGGAGATGGGGTAACATGTTTAATGAGCAGGAGGGTGTGTGGAGAGGTTACAGGAGCAGCGCCCCCTCTTTTTTAATTCCCTTGACTTTTTGCATGTTGATTTTGGCAACCAATTCGGGGCACAGAAACCATCCATATTGTCATGACACAAGGTCTTCTATGTTTGGCTGTCAAAGTCACTTGTCCCTTGCCATATAAAAAGTGTACATCTTGTTTTGCTGCTGCCATTGTCAGTGTCACAGTGCAGAGAGGTCGCTCTTGCGCTAGTGCTGGTGCTGCTGAAAGTGAACTTGTCAGTTAAATAGATAGGATCATGTCCTGTGTGAAATTGATCTTCTAACATGAAAGTATATTGTGCAGAAACTGTGTGGCAGCCTCCAGAAGCCCCATTGGTACTCCAAATCATCTGTCCTAAAACTGTGTTTCAGTGGCAAATCAGAAGGCCAGATTTCCACTTAAAAATTATTAGACCTAATATAGTGGTGCAGTCACGAGGCCCAATTATCACTTCAAATAGTATATGCTGAAACTGTGTTTTAGTGGCAAATCAGAGGACTAGATTTCCACGTAAAAATCATTAGCTATGACAGTATTGTTCACAAACTATCTAAGAAAATAAATAATGATTGTTCATTTAGTGACAGGTGACTGACATCTGTGGGCCTAAATTTGTAAAACATCAGGTTACAAGAAGGAAACGCTTCTTACAACATGAATGGGAAAAAGCAAGGTCGTGGTAGAAGGGGGATTATAGGCTTGCTGTTTGACGTGTATTAGGTATTAATGTGAATGAAAGCGCAACTGAGCAAACACAGTCTAGTCTTATCCAAATACCACAGACAACATCTGTTACTGGCTGGGCTACTCAATTCACTGTCTTTGGCAGCTGTACAGCGTTACACCTTGTAGATGAAGCTATGAAAGATCATGTGCTATAGTGGATGGCAAGCCCTGCATCAAGTAGCCTCACCTTATTTTCGTCCACCTTAACAACACAAACTGTACAATCCTCACAGGTGGCACCCCAATCACCCTTGTTTCCCCCCACATAAAAATTTGGAAATGCTGTAATGATTAGTGTGGAACCTCAGACTGACCATTTTGCACAGCTGTTCACAGATTCTATTCCATGGACATCAGAGATCTGCTCCGAAGAAGCACAGAATCCAGAAGAGAAATTTTTTTTTTTAATTTGTATCTAGGGATGTACGAAGTAGGGTCTGAGCAGAATCCAGACCCTCATCACCAGACATTAATCCCCAAGGGTGGAGGTGATCCTGATGAGACTTAAGGTACTGTCACACTAAGAGATATCGCTAGCAATATCGCTATAACTTGTGACGTTATAGTGATATTGCTAGCGATATCGCTTTGTCTGATACTTACCTACGACCGGCTCCCCCCGCTGGTTATCACTGATCGCACGAGAACTTCTTGGACCGTTTCTCGTCGTCAGCTTCCTGCGGCGCTTCCTGCTGTGACGACGAGCGACGCGTGGAGCCAGGTGGGAGGACGCAGGATCGCCTGGTGTGACAGGTAAGTAGCGACCCCCGTCCCCAGCGATGTCGCTGGTGAGATCTGCCTGTGTGGCAGCTTACTAGTGACCACTTAGCGATGTACCAGCGATCCTGACCGCGTCATATCGCTGGTCGGGATCGCTGGTACATCGCTAAGTGTGACAGTACCTTTAGATACCGGAGCCACACATGGACTGTACTATGATGTCAAGGCAGGAAGAGGAGGAGAGTGACTCTCCTCAGGGTGAGGAGTGTGTGAACAGAGAGGATGAAGATGAGGTTGTAGATCCCACTTGGTGTTAACCCAGAGTTTTGCAGCTGAGTAGCTTAGCAGAAGTGGTGGAGGAGGAGTAAGATGAGGAGGCTACGTTGGAGCTTCCCACACTGACAGTAATGCAGCCATGACAAGCAGTGCATCCTCAGCCCCTTCTCTGCCTGTGACTAGTACTGGTTGCATTTGTGCAGTTTCCCGGAGTGGCAAGCGTTGCCTAGCCTGGGCATTTTTTAAGACTTCAAAGGATGACCCAAAACACGTTATCTGACAATTTTGCAAAAAATCAGTAGAGGCAAAAAATGCAATAATTTGACAACTACATGCATGAACCGGCACACATGCGATCAACATGCCTTAGTGTGAGAATCTTATTGTGCTAAAATGCAGACTAGCGTGCCTCACCACCACCGGCTGTCCCATCAACCCCATCTGCTGATTTTTCCTCCCCATCACCATTTCAAGTCTTCTCACGCAGGTCTCCAGTTGCAGAAACTACAATTGTTGACCCACCACAGTCGGGGTGAGTGAGAGCAGGTCAGCTGTTATGGAAGTAGACATGACTGCTGTTATTGTGTCACCTAACACAACACATCTTTCTCAATTCATCATAACATCTCCGACTGCACCTCACTCACAGTCGAGCAGTTTGTCCTGTTCTCCGCCCTCTTTCAGCATCACAGCCAGCCCAGGGTTCGTCAATTTTGGTCACATAAAAGAATGTTTCATACTACACATGGCAAAGCTAAGAGATTGAATACCCCAATATCGCCGAATTTGTTGGCCACAGAAATGCTGCCTTTTTGCATGGTGGATGCAGACGATTTCAGAAAGTTGATGGCCATTGCAGTCCACCAGTACTAGTTGCTCAGTCGCCATTATGTCTCCAAGAAAGCTGTACCTGTGCTACACCAGCATGTCACTGACAATATCATACGTTCCCTGAAAAACTCTATTTCTGCCAGGATACATTTCACCACGGCCACATGGGCGAGCAAGTATGGGCATGGGTGTTACACCTCACTGATTGGGTTTTGAGAAAGAACAAGCTATTGTTCGAAACGCGTAATCTACTACTTGTTACTCATGTGATCACACCATTTTTTGCTCTGTTTTGGACTTGTTTTTAACAATAAATTGGACTTGAATTTGCAAAGCTGGACCTTTCTTCTTTTTCCTTGGTTACTGCGTGAAGACTGCACGTGGTCCGGGCTATCCACTACACATGCCTTCAGGTGAGCTGGCTTTTTTTTCTCTTTTTGATTGTACCTGTGCTACACCAGCATGTCACTGACAATATCATACGTTCCCTGAAAAACTCTATTTCTGCCAGGATACATTTCACCACGGCCACATGGGCGAGCAAGTATGGGCATGGGTGTTACACCTCACTGATTGGGCACTGGGTGACTCTGGTAGCTGTGGGGGCAACCAGTCAAGGGGCTGCTCCTCAAGTCTTTGAATCTCCAAGGCTTGCGAGACGAACCTCTGTAACAGTTACTCTACTATTTTGCCTCCTCCTCCTCCTCTATGGCCTCCACCTGCGCCCTCAACTTTTTCATTTATCAGACATGCGTTTTAACAGTGCAGATAGAATCTCCCCCAACTCCATACTGTGCAGCTATGGCTCACCGCAATCAGGCAGTGTTTAAATTAATCTGCCTTGGAGATTACAGTCACAAAGCTCAGAAATGTTGGACAGCTATCCAGGCCAAGTTAGAGAAATGGTTGTCTCTACTAAACCTGGAGTAAGAGAAGGTGTGTACGATAACGATGGAAACCCGGGGGTGGCCCTATGCTGTGACAACCTCACACATGTGCCTTGCATGGCTTACGTCCTCAACATTTTGGTACAGCAATATCTCCTCCACTATCCCAGCCTACATGTGCTGCTGCAGAAAGCATGGTCGCTATGAGCTCACTTCAGACAATCGCACCCCGCAGGTCATCAACTTGCATCGCTAAAGAGGTCTATCAGCTTACCGGTTAACCATTTGATTAGTAATGTTACCACATGTAGGAATTTCACTCTGTACATGTTGCAGTGACAAGCCTTGCTGCAGTATGTCCTTTTGCATAGCCTAATGCAGTCCAGACATGGTGCAAATGATGCTTGTGGAGTGGGCACAGGTGAAGGACCTCTACACCCTTCTGCACAGTTTTGAAATGGCTACTAAAATGGTTAGCGCTGATGATGCCATCATCAGCATCAATAGTCCGGTCATCTACATGCTGAAGTACACTTTGAATAGCCTGCATGAGGAGGTGCTGGTCCCAGAGGAAGAGGTGGAATCAGAAGAGGATGCGGATGGGATAACAATATCTCAAATTTGCTGAATGTCGTCACACAGGTGGATGCCGTGAGGAGCTGGCCATGGACTAATTACTGTAGGACAAATGGACATAGAGCGAAGTCCACGGCTCTAAGAGATAGACTTTTTCAAGCACGGAGCATCGGTTTCGTCGATATTGTCATGTTTTATTAGATATTTTCTTGCTGTGTTTTATTAGTTATTTGCTTGCTCATCAGTTCATCCTCAGGAATCAATGTTTACATTCAATGACAGTAAGCAGAAGAAGACGAGCAGGCTAGTTCTAATGTAAACCTAAGGCCAGACAGTAAATTGCAAAAGGTAAATGTAAAGCAATCATTCTATCATCATTCCCCTCTGTATCTCAAGGTCTCATTCCACTGTTTTTCCAGCCTAGGCCAATAGTGTGGATAGGGATTGCAGACCAAGGGCAGCCATCACCACAGATGGTCTCACAGGGTCTCACATGCAGTCCCAGCATCATGGAATATGCTTCATTCTGTGAGCAAAAGGAAAATTGTTTAAGGAGGAATGAGAAAAAGACACAAGGGTTGAATTAGGAGTTGTTGAAGTGATTTCAAAGAGTGAGGATCCAAGTGGGGATGGAAGAATGGTCTACGGTGTTTTGGAGAATGATTGCCAGCTGGGCTGGATCCTACTGCTACCTTTGGATTTAGCAAATTTTCTTAAGGATTGTTGATCCTGGATACATGGATATCGGTTGTGATAGTTGTTTTGTGGAGGAGCTTGGACTGTGACTACAGACTGTATTGGAGGGAGATACAAAAATCTCTGGGCAAACCAAAAGTTGGGAGACAGTGAATATCGCCTGATACCAGGGCAGTAGGACTATCGACCCCAGGGAAGGGATCTTGTGTATTGAGGACATTGTATTTTGGCCATCTACCTGGATGTATGGAATAAAAATAGTTGCATCGTTAAACTGCCTAGGTGATTTTTATAACCCACAACCTCAGATCCTCACCATGGGAGGATGGCTTGCAAAAATCAATAGGGGTTCATGGTACTGTAAGTGAAGGTGGAGGAGCCAAGAAACTAATGGAGGAGGACGAGGTGATGGATATGCAGCAGTCTGGAGATGAAGAGGATAATGATCCGCTCTCTGTTTTCCATGGTTGGCTGGTTGGGAGGGAGGAGGCATCCTTGAGTGTTACGCTGACACAAACACAGCATGAGCTTGGACCTCATGGAAGCGCCTGACACATGAGCGCCTTCCTCCTGCACTATCTTTAACATGATGCCTGTACTCTTAGGGTTAGATATAGTGCTGACTACTGGGCTGC
Organism: Dendrobates tinctorius; assembly: GCF_039654945.1. Lineage (NCBI taxonomy): Eukaryota > Metazoa > Chordata > Amphibia > Anura > Dendrobatidae > Dendrobates > Dendrobates tinctorius. Next base: position 15,680,960 of record NW_027361761.1, on the reverse strand, counting down.
CACTCTGTTAGATCCACAATACAAGAGTAAGCTTATCCCTGAAAAGGGATGCCCACTGTTAGGGTCGGCGGAACGCACCAAATATAAATAATAGTAGGTGCGTTCGCCACCCGGGGTCCACCGTGCGGTAGGTGACAAGACCGCTGCTGAACAATGGCAGATGCACCTAGTAGGTGCGGTACTGCGCTCAGGTTAACGTCACCCGAACGCTAAGGGCGGCTCCGTACAAATACAAAGTCGCTTGGCGAACACTAAAGCAAAAGCGCAGGCCCTGTTAGCATCACAGAGGCCTGCGTGTGGCGTCGCAGCCGCGAACACTAATAGCTGCTGTTACTACAGCGTAGCGGCAGAGAAAGCCGCAAGCGTCGGCGACGAGGACCGGGCGCCGACGGACGCTAGTGTAGGCGTGAAGCAAGTGGCGTGTAGCTTGCCACAACCCTGGAGCTGACTATACACACTCGGTCACCACTCGTAATATCAGAGAGTAGGGGTTTCATAATGAGTCAGACACCAGTCCATACATCCATCACCATACACACACAGAATAATATGCTACACTAGCGCATGGCCGAGCCGCCATGCAGGGCTTTTATAGCCATGCACTTCCGGGACCTTCCAATACTTTGGGAAGGACCAATCAGATCCGACACAGGACCTGCACATGTGACCCCTGCTCTCCACTGAGAGGGCACATTGCGGGCATGCCCAGTAGCACGGCACGAGGACTTAGCCTCTGGAGCGGTTCCTTGCAAAGCAGGTTGCGCTACCATTGCTGCACCGGAGGTGGCAGCAACATCCAGGCTCACAGAACGAGTCTGAGAAGAATGCCTGGCTCGCTGTGATTGCTGAGCAGGAGTCCGAGCGGTAAGAGGAGAATGGGAGACCGCAGGATGTCTGGCTCTGGATTCCCGCTGTGCAGTGCCAGGAATCCGACGCCTAACATGGCCCCCGCCTCTGAGCCTCACTGCGCTCAAAGGCCGCGATCAGGAGCGGTGCATGAATGTTTTCCACCGGCTCCCAGGTCTGAGCCTCGGGACCATGACCCTTCCAGTCCACCAAATAAAATTTTTTTGCCACGGACAAACCTGCGCCCCACGATGGCATTAACCTCAAACTCGTCAGACGATAAGTCTGATGACCCGGCAGATGACTCAGAAAACCGGATCATGTGAACTGGTTTGAGGAGGGACACATGGAACGCGTCCGAAATGGCCAAATGTGGAGGAAGAGCCAGGCGGTAGACCACCGAGCTAAGTCGCTCTAGGACCTTGAATGGTCCAATGTATCGCGGTGCGAACTTGGGAGACTCGACCCGCAGTTTAATATTTCGGGTAGAGAGCCATACCATGTCGCCAGGGGAGAAGCTTGGCGCGGGCCGCCGATGCGCGTCGGCGGACGCCCTCATTCTTTCTTTAGATGCCCGGATAGCATCCTGAGTGCGATCCCAAATGTCCCCAGCCTCCACTGCCCAGTCTGCCACCCTGGAGTCAGTGGAGGACACTGGCATCGGGACAGCGACGCGTGGATGTTGACCATAGTTTAGGAGAAAGGGCGTCTGACCAGTGGAATCAGCCACCGCATTGTTTAGGGCAAATTCAGCCCAAGGTAGCAAGGATGCCCAGTCATCCTGCCTGGCAGAGACAAAATGCCGTAAATAGGTGACCAAGGTCTGATTGGCTCTCTCGACCAAGCCATTCGTCTCGGGATGATAGGCGGAAGATAGATTTAGCTCGATGCTAAGTAAACTGCAGAGCTCCCTCCAAAACCGAGATGCAAACTGAGGACCTCGGTCACTCACGATTTTGTCTGGCATGCCATGTAAACGGAATACGTGCTTAATGAACAAGGTAGCCAGACCTCGAGCGGAAGGCAGGCGTGCGAATGGCACCAGATGCACCATTTTGGTAAAATGGCCGGTGACCACCCAGATGACCTTACTGCCACCAGACTTGGGCAGGCCAACTATGAAATCCATGCCAACCATCTCCCATGGTCTATCCGCCACTGGCAGGGGAAACAACAACCCCGCCGGCCTCTGTCTAGAGGGTCTGTTCCGCGCACACGAGATGCATGCTTGCACGTATTCCTTGACATCTCGAGCCAGATGTAGCCTCCAATATGACCTTGCCAGGAGTTCGGTGGTCCGTTTATTGCCAAAATGGCCACCCACCCTGGAGGCATGTGCCCAGGCGAGGACCTCCGGCCGTAGCTGAGAAGGGACCAAGGTCTTGCCCGGTGGTACTGACTCGAGAGCGACTGGGGCCACGGTCGTAAAACTCTCCGGCGGGAGAATTAACTGAGGCTCGGCTTCTCCTTCTTTCGCTGAGACCACCGAGCGTGAGAGAGCATCCGCACGGACGTTCTTCTCTCCACAGAGGTAGTGCAGGGTGAAGCGGAATCGGGAACAGAAGAGCGACCACCTGGCCTGACGGGAATTCAGGCGTTGGGCCGTCTGTAGATAGACCAGGTTTTTATGGTCTGTATATACCTGAAAGGGGAACCGGGCTCCTTCCAGGAGATGTCTCCACTTGGAAAAAGCCAACTTCATGGCTAGCAGCTCCCTGTCGCCGATGGAGAAATTTTTCTCCAACGGTGAGAAGGTCTTGGAATAGAAAAAGCAGGGATGCTTTCGACCTTGAGCATCGTTTTGATAAAGGACTGCTCCTGCACCGACGGAAGAAGCGTCTACCTCAAGGATAAACTACTTATCCACATCGGGACGATGTAATATGGGAGCGCCAGCAAAATGCGATTTTATAGCCGAGGCTTTGGAGACCTGTTCCGACCAAGCATTGGGGTTAGCTCCTTTCTTGGTGAGAGCAACCAAAGGAGCCACCAGTGTGGAAAAGTGTGGTATGAACTGGCGGTAGTAATTCACGAACCCCAAAAAGCGCTGCACCGCTTTGAGGGAATGGGGTTCTTGCCAGTCCATTACCGCTTGTAGTTTGGCAGGATCCATGGCCAGCCCCTGGGCCGAAATGATATAGCCCAGGAACGGCAAGGACTCCTGCTCAAACTGGCACTTCTCCAGCTTGACGAATAGCAAGTTCGCCCGCAGACGGTCGAAGACCCTGCAGACGTCTCTCCGGTGGGTGGTCAAATCTGGCGAAAAGATGAGTATGTCATCCAGATAGACCACCACCGAGGTAGATAGCATGTCGCGGAAGACGTCATTGACAAATTCTTGGAAGACAGCTGGCGCATTACAAAGGCCAAAGGGCATAACCAGGTATTCGTAATGGCCATCCCTGGTATTAAAAGCTGTCTTCCATTCGTCTCCTTCGCGAATGCGGATCAGGTTGTATGCCCCCCACAGATCTAATTTAGTAAAGATCCGGGCCCCCCGCAACCTGTCAAATAACTCCGCGATCAACGGTAGGGGGTATTTGTTTTCAACCGAGATAGCATTGAGACCTCTGTAGTCAATGCAGGGACGTAACTCTCCATTCTTCTTCTGTATGAAGAAGAACCCTGCACCAGCCGGTGACACAGATTTCCTGATAAAACCCCTAGCCAGGTTCTCTCAGATATATTGAGACATAGCCTCCGTCTCAGGGAGTGATAACGGATAAACACAGCCTCGGGGAGGCTCTGTACCTGGCAGGAGATCGATCGGGCAATCATAGGAACGGTGTGGCGGGAGTGTCTCTGCAGACTTCTTAGAGAAGACGTCCGTGTACTGGTGGTAGGGCCTGGGGAGCGCGGAGAGATCCGCAGGCACTTCCGTGGAAGCCACCTGAACACTGCCCCTCAGACACCTTCCCTCACAGTCCTTGCCCCAGCCCAGTATCCTCCCCGAAACCCAGTCAATGTCAGGGGAGTGGCAACGAAGCCAGGGAACTCTGAGGAGCACCTGATCGATACCATTGGGCATGATAAGCAGGGACAGAGTCTCCTGATGTGAGGGTGAAATAGAGAGTCTGAGTGGGACTGTCTGATGGGTCACCTGAGACGATAACGGTGCCCCATTTACCACCCTAATGGACAGAGGTTGCGAGAGTAACACCAGAGGGATAGCGTGACTCTGGGCAAAAGTCGAGGACATAAAGTTCCCCTCAGTCCCGGAATCCAGGGTGACCTCTGCCTCCCAGGTGGAGGACCCACTATCTAAAGTACACCGGAACACCGGTTTGGGTGAAAAGGGTCCCATTTTGGATTGACCACCACCTACGACCACTGGACGTGGTCATCTTTTCGGTCGCTGAGGACATGTGCCAGCCGAATGGCCAAACTGTCGGCACTGATAACAGCGCACAGAGCTTTGCATCAGACGCGGCTTAGTGCCGGAGCGAGATACCTCCATAGGCTCAGAGGAAGAGAGCTCTTGTGCGGGGTTCTCCAGCAGCACGGTAAAGGTGAGGGCCAAATTAACCCTACATCTGGATTGCGCTCGTTCCAACCCGCGCTCCGTGTAGCGGAGATTGATGCGGGTGGAAACGGCGATCAATTCCTCCAGACTTGTGGGAATCTCCCTAGTGGCTAGAGCATCCTTGACGTGCTCAGCCAGACCTCTCCAAAACACCGGGACTAAGACTTTGTCCAGCCACTCTAACTCGGAAGCCAGTGTCCGAAACTGGACAGCATAATGGCTAACCGAGAGTGAGCCTTGTGTTAGGGATAACAGTTGGAGAGCCGTATCATGTGTGACCCGTGGTCCCAAGAAGACTTGCTTCAGAGCCGCGAGGAACTGAGCAGGTCCCTGAACCACGGGATCATCACGTTCCCACAATGGCGTGACCCACTGTAATGCCCGGCCAGACAACAAGGAGACAATAAACCCCACCTTAGCCCGCTCTGTAGGAAACCGTGCAGCCAGCAACTCCAGCTGAATGGAGCACTGGCTAACGAATCCCCTACAGGTGGCGCTGTCACCCGAAAACTTATCGGGGAGCGGGAGGCCAGAATTTGTCGGCGAGGGCAAAAGTGTGGGCGCACGTGAGACAGCCTCGGCGACTGTCTGAGCAGCAGCTAGCACAGCATTCGCAGCTGAGTTGGTGCTCTCAATAGCCGCCAACCTGCTCTCCAGCTGCCGAATGTAGCGCTGCAGCTGCTGCACGTCTGCCATTGCCAGCCAGACCCCGGCGCTAGTGTAATGTTAGGGTCGGCGGAACGCACCAAATATAAATAATAGTAGGTGCGTTCGCCGCCTGGGGTCCACCGTGCGGTAGGTGACAAGACCGCTGCTGAACAATGGCAGATGCACCTAGTAGGTGCGGTACTGCGCTCGGGTTAACGTCACCCGAACGCTAAGGGCGGCTCCGTACAAATACAGAGTCGCTTGGCGAACACTAAAGCAAAGGCGCGGGCCCTGTTAGCGTCACAGAGGCCTGCGTGTGGTGTCGCAGCCGCGAACACCAATAGCTGCTGTTACTACAGTGCAGCGGCAGAGAAAGCCGCAAGCGTCGGCGCCGAGGACCGGGCGCCGACGGACGCTAGTGTAGGTGTGGAGCAAGTGGCGTGTAGCTTGCCACAACCCTGGAGCTGACTATACACACTCGGTCACCACTCGTAATATCAGAGGGTAGGGGTTTCATAATGAGTCAGACACCAGTCCATGCATCCATCACCATACACACACAGAAGAATATGCTACACTAGCGCATGGCCGAGCCGCCATGCGGGGCTTTTATAGCCATGCGCTTCCGGGACCTTCCAATACTTTTGGAAGGACCAATCAGACCCGACACAGGACCTGCACATGTGACCCCTGCTCTCCACTGAGAGGGCACATTGCGGGCATGCCAAGTAGCATGGCACGAGGACTTCGCCTCTGGAGCGGTTCCCTGCAAAGCAGGTTGCGCTACCATTGCTGCACCGGAGGTGGCAGCAACATCCAGGCTCACAGAATGAGTCTGAGAAGAATGCCTGGCTTGCTGTGATTGCTGAGCAGGAGTCCGAGTCGTCAGAGGAGAATGGGAGACCGCAGGATGTCTGGCTCTGGATTCCTGCTGTGCAGTGCCAGGAATCTGACGCCTCACATGCACATGCTGGAGTATCGAAACACGCTTGTAGATAATCTTAAGACAAAAGTGAGGCACATAGTGTGCATCCCAGTTCTAGACGTTCATCTCCGTCAAGGCATCATCACATAAACATTAGCAGTAGTGTAAGTGGCATAAGCAATTTCTGTGAGTCTTTTCACACATTGTTTAGACCAGCCTGTGCACCAGCACAACCGAATGCAAGTATGACACGTTGGGAACAACTAGAGAAGATGGTGCAGGAGTATCTGAAGCTCAATATCAATGCCATCGGTGGGGTTGGACCTTTTGGAATTTTGATCTACAAAAATAGATGAATGGCCTGAGCTTGTCTCTCATGCCTTGGAGGTTTTGTCATGCCCGGCAGACAGCGTTCTCTCAGAACATGTCTTTAGTGCTGCTGTTGGTGTCCTGATGGATAAGCGCATCCGGCTGTCACCTGATGCTCTAAACTGCCTAACTTTCATCAAAATGAACAAGTCATGGATTTTCAAAGACTTTTGCATGACAGTTGTAGACTGGACAGACTAGGTGATGGTGTTGTTTTTAGTGTCATATATTGATCTCGCGTTATTGCAGTCTGTACTATCTTTGTGGTGTCTTCTGCACCTGCTACTACTGAAGACGCTAAATTTTTGAACTGTAGAGACTCAAAATTGGGTCTCCATCTGGTGGGTTGACAGTAGGGCACTTAGACCGGCAGGCCTGCACTTACTTTCAGTCAACTACATGTGTTACTTTCCTTACATTTTTCTACCAATAGTATTCTATGTAACTGGTGTTTATGCCATCAGAGTGTGGCTTGAATAAAAAAAAAAATTGAGTTGTTGCATGAGGTATCAGGTCTCCCAGCTAAGAAGGCTTACACTTCTCCCTTACTCACCAGGTCCTCATTGAAGCTTCAATTTCAATCTGTAAATGCTGGGACAGACCCTGATACATGGGCCACGGATGACTGTTTCTGTGCCATTTAAAAATTTCTACTGTGGGTCAATTGATGCAGTTTTCTTGGTGTCTGCTCCTAATTTTAACTGTTTGAGAAGCTTTTTGTCACCCCTTGAGGTGCTGTGTATACGTTTTGGTTTGGCCTCCCATTGAATCTAATGGCATTTGGGTACGTTCGTCAAGCATGTTCGGCGAACATCTAATCGTTCCGCCAATCAAACCGAACCTTTAAAGGTTCGCTCATCTCTAATTAAAAGCAGCATTCAATAACCACTATAAAATTAAAAGACAAATTGTTTTTATTAATTGTAATATCCTAAAGTATCATAAATTAATATTTCACAACATGTACACTATTATGACATAATTGTCTATGTGTATTAAAATAAGTCAAAAATAATGCGATCTATAAAAAAAATACAACCATGAAACGGAATTTAAATAACTGTTATCTGCGAGGAATCGCACATATTTCATAGGGTATTGGAGCATTAGTGAACCCCGCAGCTGGACTGAGGTTGAGCCCTGCGCCTGGTGGGGCTTGGAATCTGAAGTTCTGCAGCAAAGTTGTAAAGAACAAGAAAAGCTCCGTTTTTGCCAAGTTCTCACCTGCACAACTTCTTTTACCTGGATAAAATAGAAAATACAATATAATGGCCAAAGTACAAGTAACATAGAATTGGGTATTTGGGGTAAAAGAGGTAATAGGTTCACAAAGGACTATGGTAACTAGAGGTCCATTTATATGGGTCAATAATAAGCTGATCGTTGACTTATCCAAACATACTACGGATCTGTTCATTTTTCTGCTAATTAGATTGTTTATGCTGATATTAAAGGGAATTGGTCAGTAAATTTTTGATATGTAATTGATAAGTTATACAGGGCTAAGCATTCTGAGCAGTGTGAGATCTGCAGCACAGAAAACAATGAAGCATCAAAATGACAGCATGCAGAGCAGTAAGTTACACGTTGCTGGAATCAGGGCTTCTGCCCCCTGTAACATGTTGCTCTCAGATTACATAGCAAAAACCTGAAGACAAGAGTTTATATTGGTCAATATAAAAAAAGCCTTAAACCAGCACCAATCAATGCTCGCTCTGGGAGAAAATGTTTCCATGTAAATGCAACTTAATGGGGCCAGTAATTCCTTATGTCACGTAATAAAGAAAATGTATTGCAGTACTTATAAATGTTGTGAAAATAAATACTTGTAAATGACAATATGTAGGTGGGTCCTCGTATTTCTCACAGTATGGAAAATGCAATATTAACGTAAATAGCATCCATTCTGGCAATGTACATGGATCAGTATATCCTGACACTGGAAGTCGCATATCAATTGCAATACATTAATACTGCAGTTTAAGAAAGAACAGATACTTTAGATTATAGTAAACAGAAATTAAAATTTCATCTATTATATTTACAAGACATTTTCTGCTCCATTGGTTAAACAGGAATGGCTGTCCATCCATCTTACCTAGTGAAAATGGTATGAAGGCTTCATTCTTCTTAAAATTTCCTTGTGAATCAAGAAAGTGTTCTGGATAAAACTTTTCTGGCTTTTCAAAGCAAGTTCCATCTTTAAGCACAGAGTGCAGCAATGGGATAACAACTGTGCCCTGAAATAAAAATGCTAATATAACACAATTCATAACATAGAGTAGTAATAAAATGTGTCTCTTACATAAGTTTATTACATAAATGGTTCATTTATTTCAATAGGAACCATGTAATGCTTTATTTTACCAATTGTGGGACTACACAGAAATTGAACACTGGCTGCTAGGTTGTCTATGTATTCAGTCTGTCTAGCAGCCGCAAATCATGCAGCTGCGGCAACAAAAAATAAATATCTGAGCATGCCAAAATACTCGGGGACCACCTGAGCATGCTCGGGAAAACCCAAGCAACGAGTAGGTTCACTCATCACTAGTGAAGAAAAACAATGATAGCTATGAAATCATCACAGTGCTAGAATGCCCAAATTGGATCATAGCTTCTTGAATAGTGCGGAGTGAGTATACTCTTTGCTCTGGTTTTCCCGAGCATGCTCGGGTGTCCTCCGAGTATTTTGTCGTGCTCGGAGATTTAGATTTCGTCGTCTCAGCTGCATGATTTGCGTCTTGCAGAAAGGCTGAATACATGTGAGGAATGCCTGTGTGTTAGGGAATTCCCACATGTATTCAGCCTGTCTATAAGTTGCAAATCATGCAGCTGAGACGACGAAATCTAAAGCCCCCGTCACACATAGCGACGCTACAGCGATCCCGACAACGATACGACCTGGTAGGGATCGTTGCTGCATCACTATGTGGTCGCTGGTGTGATGTCAAACAGTCAGATCTTCCCAACGGCGCAGCAACGATCCGGTGACCCGTAGTGACCTTTGTAACGATGTCACGCCATGTGCCTCGCTTCTGAGTCTCTGACGAGGTCGTTGTAAAAGGTGTCAAACATACTGATGCATGCTACCCAGAGGGATCTCAACGATCAAAAAAATGTCCAGGCCATTCCGACACGACCGGCGATCTCACAGCAGGGGCCTGGTCGCTGCTACCTGTCAAACGTAGCGAGATCGCTGCTGAGGTCGCTGTTGCGTCACAAAACTTGTGACTCAGCAGCGATATCGCTGTGTGTGATGGGGGGCTTAAATCTCCGAGCACGACAAAATACTCGGAGACCACCCGAGCATGCTCGGGAAAATCAAAGCAAGGAGTATACTCGCTCATCACTATTCCTGAACTATACAAAAACTTGTTGTAAAATGTAATATAATTTTAAAGTGTACAAATAATAGTGTTTATTGCATGCTTCTCAGTTAGAATCTTCATTCTGTGCTGCTCTTGTGAAGGATACATGGGTAGATAGTGTGATTCAAGACACAGCTCTGATAACTGCACTTTAAGAAGACATACCTATGTTTCCATCATTAGACCAGGACAGATTGTTACTTATATCATTTTTTTCATGCATTTTATCATTCAGTGACTTCAAGCAAAGTCAAAAGACCTTGATATAAAACTGATATAAAAATCATATAGGAACATTATTTGATCTACTACATTGAGCAGCATTTGTTTGTTGATTCCTTTTTAATTTTTTTTCTTGATGCTTTAAAAATTAAGATAATAGTAGGCAAAATTTCAAAATAAACATTCTGCATTTGTTGCCACAATTTAGGCTGTGTGCCCACGATGCGATTTTTAAGCATTTTTGCCTCGATTTTCGGTGTGAAAACGCTGCGAAAACATTTAAAAATCGTGTACAGAACGCCCCCCCCATGCATTCCTATGGCATTCCGCACATGCTGTGCTAATGCTGCGCTTTTTTCCGCGATGGAATCGCATCGCGGAAAAATTTGCAGCATGCTCATTCTTTTTTGCAGAATCGCAAAGAATTGCCGCGATTCCGCACCCATAGGAATGCATGGGAACCGCTTACTTCCCGCATGTGGCTATGCCCACCATGCGCGAAGTTAAGCGTCTCATGTGCGGATGGTACCCACGGTGTGGAGGAGAGGAGACTGTCCTCCAGGCCCTGGGTACCATACCCCTGTAAAAAAAAAGAATAAAAAATAAAAAATCGGTGTATATTTACCTTCCGACGTCCCGCGCTGCATTCTCGGCCTCAGCGTTCCCAGTAATGCCTTGCGGCAAGGTCCTGTGATGACGTAGTCTCGCGTGACTCTAGTGGTCTCGCGAGATTGCTATAGCAACGCGAGACCAACGTCATCACTGGTCTCGCAAAGCATCCCTAGGAACGGACATCGGAAGGTAAATATACCCCGATTTTTTATTTTTTTATTATTTTTTACATTCTATCTTTTACTATTGAGGCCGTATAGGCGGCCTCAATAGTAAAAAGCTGGTCACACTTGTCAAACACTATGTTTGAGGAGTGTGACCAACCTGTCAATCACTTTCCAAGCGATGCTTCAAATCGCTTGGAAAGTGCTTGAATATCGCAAAGGAAAATCGCGGCAAAATCGCGAACATAATCGCGGTAAAATCACGTGGAAAAAAACGTGCGATTTCTGGTTTTCAGTGTCCGGATTAAAACGCTACGTGGGCACATAGCCTTAAAAAATCCCCAAAAAATGCCTTTAAACTTTCACTAATTAGCACAAAGTGTGATCATGTCATCAAATTATCAACACCAGAGGTCTTTGCACCAAAAATGACCAGCTCACCTATTACTGAGCACAAAAGGGCATGTTATATGAGAATATATTGTATTTAAAAATCACCTTTGGAATAAAATAACCTCTGAAGGTCATGTCTCTAATTGTTGTATGTGGAAGGTTTACAGGTACAATGTCGCCAAATCTTTGAATTTCGTGTATCACAGCATCTGTGTATGGCATTTGTTTCCTATGATCTGTTTTGGGTTGAGCAGATCCGATTACACTTTTAATCTCATCTTGAACTTTTTCTGTTGAGTAAAAAAAAGATGTGTCATTTTAAATGCAGATAATTTAGTTACAGTCTCTATACAATTAAAGAAGACATTATGATCATTGTGAATGAAAAACTTGTAACCACTTCATTAAAAATAATTGTTTGAAGAATTCAGATACTGCATATCATTTACGCGATTCTGGGGTAGCCGTACTGCCCATTGTGGTACCACAAATTAAATACTTAGAGGGAGAATAATTGATTACTTACATAATACTAAAGTTTAGACTAATTGCACACATATAAAAAAAAAGCTTTAACTTTATTCCATATTGTATGTAATATTGTATATAATTACACTAGCAGATAAGACACTCACATTGTTAGGGTTGGGGGATTGCACTAAATAAAATATAAAATAAAGTGCAATCGCAACCCGAGGTCCACTCTGCAGAGATGTAACCTGCTGCTAGTGTGAACAATGACGGAAAAAAAACAGCGAGCAATCACCTTACACATAATAATAATAATCTTTATTTATATAGCGCCAACATATTCCGCAGCACTTTACAGCTTAACAGTTTCAAAACACAAGTCATAAGTAACAACGTTAACAATGTAATAATTAAAGCAAAATAAGATGACCCTGCTGGTGAGAGCTTACAATCTACAATGAGGTCGGGGAGATACAAAGTGCAGGTGTGTATTTACAATGGTGTATTTACAATGATGGTCCAGCCATCTTGAGGGAGTGAGGGATGGATGGAGATAGTGAATGGGCTACACACGCACACTTACACATAGAATGACTTTGATTAGTGCACGTGATAGGCCGCTCTGAACAAATGTTTTTTGAGGGAGCGCCTGAAACTATGCAAATAGTGGATAGTCCTGATTTCTTGGGGTAGAGCATTCCAGAGGATTGGCGCAGCGCGGGAGAAGTCTTGGAGTCGGGAGTGGGAGGTACGGATTAGTGCAGAGGTTAGTCGAAAGTCGTTTGCAGAGCGCAGCTGTGTTAACGGCACACAGAGTGAGGTGAACACTGAATACCAAACTCAGTTACTTCACAGAGAGGTACTGCACTAAGTATGCTAGGTACTATACCCTGTTAAAGTTACAGGGGTAGTTAGCACGTGGATTGGGCTTGCTCTGCAACTAAACTGTGCTAACCGCACACATGAATGAAGCAGATGCTAAGCCAAGCAGCAAGTTGCCCCTGTTCTGATTCTACTGAACCTGTACCTAACCGGTACCCCAAGCATGTAGCAGACTAGAGACTCAGGTGTGGAGCCATGAGCACAAAACCACATAAGTGTGCAACCTACCTGCCAATGTGTACAGTCTCTGAGCATAGACAGACACATCCAGATGTGCAGCCAGAGTGGTAGAGTAACCACTTACACACACCAAACTTAAATGACACTAGCGCGTCTGCATGCGCTGCTGAGGGCCTTCTATACTCAAAACACTCATGCCCAGTTGGCCGAGACATCGCACGCAGGCCAATCTAGAGCTGCCACATCACCAGAGCAGCTAACGTCCGACCTCCAATGAGAAGATGCCACATCACAGAAATGCTCAGTAAGGTGATCTCTGGACTTAGACACCAGAGTACAAGGCAGCACCTGCATATCACTGGTTACCATACACTTGGCTGGAGTGACAGCAGCAACCAAACGTATACAACAGGCCTGAGCAAGACGCTAGGACTGACGTTTTTGCTGAGCAGCAATCGCAGTGGCCGGACCTTATCGGAAGACCTCAGTACCAGACATTGCTTGGGATCTATCCCGCACAGTTGGAGAATCCCGATGCCTAACACACATTTTCTAAGATTTTGTATGCCACACTGCCTTTACTTATTAAACTTGGGCACTCTAAAATCATTTAATTTTTAATGATGTGAAATTAATGTCTTACTTTGGACTTCAGGATATTTCATCATTAATAGTAATCCCCATCGCAGAGTGGTTGAAGTCGTCTCCATACCAGCAGCAAACAGGTCAGCCACCAGAGTGCTCAGATTTTCGTCATTATAGTATAACGTAGATTCAGGTTTTCCCTAAATTTTATTAAAAAATAAATGCTTGTGGTTAGTAAAATGTTATACAGGCAATTATATAAAATTGTAGATAATTTTTATAATTAAACTAAAAACTGAAGCACTACATTTTGACAGTTAGAGTGATCAATGAGTGGAACAGGCTGCCACGAGAGGTGGTGAGTTCTCCTTCAATAGAAGTCTTCAAACACAGGCTGGACAGACATCTGTCTGGAATGATTTAGCGAATCCTGCTTTGAGCAGGGGGTCCCTTCCAACTCTACCATTCTATTCCATCATTGCACACTTACATACTCTCTAGAAAAACAGTTAGCCAACATCTAAAATGTCTTTTTCTCCTTTAAATATGTTTATCTACTCCTCCACCTTAGCTATTGTCCAAAGGTCTATAATTATCCTAAAGGCAGCAGACTATGCAGTGTCTTGCTATTGTAGTCACCCCTTTGGCTTTTTACCTATTTATTCACATTACAGCCTGTATTTAAACATTTTTCTAATCCGATTTATGTGTGATGCATCAGCACTAAATAGTCTAAGTTGGTAAAGTGAGAAAATTTAGGCATGAATTAAGTTGTTAGATCAAATAACTGAAAATTAGCATGTGCATATGTATTCACCCATTTTGCGATTTAGCCCCTAAAAATGTTTGGGACAAGCAATATCCTTCATAAGTCACATCCTTAGTGAAAGGAAGTCCACCCGTGTGAAAAAGTGTCACATGGTCTGTCATTATATACACTTTACCTTTTCTGAAAGGCCACAGAGGCTACAACATTATTAACCAAGAGGAACAACTAATCAAACAACACCATGAAGACCAAGTGGATCTCCAAACAGCACCATGAAGACCAAGGAGATCTCCAAACAAGTAATGGCAAAGTTGTTGAGAAGTAGAAGTCAGAGCAGAGTTATGAAAGAAATGTCAATTTCTGATGATTCCCCAAAGCACCATCAAATCCATTATCATCAAATGGAATGGACATGGTACCACAACAAATCTGCCGAGAGGGTCGCCCACCAAAACTCTGAGCCCGGGCAAGGAGGGTATTAATCAGAGAGGCAACACAGAGACCAAAGTTAACCCTGAAGGAGCTGCAGAGTTCACAATTAGAGACTGTTGTTTCTGTCCATAAAACCACAATAAGCTTTTAATGGAAGAGTAAACAGAAAAAGTCTTTTACTTACATGAAAAAATTGTAAGGCTTGTTTTGAGGTTGCAAAAAGACGATAGGACACTCCCCAAATTTATGGAAGGTGCTGTTGTCAGATGAGACCAAAATTGAACTTTATGGTCACCAAGGTAAATGCTATGTCTGACACCAAAAGAACACAGCTCACCTATCGAAGAATACCATCCCGACAGTGAAATATGATGGTAGCAGCAGAGAAGAAGAAAATGGTTTGAGACTGGGATGGAGGTTCACCTTCCAACATGACAATGACCCAAAGCATAATTCTAAAGCAATACTCATGTGGATCAAGGGGAAACATGTAAATGTTTTGATGTGACCTAGTCAAAGTGCAGACCTTAATCCAATTTGAGAACCTGTGGTCAGGCTTAATAATTGCTGTTCACCAGAGGAATCCAACTAACTTGAAGGAGCTGGAGCAGATTTGCCTTGAGGAATGAGCAAAAATGTCAGTGACAGGATGTGGAAAGCTCATGGAGACTTATCCAAAGTGACATGCCACTGAAATTGCAGCAAAAGGAGGCTTTACAAACAATTGACTTTAGAGGGGTGAAAAGTTATGCACATTGAAGCTTTCATTTACTTTGCCACAATAAAAGAAAATCAAATGTTCACAATTGTAGGCATGTTCTTTACATGAACTGATGCAAACCCTCGAAAAAACAAGTGAAATTCCAGGTATTATGGAAGCAAAACACAATAAAGGCCAAGGAGCTTAATACATTCACAAGCCACTGTATATATAGTGCTCAGCATAACTGAATACACCTCCTTGGAAAGTAAGATTTCAATCATTATCTCACTGAATGTACGTGCATTTTAAAACATTTTAACAAGATTGAGATTCACAGAACATTTTTAAAATCATAAAAAGAAAGTAAGGTTAATAATTGAACTTCAATTACTAAATCTTCAATTTAATTCAAATCAGTTGATGCAAAACTGAGTACACCCCACATCAAATACTATTACGCCGAGGTTAGACCTGTGAGAAAGTCGCACGAGTCTCGCATCTTAATACCCGGCACTGCCGCCGGCACTCGGGACCGTAGCGCCCAGTTGCGTAGAAATACATGCAGCCGCACACTCCGGACCCGAGTGCCGGCGGCAGTGCCGGGTATTAAGATGCGAGACTCGTGCGAGTTTCTCGCAAGTCTGACCCCGGCTTTACTTCTAGTATTTTGTTTAACCTCCATAATTTTTAAGGACAGCACCAAGTCTTCTAGGCATGGAATGAACAAGTTGGTGACATCAATTCTTTTCCATTCTTCAATAACAAACTATTTTAGAACCTGGGTGCTGAATGGAGAGTGATGCTCAACTAGTCTCTTCAGCATTCACATAGGTGCTTTAATTGGCTTCAGATCAGGAGACATACTTGGGCACGTTCACCCTTTTCTTCTTTCAGAAATTATACAGATGCCAGTTTTGGATAATTGTCATGTTAGAAAAGTGCACATTTACCAAGGGCATGGAGTGATGGTGACATCTTCTCTTTCATTATAGAGCAGTATATGTGATTCCATGATGCCGTCCATGACATCTAGCTCCTCAACACCAGCAGCACTCATGCAGCCCCACATAAGGACTCTGCCACCAACTTATTTCACTGTAAGCTCTATGCATTTAGAGAAATTAATTTTAAAAAAAAGTATGGTGCCTACAGTGAAAATTGGTGGAAATTTTCTAGGAGTCCCAGTCCTTAAAAATGGGAAAAAAATGTTTTCTGAGGCTCTCCTCTAGGTGTCTTTCATGATGTATTGCAGTCACTTCTTCTAATTTTTTGGCAGCCCTTGCACTTGTGCACAGGCTTTATGAGTATAGGAGTCCCATTACGTAAGAATTTTTACAGAACGTGTATGAGGCTCATTTCAGTGAATTTCCTGCCTCCCCAGCCCACCTATTAGGGTCTTCCAGAATAACAATGGAGTTTATCATTGACGTTCAATGAGTCAAGCCCCTCCAAACATCTGACCTACTCAATCAGAGTACTGAGCACTTGAGCATTTTAGTGCTCACTCATCACTACTTTTCACTTCCATCCAGTCAGAAATTGTGGTAACAAGATTGCGCTGCGGGACTGGTGTAGTGCCGATCAAAGGTGAAGTCAGTGGAGAGGTAAGTATAAGACCAGGGTCAGGAACCTTAAAATAGTAGCTCCAAAAAACCTACTGGAGAGGTGATTTTAAAAAATGAATGTGCTATCCTCTAAGGCACGATACAAATGACACTACTATAGTCCGGGCCACAATATGAACTATATTTTGCAGTGTATTGTGCACATTTCTCTCCCAATTTTTTGTATATATCCAATAAATTGGAAAAATAAATCACATGACTGTTTGGATGGCCATTCAATTCAATTTCGTTTAGTTCCGTAAATGATTAGTAGTTGTAATTTGAGTCAAAGTTTTCAATAAAATGAAATTTCTTGCGATAGATACATAGACAGGCAAAATAAATCAGTTAAGGAAAGCAGCACCAAGCTTAGAGAGTTGGCGCAAATCCAAGGATAATAGTAAGCTAAAATCATCAAATTGCTGCGTGAAAAAGAAGGGCACTGTGTGCAGATATTCATGTAGAAAGTCACTGTAAAGAACACCAATACAAGTTATACTGTAGTTTTTAAAATAATTTCAGATCAATATGACCTTTTAATACCATTCTGCATTCTTTACCTCTTGTTTCTTTGCCAGGAAAGCGTCGATGAAGCTCCTCTGATTGTTCACGTCAAACTCTCTTTCCTGCTTGGTAAATGTCTCTGTGATAAACTTTTTCATTTCTCTGAAATTTTCACCTAGTCGTCGATGGCTCCCGGGCAGCCAGCTGATCAGAGTAGGATAACTGTTAAAAAGCTTAATGTAAAAAGATCACAACTGTCAGTTTTACCTAATAGATTACATGTCATGTCCAATGATTTGGGAATCATACAGATGGTACTGTATTATCATTGTGTTGTTAATTGCTATACAACAAAGTTTGCCTTAGAAGTTTGTCCTTCCTCTCTCCCTGTAGCTCTGATGTAGCACTGATGTCAGTAACTCCTCCTTCTTCCTCATTCTTTTTCCTCAATCACTGTTTGTCAGTCATCTTAGAAGCCCATGTGTTTGCAGCTTTGGTTCATAAAACTCTTTTTAACTATTGTATGTGTACATAACTACAAAAATTGAGATGGAAAAGTAAAGCTTCTTCTAGAATCTTCATATCTTCATATGTGCCTCCCGCAGTCGAGTTCAAGCTATTTGATGATATATCTACGTGTAAGTACTGGTTCATAGTGGCAGCCTAGAAATGGTCTCTAAAGTGCTCTACACTTGAAGCCTAGCTATAGAGTAAGGCTGTGTGCACACGATGCAGATATCCAGCGGATCCGCAGTGGATTTTACCGCGCAGAAACGTTGCATATCCGCATTGTGATGTACAGTAGCATTTAAATCAATGAAAAAAAAACCGCTGTGCAGACACTGCAGATTTTTCCGCATGGTTTTCCTGCTGGTCAAAATCCGCAGCATGTCACTTCTTTTGTGCGGTTTTCCACCTCCCCATTCTTCAAATCCGCAGGGGGAAAACTGCAGTGGAAAACCGCACAAAAACCGCACAAAAACCGCAAGAAAAATGGAAGAAATACGCAGGAAAAATGCAGGTCATTTGACCTTCGGATTTCTTCAATTCTGCGCGGAAAAATCCGCAGGGCAAAAAAGTACGTCTGCACTCAGCCTAAGAATAATACAACATGACACATAATAAAATGTAGACTATCACGAGCTGTCAGATCATCCAGCGCAGCCTATTACATTTTGGGAAAATCTTCATAATTTATATTCTTCCTCTATAGTCTTAGCCATCGTTATTGCCAAACATATAAATTAAGGAGAGAAGAATATCTGTGAATGAGTACATTGCATTTATAGTGGTCAGGAATGGCCAATTTTTGGGGAAATTGGGGGCTTTTTGTGTCCTAAAAAAATAATGTTGGCTGAGGTCAGTAAATCCACTGTTTTCGAGTCAACGTTCTTCTATTGTAAATTATGCGTTGACAAAAATTATACAGGGATTGGTCAAAATGCTAAAAGGCCCCCTTATCCATTGGTATATAGCCACTCTGCAGTTATAAGGCTGGATCACTCGAGCACATTTTATTGTCTTTACATGGACCAAACTGCCTGGAATGACCGTGGATCTCCTAACCTGAATTCTCTGCTTCATAAGTCAGGAGACCCCCTGATCATTCTGGGCATTGTGATCCCTATACAAAATGGGTTGCAAATACTGAAGCACAAAGATACGGTAAATGGGTCCAGCACACTTAATGGAAGCACAGACAATTTTCATGTATGAAAAATAAAGTTAAGTGACACCGTCTTTACTCAGATGGCCTTGATCCTCCCCCTCCAGGCCCTCTAAGAACTGGGTCTGTCTTGCGTTGAATCTATTAATGCCCCGTTACACTCTTCAATGTCCCAGCGATCCCACCAACGATTCGATGTGGATGGGATTGCTGGGACATAGCTGATTGCTGGTGAGCAGTCAAATAGACAGACTCACCAGCGATCAGGACCAGCAACCAAGCTGGAATCCAAGGTAAACAGAGGGTTTCTCTTAGATACCTGCTGTTTACCTTGGAAACAGCGTTGCTGTTCGTTGGTCTCTCACTGTCACACGCAGCAATGCGCACTGGCCAGCAGGAGACCAATGATCAAAAAACGGCCCAAGACGTTCGAGCGCGATCAGCGATACCCGACGGGGGGGGGCGGTCGCTGATGTGTGTCACACACAGCGATGTCACTGGCGAGATCGCTGTGGCGTCACAGAATCAGCGATCTCGCTGTGTGTGATGGGGGCTTTAGGCTCAGACTGTTCTGAGCCTTGAATCTTGTCTTGCTACTGCTGCATAGGAGTGCAGCTTGCTTTTTTGCACAGTTGATTACTTATCGCAATTTTTGCTTTTTTAGTATATACAGTGCCTACAAGTAGTATTCAACCCCCTGCAGATTTAGCAGGTTTGATAAGATGCAAATAAGTTAGAGCCTTCAAACTTCACACAAGAGCAGGATTTATTAACAGATGCATAAATCTTACAAACCAAAAAGTTATGTTGCTCAGTTAAATTTTAATAAATTTTAAACATAAAAGTGTGGGTCAATTATTATTCAACCCCTAGGTTTAATATTTTGTGGAATAACCCTTGTTTGCAATTACAGCTAATAATCGTCTTTTATAAGACCTGATCAGGCCGGCACAGGTCTCTGGAGTTATCTTGGCCCACTCCTCCATGCAGATCTTCTCCAAGTTATCTAGGTTCTTTGGGTGTCTCATGTGGACTTTAATCTTGAGCTCCTTCCACAAGTTTTCAATTGGGTTAAGGTCAGGAGACTGACTAGGCCACTCCAACACCTTGATTTTTTGCCTCTTGAACCAGGCCTTGGTTTTCTTGGCTGTGTGCTTTGGGTCGTTGTCTTGTTGGAAGATGAAATGACGACCCATCTTAAGATCCTTGATGGAGGAGCGGAGGTTCTTGGCCAAAATCTCCAGGTAGGCCATGCTATCCATCTTCCCATGGATGCGGACCAGATGGCCAGGCCCCTTGGCTGAGAAACAGCCCCACAGCATGATGCTGCCACCACCATGCTTGACTGTAGGGATGGTATTCTTGGGGTCGTATGCAGTGCCATCCAGTCTCCAAACGTCACGTGTGTGGTTGGCACCAAAGATCTCGATCTTGGTCTCATCAGACCAGAGAACCTTGAACCAGTCTGTCTCAGAGTCCTCCAAGTGATCATGAGCAAACTGTAGACGAGCCTTGACATGACGCTTTGAAAGTAAAGGTACCTTACGGGCTTGTCTGGAACGGAGACCATTGCGGTGGAGTACGTTACTTATGGTATTGACTGAAACCAATGTCCCCACTGCCATGAGATCTTCCCGGAGCTCCTTCCTTGTTGTCCTTGGGTTAGCCTTGACTCTTCGGACAAGCCTGGCCTCGGCACAGGAGGAAACTTTCAAAGGCTGTCCAGGCCGTGGAAGGCTAACAGTAGTTCCATAAGCCTTCCACTTCCGGATGATGCTCCCAACAGTGGAGACAGGTAGGCCCAACTACTTGGAAAGGGTTTTGTACCCCTTGCCAGCCTTGTGACCCTCCACGATCTTGTCTCTGATGGCCTTGGAATGCTCCTTTGTCTTTCCCATGTTGACCATGTATATGAGTGCTGTTCACAAGTTTGGGGAGGGTCTTAAATAGTCAGAAAAGGCTGGAAAAAGAGATAATTAATCCAAACATGTGAAGCTCATTGTTCTTTGTGCCTGAAATACTTCTTAATACTTTAAGGGAACCAAACAGAATTCTGGTGGTTTGAGGGGTTGAATAATAAATGACCCTCTTCACAATTTAAAAAAAAATAAACAAAGAAATAACATTCTTTTTTGCTGCAGTGCATTTCACACTTCCAGGCTGATCTACAGTCCAAATGTCACAATGCCAAGTTAATTCCGAATGTGTAAACCTGCAGTGGGTTGAATACTACTTGTAGGCACTGTATACTATAGAGAACTTGTTTTCTTTAGTAATCTTTCGGGTTAAGGTGTTTGTCTCATGTGTGTAAATGGTTAAAATTTCAAAGTGTCTGCAAAATCCTCTGCAGTGGCTGGTTTCCTAGGAGCGTGTGCTTCCAAACATTTTCATATATTGCTTCCAAACAATGACCTGAAGCTGATTGTGTCCCAGTATCAGGCTATCCTCAGTGCCCCTACTCTTCTCCAATGATCTACAGTCAAAGCTGCTTATACTGGTAGAATTAGAGAGTGCAAAGTTTGAGCCAGTGGATCATCATCCATGCTGCTGACGCAAATTGTCAATCTTCAGGGGCACACCGCCTCCTCGCGAGCAGGAAGTGGAAGACAGGGAAATGGAGTCCATGTAAAGAAAAAACACTGTAATGATGGATAACCGTAAGAAATTGATCCTAGTGGTGATTGCCTTCAACGTCATCTCCAAATTGGGATTTCTTCATCTTTGTTTCTTGGCCTGAGCTCACTTGCGGAATCTTAGATACTTTGATGGCCATGCCTGACCCTGTGTGTAGATCTTTGTGATATGAGTGAAATGGAAAAAAAAAAGGTACTGGCATTTTTCAGAGAGGTGCAAAAGCTCTAAAATACTAAATGTAGCCTTTCGTTGAGAGACACATACCTTGACCATTGTAGTTTCGATGATCGTGATATTTTCATTAATTAAACTTATGAGCTTCAGTGCTGTTGGATCATCATACTCAAATCTTTGGTCCAGTAGTATGGACACAATGATGTTGGCTACAGCAGTGTTCATGATGAACTGGTTATCAAAGGGTTTTCCTAAAAGCCAAAGATGTGGTCAAATTTGGTCTCTTATGCTGAAAGATATTACATACTAATCGTCATAAAGGACCTCGGCACGACCAGTTTTAACTAGGGGTGGATATGTCATATGTGCAACTTGTTCAGCTGGATAAGAGGTCAGTGAGCAAGTCGACCTTTGTTGGCATAAGAGCAACTAGCAGAATGATCTTGTCTATTAAATTGCATGTTATACACTTGACATCTCACAATTATTGCAGAATATTTAAATTTTTGAACAATATCAGGGGATGACACATAAATTAGTTCTTTTCAGAGGTAAGTCAAATCTATACCATTCTCTATTAATACCATTCTTGGCTGCTTTTAGTGTAGGGAGAACTGCTGTAGAAGGGATAGTGTATTAGAGGCATCTAGGCAGGGATTATTGCCTTGCAGTCCTTGATATTGCAAGGAAAAACCAAAAATCCCTTTCAGAGCTAAAGCTAATCTATTCTGTGCCCTATTAATACCATTGATAGCTTCATTTAGCATAGGGAGAGTTGATGGAGAAGGACTAGATTAGGAAAAGAGGCATATAAGCAGGGGTTATTGCCTTACTGTCCCTGCTGCTGAAACTTAAATGAAAACTCCTTTTCTGACCTACATCTATTTTTCTCCCTATTATAACCACTCTTACCTAATTTAATATGTGCAAGGCATGTGGTAAGGGATGCGGGACTGGAGATGCTGCTAATGGTGCATGCAGAGGCCGAGTCTGTGGCCTAGGTGATACTGTGCTTTCTGCAGGAGCACAAGAAACACGCTCATCCACGAGACAGGGGGTACTGAACACTACTTTTGAAGCCATATCAATGTGAACAGGTGGTCGGTTTCATTGTGGATAATACTTCCAGTCTGTTTCCCAGCACCACCCTGTCTTCCACATGGTCTGGTCTCACAATCCAAAGAATCTGGACATCCTCACCCTGATCCTCTTTTCTCCCACCATAACAAGTCCCAGGAGACAAACAATCCCAAACTCGGACACTCTGAGGAGTGCCTTACATTTCCATTTATGGATTCTGGCCTCTCACACTGCATATTTTAAGAGGGGCAGATAGTATGTAGTGATGCCTAAATATTTTAGCAGCCACGGTCAGAAGAAGACTGTATGTCATTGTGTCATGTCAGTGTCATCTGATGGAAATGAGTGTTCCTTCTGGTCACACAGATCTCTTCCACAGTTCACAACATCATAGCATTGCAATCCCTCCTTTAAATGTTTGTTATTTAATGTTGCACGCTCTTATCATGAGCTGTCCTTACCTTCATATGATCTAAATGTCTGCATCAAGTTTTCACATTCCTCCATGATCTTATTTTCTATACTCCTCTTCCCCATACCAAAATCTCTCAGTGTCGACAGAGTGAATTTTCTCATCATTTTCCAGTTCTCTCCATGGGAGAAAAGAACACCTGAGTAAAAATAAGTACAGGATAGTCCATCATGCTCAGCAGTCACTGAATAATTCTGTCTAAATAGACTTATATAACTGGTGTACACTCATCATTCATACATGATGTAGAGACAGAGACCCTGATTCCAGTGTTGGGTAATTTAATGGGCTAATTGAATTGTTCATAACCTGCTGCTGGTAAAAAAGTGATTTTATCACTAGAGGACTTGTGAACTTGCTGCCATGCAGTCCTCCATATTCTTCAGTTCTGTACAACCCTGCCCACACCACTGATTGTCAGCGTTCTGCCTATGCACAGTATTCACAGACAGCTTTCAAGCAGTGGAGTGGGGGCGGGGCTATACAGGGATCAGCATTCAGAGAACTAGTAGATCTGCTGCAGATAAAACAGTGATCTTATCAAAACACCAGCAAGTAGCCCAGTAAATAATACATCACCGGAATTAAGGTCTCTGCCCCTACATCATGCTGCTCTCATATTGGGTATCAGAATCATTTTGACAGATTCAGATTAAGATCTTCCAAAATTTTTGGCTTTTTTTAGTCTGTAAAGAACTTGCTTTGGTAATTCGAACAGATTTTATTCAGGTCAAATTGAATCTGTGGCTTATTCGAGCCCAAAAAATAATTCCTGGAGAGTCACTCATCTCTACTAAGGTTTGCTAAAGATCATTAAAAAAAATGTATTCTTACAACTACCCAGCATTTTAGGTAGACTGTATCTGTATACAATTGCATGACTAAATAAAGCTACCATATTGTAGAAATAAATAATGCTGCCATATACTGCACAAGCCATATATATTTGTGCACTTGGGATTCTCCTAGTGACAGCCGCACCAAAGAATACCTATATGGCACCACTGAAGCCAAAACAGTCCTCCTCTACACATTGATACATATTAACCACTTAAAAGCCATTGTCAACTACCTATAAAGGTAAACCTCTGCATTTAGTATATGTATATGTATTACATGAAGGCTATATTAATGCATTTGCAAGTTGCTCCCCCTAGTGGTATACAAAAGGATACACACTATAAAAGAATTGTGCAAAAACGTAACCCCTTAAGAACGTAGCTAATTATACATTTTGCTCTTTTGTTCTTTTTCCTACTTTTTTTCCAGGAACTAAATAAATCTTTTTTATTTTTCCTTCGCCATAGCTGTACAAAGATTGTTTCTTTTATAGGACACCTTAAAGGTTCGATATTATGTACTGAATTGTGCACAATGCACATCATTGGGAAAAAAAAACCGCAATTTCGCCATTGTTATTTTCGATTTTTAATTCACAGCTTCTCGACCCGGTGATATGATTCTTCAGATCTGCACAATTACTACGATACCAAAAATTTCAGAGTTTTTTTGCATTATTTTTCATCCTTATTTTAATTTAAAATTTTTTTAACCGTGTAAAAAAAATTGGAGTTTTATTGCCATTTTTCCATTACATTGGTTGCAGTATATGAAAATTTTTACAACGCTTAGTCCTTTCTCTGAATTGTAGTTTTATTTGTGCCATTTCGGGGTAAAAATGACATTTTGATCACTTTGTGTTGCATGTTTTGCACAAGGGCAGCAAGTGAAAAATTTAATGTATTTTTTTAATATTTACCGTTTGGGTGGAATAATTTTTAATATCTTAACAGATCAGACTTTTGGCAAGGCCAAATACACTTCTTTTGCTTTAGTCTGGAATTGAATAAAGGGGGTGATACACAGCTCTCTATGTTTTTTATATCTCTTTAATATTTAAAGGAACAATTCTTAATTTTCATTCTATTTTTTTAGTCCTCCATATGGGACTTGAACCTGTGATCGTTTGTCTTTCATACTGCAATATTTCAGCAGAAGCATCAAGATAGTGGCAAAAAGGGGACGTAATTAGGCCTCAGCTGCCGTGACAATCCATCTGTACAATGAAATCTTTTCGTGGGGTGAAGCATTGGTGACTGAATAGAAGACCTAGTGGGATTGAGAGCAGCATTTAGGAGGTTAACAGCATCAATTGGAGCTAGCTCTGCTCGCTGCTGTTAGAGGTGTGTGCCAGCTGTATTATACAGCTTGCATCTGTTCTGTGTGGAGAAGGTTCAGCTTCTTAGCACATTCATTACAAACGTTACCCCAACTCTGATGACAGATCAAGGGATTGCTGCTACACTACTAAGATTACCCCATCTTGAAGTAAATGTTTGACCCCGATAAAATAGAAAAGCTTATGCTTACCTCCCGTGCCGGTAATGGTCCAGCGGTGTCAGCACTCGCGGTCCCGCGGCTGCCATGCGGTTGATGTGACACATGATGCTTGCCCCCAATCAGCGCTGGGGTCACTGTCCCCACCTTCTTACACACCAATCATGAAGATGAAGTCCGGGCTGTGGCTGCTCTCTAACTTCCCCTTTATGTTCCTTTTGACAAGAGGAGGGGACACAGACGCCAGTGCTCATTGGTCGTTGGCATCACGTGTCACAAGAGCAGCAAAGGTGCCTCAAGACAGCGAATGCCGACATTGTGGGAACAGCGTCATCACGGTAGGTGAGTAAAAGCTTTTTTGCTTTAATAGGGCCAAGTTGTTCAAGTAGAAGACAACTTCTTTCAGGAGGCCACTTACATATACTAGAAATCGGCTGATGGTTGAAAACCACTGTATGAATGGTTCTCCGGTGGATGTTGGAAACACCAAGAGATGACACAAATTGTCATTTTGGGTATTACAGTTGTATAAACTGGCCACACAATGTCAAATACAGGAGTGAGAAGGACGAAAAATACTTGACAAAAATTTGACAAATTTTTCATCTGTTGGTCACAAAAATTGTTACCTGGTAACTTTTCGTTTTAGCTGAATTGTCCACTTCGATCAACTCAAGAGTAATATGTTTGGCCACATGTTGGTGTCAAGGAAGGTTGACCCTGTAATCCCACCGGTTGCTCACTGTCCAGCACAGCTTCTGGTCAAGTTCTCATGTGATGCTATAGCCTAGTCGTTCTTAAAATGACATAGATATCCCAATACAGAAAAGTCTAACTTCACACATAACTATAAAAATTTGATGTTTTTGTGCGTTAAATGCTAAAAGGAAGCTGTCATCAGATATGCCCTACTGTGTTAATCACCTTTTTGTATAAGAAATATTTATTTCATGATCATCATTAACAAATAAGGTCAGTCATCTTCACACTGGCCACTGGGGCTTTTTTTAAGCTTTATTCTTCCTGTCCTTTCAGGACGAGATTACAGCAGATTCGTTATTGTCAGAGAGAGGATTACAATGACTGTTAACGCAGGATCCACCCATCGCATTAAGTGATGTCAAACCTGACCCTGTTCCTCTCTTCATATTGACATTTGCATATGATGATTAGATGCTTCAGTAAAAGAGATATGGCCAGGATCTCACCAATGACTAATATACAGGGTGGGCCATGTATATGCATACACCTGGGTGGGCCATTTATATGGATACACCTGGGTGGGCCATGTATATGGATACAACTAAATAAAATGGGAATGGTTGGTGATATAAACCTTCTGTTTGTGGCACATTAGTATATGGGAGGGGGAAAACTTTTCAAGATGGGTGGTGACCATGGCGGCCATTTTGAAGTAGGCCATTTTGGATCCAACTTTATAAATGGTCCACCCTGTACAATAAACAAAAGGAATTTAGAGTCTAAAAATGTTGCAGTGTCCAGTGTGGGAATTGTACGATTTTGGATTTTTATTTTTAATACAGATTGTGATAAAAAAATAAATATTTAACACAAAAACTTGATAGAAGCAGTAGGTTATTTTTTGATAGCAGCTTCCCTTTAGAGTTAACTTTTTGCATCAGGATGTCGTTCTTGTGTGATAGTTTAAAAAATGCTAAAGTTCTAGATCCTGGAGATATTGACGCTCCCTTTAAAACCTACCGAAAATCCTTAATGTTTCCAAAGATATAGATATCCACAACTAATGGTAGCAATTACAAGTAACCGAGCCATTTTTAAGGAATGATATCTAGACGCAGAAATATTTACCATATCCGTTTGATGTTACAGAGACTATTGGCGAGACCGGCCTTCCAGAAAATTCTTCTCCGTAGTTCATAAGTGCATCTTTCACTGTTTCATAACCAGTGAGGATAACCAACTTCTCCTGTCCAAGCTGGAGGCTAAATACTGTGCCGTACTTCTTTGATATCTACAATCCAATAATAATGAAAACAAGCAAACGAAAAGTTACAACTAATAAAGTAAACACATACACTCACTGGCCACTTTATTAGGTACACCATGCTAGTAAGGGGTTGGACCCCCTTTTGCCTTCAGAACTGCCTCAATTCTTCGTGGCAGAGATTCAACAAGGTGCTGGAAGCATTCCTCAGAGATTTTGGACCATATTGACATGATGGCATCACACAGTTGGCGCAGATTTGTCGGCTGCACATCCCTGATGCGAATCTCCCGTTCCACCACATCCCAAAGATGCTCTATTGGATTGAGATCTGGTGACTGAGGAGGCCATTTGAGTACAGTGAACTCATTGTCATGTTCAAGAAACCAATCTGAGATGATTCGAGCTTTATGACATGGCGCATTATCCTGCTGAAAGTAGCCATCAGATGCCTGTTCTTAGCTGAGAGGAGTGGTACCCAGTGTGGTCTTCTGCTGCTGTAGCCCATCTGCCTCAAAGTTCGACGCACTGTGCGTTCAGAGATGCTCTTCTGCCTACCTTGGTTGTAACGGGTGGCAATTTGAGTCACTGTTGCCTTTCTATCAGCTCGAACCAGTCTGCCCATTCTCCTCTGACCTCTGGCATCAACAAGGCATTTCCGGCCACAGAACTGCCACTCACTGGATTTTTTTTCTTTTTCGGACCATTCTCTGTAAACCCTAGAGATGGTTGTGCGTGAAAATCCCAGTAGATCAGCAGTTTCTGAAATACTCAGACCAGCCCTTCTGGCACCAACAATCATGCCACGTTCAAAGGCACTGAAATCACCTTTCTTCCCCATACTGATGCTCGGTTTGAACTGCAGGAGATTGTCTTGACCATGTCTACATGCCTAAATGCACTGAGTTGCCGCCATGTGATTGGCTGATTAGAAATTAAGTCTTAACACACAGTTGGACAGGTGTACCTAATAAAGTGGCCAGTGAGTGTATATTCTACCTGTAAAAGGCAATCTACATACTCCAGTATTTTCAGACATATCCCAGTATTGTCACACATATAGAACATAATGTGGACCACAATATGGACCACTGAAAATATACTGCTATGTGCATTTCTCACAGACCGCCTTTTTTTATTCCTTGGGCTTGATTTTGATGACCAGAGAATAGGGACATCTGTGATTGATAAGTTGATCACTCGTCCAAAACTGATTGAGCAGCACACCACGTGGAAATATTCGGTACCGCAAGTAAATTAGCTTTTCCTGTAAAGCTAAAATATTACCAGTTTTGAAGGGGGTCGACTTGATAAGACAGTCCATTTCCATGCCTTTTTAAAGCACATAGGCATCATAGAGGGGTTCACCAATTATGATACCACTGTATGAGCCAGTAAGAAAGTCGGTGCTGTATAGCTGGATGCAATTTCATTAGCCAAGTTTCAGACTGGTTTCATTTGAAAAGTGTTTGCCATGTTGATATAATACTAATTCTCTCTTTTAAAAAATATAGGGTACCAGAAGCAGGTATTCTGTTGAGAATCTTCAGATCTGGCCACAGGGAGGATCAAAAAAGCTTCATGTGCTCTGGATCATGTGCCCTATGCTATATTTTCCTAAGACCCACCAGTAAAATTGCCTTTAGGAGTCCACTCTACAACTACATGGGGTGGGGTAATGTTGAGGAAATTGGGGTAATGGAGAAAGAAGATTGGACATGTGTGTGCCGTTGTGGTACATAGAGTGTGGTTGCGGTGAGTGAAGAGGATTTCGGAATTATGGAAAAAAACTAAGCCCAATTCTTGATTTAAGGGCTCACCATAGAATTCACTTGATCTCTGTCAGGTCCATCCAAGCCTAGATTTTTCTTGTTCTGCATTATTGCAGACAATCCATTGAGTGAATAGGAATTGTATAATACCTAAGTTTCCTTGTGGTGGCATTGCAGAAGCAGTGAACACTTAATTCCAGGTTTCCTCACAGATTATTTCTGAACTCTATGGTGGGAGACACTTTATGATCAATTTGATTAATTGTCAAAAGACCTGTCCATATGCTGGGATTGTACAAGCAGAGCGCAAGAAACGGTTTGTGCCACCATATAATACACAGGTAATGTTGCTGACATCACGAAGAGAAACCTTTTCGTAACTTAAACCTATTAAAAATGATGCCCCATTCAAATAATATGTTCCTTTGATTGTCAGTATGGCACCCCCTACAGTTAGAACCTTTGGCTTCTATGTCCGTCTATCTAATCCTTTTCTCTAATGACTGAGTATGCGCAGTTCCCTCTCTCTTGAGCTGGCCATATTAGCAATGCAGGAGAATCCCTCCACGCGTCAGCCAGCCTGAAACAGCTCACACATTTCTTGTTTGTCCTTCCACAGCTCCTTCATTCTTTCTATTTCCTCCCACATTCCCTGTATGTTCTCTCACAGCTCACCATTCTTTGTATGTTCTCCAATAGCTCCCCCATACTTTGTGTGTTCTCCCTCAGCTCCCTCATACTTTGTATGTCCTCCCACACCTCTCCCATTCTTTGTATGTCCTCCCACAGCTCCCCATACTTTGTATGTCCTCCCACATTCCCTGTATGTTCTCTCACAGCTCACCATTCTTTGTATGTTCTCCAATAGCTCCCCCATACTTTGTGTGTTCTCCCTCAGCTCCCTCATACTTTGTATGTCCTCCCACACCTCTCCCATTCTTTGTATGTCCTCCCACAGCTCCCATACTTTGTATGTCCTCCCACAGATCCCCCATACTTTGTATGTTCTCCCACAGCTCCACCATACTTTGTATGTTCTCCCACAGCCCCCCCATTCTTTGCATGTCCTCCCACAGCTCCCCATACTTTGTATGTTCTACCTCAGCTCTCCCATACTTTGTATGTCCTCCCACAGCTCCCCCATTATTTGTACTGTATGTCCTCCCACAGCTCCCTATACTTTGTATGTCCTCCCACAGCTCCCCCATTCTCTGTATGTCCTCCCACAGCTCCTTCATTCTTTGTATGTCCTCCCACATTCCTTGTATATCCTCTCACAGTTCCCTTATTCGTTGTATGTCCTCCCACAGCTCCCCTATTTTTTCTGGTCTCTTACAGCTCTTTCTTTCGTTTTATATCCTCCTACAGCTCCCACGTTCTTTTTGCTCTTTTCTTTGTATGTCATCCCACAGCTCCTACATTCTTTGCTTGACTATTTACAGCTCCCCCATTCTTTCTATGTTCTCCCACTGCTTCCTGCCTCTTCTCTCACTTACAGTTTTGTAAGAGGAGACACAGAGTCTCTCTAGAAGAACTTTTACAAGTTTAAAAAGGTGTCCTCATTTTTTTATTAAAAAAAATATATATAGTTTAATAAACTAAATATTTAATAAGCTAATATTATTTTAAACCTCTCATTTTTGCATACATTTTCTAACCCTAACTTGGTTAAGAACTAAGATTAGGGTTAAAGCTAAGCTAAAGACTATGATGAGTGTTAGGACTGAGATAATGCTAGGGCTAATAAAGGAATGAGGGTTAAAAGAATGAATAGCATGAGGATAAGGACTCGGGTTCGGTCTAAGGGTACCGTTACACTTAGCGATGCACCAGCGATCCCGACAATGATATGGATCGTTGGTGCATCGCTAAGTGGTCGCTAGTGAGCTGCCACAAAGGCAGATCTCACCAGCGACATACCAGCGGTCAGGGGTCGATACCTACTTGTCAGACCCGGCAATCCTGACGTCCTCCCACCCGCGTCCACGCGTTGCTCGTCGGCACCACAGGAAGCCCAGCAGGAAGCGCCCGACGAGAAATGGTCCAAGACGTTCTTGCGCGACCAGCGATGAGCAGCGGGGGAGCCGGTCGGAGGTAAGTATCACATGTAGCGATATCGCTAGCAATATCGCTGCTATGTCACAAAATCGGTGTCGTTACAGCGATATTGCTAGCGATATCGCAATGTGTAACGGGGGCTTAAGACTAGGATTAGGATGAGAGTTCCGACTAGGGTTAGAATTACAATGAGGGATAGGATGTACAATACAAAATAATATATTGGTACCGTGTTAGCCAGAAAAATAGATGTAAATACTTATGTCCCCCCAAAAAATTGAGAAAAGTATTCAAGGAGTGATACCTTTATAGGCTAACTCAGAAGGCCCCTTCATCAGGCATATACTGAGAAGAGATGGCAACATTTATATAAGGGGATCAAGATTTCCTTTTTGCATCTGGATAAAAAGAAGATGCCGCTGTCCAGTTATGCCATTTTCTTCAGTAGGTTTTTCAGAAAATTCTATATAAATGCTGCCATCTCTTCTCAGTATATGCCTGATGAAGGGGCCTTCTGAGCCTTGAAAGCTTGCAAATATAATTTATCTGGTTAGCCAATAAAGGTATCACTCTTTGAATACTTTTCTCAATTTTTTGGGGGGACATAAGTATTTACAACAATGAGGGATGGGGAAAGGGTTGAGCCCCCCCGTACACATTAGACTAACGCTGGCAGTTTTATGTGTATGGGGCTTTAAAATGCAGACTTTTCAAGAACTTTAAAGGAGGAATAAAAACATAAATTCCTGGGGTTGGAAATTATAAGATTTAAAATAGAAATGCTTCTGACAATTTTTATTACCTCTAAAAAAGATTTGTGGGGTTTTGTTGAGTTGACCATGTGCATATTCCCAATGATTGGTAAGGGTGTCGGTCCTGGAGGAAAATTACGGTACTTGTCATTCTTCTTGTTGTTGAACACGATGACCAGGATTAGGAAGACAATTGTAAACAGAAGAACTGAGACCTCGTCCATGGTGAACTTTGGATCTGTAAAATCTAGGAACATATAAAAAAAAGACATGTATCAAAAACAGTTACATCCATATTCCAAGTCACTGAACTTTTTATTCTTGTATAAGAGTGAATTTTTATTTTTTTGCACATTAAAAATGCTAAATGAATTCAATAATCATAATTGATGGACGAAAACAAGAATAGCAACTCAAGCAAGATAATGTTCTAGTCCCCCAGATCCTTCTCAGACTCTCAGTTGTATAAAGAACGGAGAAGTGTTAAGTACATACAGTATAGCGTGTGCTGCAGTAAAACCTTCCCATTCTCATAGATTTTAAGAGACCTTTTAAGATATCCCTATGTATGCTGTCCTACACAAAGAGTGTTTCCATTATGATATTGAAATATAAAATTGGTGCAGCAGTATGCAACACATTGTTCCTAGCTGCTGCAGAATACTACTGTGTCATGTTGGGGGTGCATAAGATCTACGCTTTTAATCAATATAGAGATCCATCCTGTTTTAGTGCCAGAGAGAGGCTGACATAAAGTGTACCCTAGATAGGTCATGGCTAGCGATCATAGGGTTCTTTACAAGATCCCAATAATAATCCCTGAGGAACTTTCTACTGCTAAGAGGAAACTCATCAAGCAGAGTTATAATGATTCGAGATAAGTGATTGTGTGCTTCACATATATTCTTGCACTGAGTGTTAACTTTGTGACTTCAAAGCACACTGTCATTAGAGGTTTTTTTTATTTTAGAATGAAATATATTTACCCTATATACTCGAATATAAGCCGACCCTGTCACGGTCACGTGTGCCTGGACGCAGCGAGTACCGCAAGGCGAACCCATGACACGCGTGACCCTGGATACACCGCCTCCAGTAGGGCAAATTTAAATAATAAAACGTGCAGCTGGATACACCGCCTCCAACTGGCGAATTTAGGTAATACACGTTATATGTACAGTAATCTGGAAACCCCGCCTCCAGTAAGGCGAATTTAAACAATAAAGGGGAAACCTGGGTAACAATAACAAAGGTGGGCCCTGCGATAGGGAATAGGGACGTGGAGACCTCCTGTACTCCCATGAGCCAGTGTCCCTGCACTCCTAACGTTCTCTATGCCGGTTCCGCACCGGGCGATGCACGCGTACCTCAAACCCTGACTCGCCCTGCACCTAAAACCTCACTAGGGAATTGGTCGGTGCGGAAACTAATCCCACCACTGCATTAAACACACATAAGGGAAAATGACAATACAGGGGGAACACCACTTAGCTTTGCTCTGTTGCGTACGCTCCTAGCAACAGAGCCCATCACCTGCGTGCATCTTCTCCTCCAACCGGATCCATCACCATAACCGGATCCATCACCCTAGTGCAGCCTTGGAGCAGAGTCCACCACCAGTTGCAGCTGCCCAGTAAACAGAGTCCCAAAGATGAGTCCAGCTTCTGCCAATCCATGCCAGCACTCCTTGTAAACTCCATAGCTGACTCAACCCCTCTGGCTGTGCTGCCCAGGACTCTCATTCAGCTCCTTCATCCCCCAGGCTTGCTTCCCAAATGACGAACTATCAATATCACCAATGATTATCAAACACACCTGAAACTCTTTTATAGAGCCTCACACCTGATTTGTAATATGTGCACATTAAAACTAAAGTGTAATACCAGTCACCACCACCAAGGCAACTTAGAACAAACGACACCACGTGTAATAATTCTAATGGCCACCGGGGGCAATCAACCCACTTTGGCACCAAGCCAAAGGAAAAAAAGTTCACTTTGTCCATTTACTTGTCAGCTCCACCTTGGATCATGACAGTCCTGAGTATAAGCCGACCCCCTAATTTTGCCACAAAAAACTGGGAAAACTTATTGACTCGAGTATAAGTCTAGGGAGGAAAATGCAGCAGCTACCGGTAAATTTCAAAAATAAAAATAGATACCAATAAAAGTAAAATTAATTGAGACATCAGAAGGTTAATTGTTGTTGAATATCCATATTTAATCAGGAGCCCCATATAATGCTCCATACAGTTCATGATGGGCCCCATAAGATGATCCATACAAAACACACCCCATATAATGCTGCACAAAGGTTAATAATGCCCCCATAAGATGCTCCATACAAAATACACCCCCATATAAGGCTGCACAAAGTTTAATAATGGCCCCATAAGATGCTCCATAGAATAATATGCCCCATATGCTGCTCCATAGAGGTTATGGCCCCATAAGATGTTCCATAGAATAGGCCCGATAAGATGCTCCATAGATTATGCCCCATAAGATGCTTTATAAGATGTTCCATAGATTATGCCCCATATGCTGCCCCCATAAGATGCTCCATAGATTATGCCCCCATATGCTGCCCCCATAAGATGCTCCATATATTATGCTCCCATATGCTGCTCCATAGATTATTTTCTCCATATGCTGCTCCATAGATTATGCCCCCATATGCTGCCCCCATAAGATGCTCCATATATTATGCCCCCATAAGATGCTCCATAGATTATGCCCCCATATGCTGCCCCCAAAAGATGCTCCATAGATTATGCCCCCATATGCTGCCCCCATAAGACGCTCCACAAATTATGCCCCATATTCTACCCCAAAAAGAAAAATTACATACTCACCTCTCCGTCGCTGGGGGCCAGGTGCCGGTGTCACCCCTGGCTCAGGACCCGGCACCTGAGATATTCACCTGTCCCTGGTCCATCGCTGCTCACAGCTGTCTGCCGCATCCTCTGTCAGTGACATTCAGGCAGCAGAGGGCGTGGCGCGGAGGAACTACGTCATCGCGCCCTCTGCTGCCTGAATGTCACTGACAGAGGACATGGCAGACAGCGGCGAGCAGCGATGGACAGGAGACAGGTGAATATTGCATATACTTGCCCACTCCCAGCGCTGTCTCTGCAGCTATGTTCTCACACGGTCTCCCTTCCTTCCTTCAGCGGTCACGTAGTACCGCTCAATAAACTCATGAATATGCGCATATTCATGAGTTTAATGAATGGTATCACGTGACAGCTGAAGAAAGGAAAGGAGACCATGGGACAAGCATGGGGGCTGCAGAGACGCGTCAGGGGAGGTCACTATGATCTGATACCCCCGCTCCCCCTCCCCCACCGACACCCTGACGTATATGACTCGAGAATAAACTGAGAGGGGGACTTTCAGCACAAAAAATGGGCTGAAAATCTCGGCTTATACTCGAGTATATACGGTATTTAATCGTATGAACATACAGTATATTTCAACATCATATAAGAATAAACAACAAGCAATAAACAGTGATTGAAAAGAGCAAAGGAGCAAAAATCAGAGTCGAATATCAATGTTTTCTATATATGCAATAACATTGTCATTTCCAGTGAAGAAATAAATCACCGGGATACAATCTGAGGGGACACTCCTCAACAACGTGCTGAACTGTTTGACGATCAGCTCCACAGTCACAGGCTGGAGAGTCAGATTTTCCCCACTTATGCATAAGATCTGCACAGACACCAAAGTTTGTTCTGATACGATTCAGAGTAACCCAGGTTTTCCTTGGTAGATTGAATGCAAATGTATTATCTCACCTCTGGACTGAACTTGACAAGGGTGAATGTGTATACCAAGCACAGCAAGAGCCATATTCAGATTGTATTTAGAGTGTTCATATGGACTCGGTATACACATTCAACCTTGCCAAGTTCAGTCCAGAGGTGAGATATTACATTTGGTAGATTGAAGCCTGGTGGTGGATTTTGTAAGTGAGGAAACATTTGAAGCTCACCATCTACTGCACTGACCCAAAGTTCTCGCCATTTCTCTTCCAAATTGAAATCATGTTCATACAGGGTAATTGCGGTTCGGATGGGTGCGTGTCTTGATTTCAGTCACTGTATTTGAACATCTTGGATATTTTGATGTATTGGGAGATTTTCATTATTCAGTACTTTAGAGTATTCTATAAGTAGGAGCTATTGTCTTCTCAGGTTTGCAGGTGCAGTATGGTTCAAGACAGGTAACCAGTGGACAGGAGTAGGTCTGATGGCACCAGATGTTATGCGCATATAATTGTTCAGCTGGGTGTCGATTGCATTCACATGACATCTATTTAATCATACTGGAGCACAATATTCTGTGGCAGAGTACACCAAGGTAAGGGTAGACATTCTCAAGACAGGTGTTGAAGAACCCCAGGAGGATCCACAGAGTTTCTGAATATTATTCCGTGCTTTCAGTTTCTGTGCTGTCTTATCCAAGTGAGATTTTAAGGTTAGGGTTCTGTCAAAGATTACGCCTAAATACTTAGGATTGAAATTATGTTTGACAAGTTAACATTCAAAATGTACTTTGAGTTCAGTCTTAGCTCTTACGTTGTGTAAATGAAAGCAGCATACTTCCGTTTTTGATGGATTGGACTTTAACCTCCATTGTCGAAAATACTTTCCCATTATACTAAGATCTTCTGTTCTGTTTTGATTTACAGCTTCCTTAGGATGAAATTTTTTTATATGTATACTCATTATTTGGGGTATTTTTCAATCCTACCCTTTCTTCTCTTGTCGGCTTGTGTTATGGGTTTTAAGTGATATAGGGCATATCAGAATCCAGAATGTCCAGAAACCCAGAGTGTCTATCAGCCATATCCTCCTTCTTCACCTCTCGCTTCCTCAAACTCAATGTAGACAAATCTGAACTCATCATCTTTCCGCCATCTCACAGGTTTTCTTTACCTGACCTAGCTATAACAATTAATGACATCACACTTTCCCCAGTACCAGAAGTCCGCTGCCTCGGAGTAACCTTTGACTCTGCCCTGTCCTTCAAACCGCACATCCAAACTCTTTCAACCTCCTGTCGCCTCCAGCTCAAAAATATTTCCAGAATCCATCCTTACCTCAACCCTCAATCTACTAAAATGCTTGTGCATGCTCTCATCATCTCCCGCCTCGACTACTGCAACATCCTTTTCTGTGGTCTCCCTGCTAACACCCTCGCACCTCTCCAGTCCATCCTTAACTCTGCCGCCCAACTAATTCATCTCTCTCCTCACTACTTCTCCTCTTCTCCCCTCTGCAAATCTCTTCACTGGCTCCCATTCCCTCAGCGTATCCAGTTCAAATTACTAATTCTGACCTACAAGGCCATCTATAACCTGTCTCCCCCATATGTCTCTGAACTAATCTCCCGATACCTTCCCTCACGTAATCTCCGGTCCTCCCAAGACCTCCTCCACACTTATTCGCTCCTCACCCAACCGCCTCCAAGACTTCTCCCGAATAGCCCCTATTCTCTGGAATTCTTTGCCCCAACAAGTCCGACTATCAACCACATTTGGATCCTTCAGACGGAACCTGAAAACCCACCTCTTCAAGAAAGCCTACAACCTGCAATGACCCCGCTACCTCCTTCTCTCTCACCACTACCGGTGATATCACCTCAACCAACACGGGAACTGCTGCAACCCCCCAACCTACTGTCTCCTTCCCCACCATCCTATAGCATGTAAGCCCGAAAGGGAAGGGTGCTCTCCCCACTCTGTATCAGTCTGTCATCGTTAGTTTGTTTACTGTAAGTGATATCTGTAATTTGTATGTAACCCCTTCTCATGTACAGCACCATGGAATCAATGGTGCTATATAAATAAATAATAATAATAATAATATCAGGAAATAGTAGGGCCAGCCTACAGTGAGCAAGAGCACCATTTACATGTTCTTGGATTCCAACCTGTATGGTAAGGCAGGGGTGTTTGTAGGGATGATACAAAAAGTAAATTAGGGCTTTTCTGTACATGACACTATTGATCAATATATGCTTTGCCTCCACATCTGCTATGATATTTTATAGCTCTTGACAGTATCTATGGAGAGTTCACCTGTATGGGCTGCACTTTGCTCTCTATAACTGCTGTTATTCATTTGAATGGCTGCAACATTTGTGCAATCTGATACATGTGACACATACGTACTATTTTGCTGCCCTTAAGACTTTTTTCTGTGTTTTATTTCTTTCCCTTGCAGCATACAAGCGATATAAGCGAATAGCATCCCTATACAGATGACAATCCAGCAGCAGTTGGATGTACACTAGAGCTGACAACTTGATGCATCAGCCGCAATAAGTGTTGGCACCGACTACAGCCGTTTAACCTCTTCAATACTGCTGTCAATAATGACTACAGCATCTAGATGGTTAACAGAGTGTGGATGCTCCCTCTTTAACCCCATCAGCACCCTGAGATCTTGATCGTGTGGTCCTTATGTTTGCCATGGCAATTCATAGGCAAATAACTGCCTTAGAGTCTGCCAGTTCAGGGACCTGTTCAGAAGTTATCAGCATTTAGATTGTAAAAATACATTTTTTCATTCCTGGCATGCCACCTTGCATTAATTCCTGAAAAGGACACGAAGGGTTCATAAACTAACTGAAAGCAATTTTCAATACGGTGAGGGGTGCCGTTTTTAAAATGGTATCACTTTTGGGGATTTTGCAATGTATAGGAACCCCGAAAGTTACTCCAAACCTAAAAATATAGGTTTTGCAAATTTCCTTGAAAAAATGAAAAATTACTGCTAAATAAACCTTCTAAAATGGTAACAATATAAAACAACATTTAACAAATGGTGCGGATGTAAAGCAGATATGAGAGACATTTATTAATGCTTTTGAGTGGTATGACTATCTGGATTAAAGGGATAATCATTTAAAGTTTGAAAATTGCAATTTTTTGACATTTTTTGTAAAATTTCTGATATTTTTATAAATAAGCGCTAAACATATCAATCTAAATTTGCACTTACCATAAAGTACAATGTGTCACAAAAAAAAAGCACAATCAATGGAATATGTTGAAAGTTCCGGAGCTATTACCATATAAAATGATAGCGGTCACTTACCGCCATCTGCCATACATGTACAGTGGAAGTCTGTAGCGGGTGTATGGAGCGGGCTCAAAGGGTGAGCTTGCCCATACTTGGCAGGTGATGGCTGTGTGTTACATCCGCAAGTGGCCCTTAGCCATCACAGGTGGCGTGAAGTGCCACCTGCAATTGATAACCTTTCAAAATGCCGCTGCTATACTCTGACAGCAGCATTAACAGCACTCATGAGGGCGCGTCATTCTAAGCGCCAATCCGCACACTCATGATGTGACTGCAAGCTACAGATAAGATGCTATGACAGCTGGGAGTCTGCTGAAGACCTCCATGCTTGTCTTTACAGAGCTCCGTTGAAACCCTGCCTATGGCCAGACTGCAAAGGAGACTGATTTTCATTATATGCAACTGTACTGTTGTATCGCGGTATATAGCACAAGTGATCAGCTAATTGAAGGTTCAATGTCCCCTAAAAAGGCTAACAAGAAATGTAAAAAAACCTTGAAAAAAATTGGAAAAA
The DNA here is from genome assembly GCF_039654945.1 of Dendrobates tinctorius. NCBI lineage: Eukaryota > Metazoa > Chordata > Amphibia > Anura > Dendrobatidae > Dendrobates > Dendrobates tinctorius. The sequence continues at coordinate 15,641,236 of NW_027361761.1, read as the reverse complement.
AACATAAAAGGTCAAGTCACCCCCTTCACTTATTAAAAATATTGATAATATATTGTGGCATGGCTAAGGGTTGTATAATCGATGGGAGATATGTGTCTCAGAGATGGCTTGTCTCCGTAATGTAAGGCATGATAGATATTGCTTTATTACTAATGTTTTGCAAGGACCTCTAGTGAGGTCACAGTCACGTGACCAATCAGCTGCTGGGTTCGTGGGTGTGGCTACAACCTTATAATGTAGTCTGCTCCTGAACCAGGCAGTTGTAGGTGGGGAGGACTAAGCCTCCCGTGTGTACTGAAGCTCCAGGTCTGAGCCTGAAGTAACGGACATTTGTGTTCTCTTTTGCCTAAGCCAAAGGCTCTTTCTTTTGTGCTTCTTTATGGGTTTATGACACAAATAAACCTCATGAACTTTGGAAGAACCTGTCTCATGATTGTCTCCTGCTGCATCTGAGCGAGTCGAACCCCTACTATATATATATATATATATATATATTTTAAATTACATCAATATGGTTTTGCCACGTTCAGAAAATTCCGATAAAAATATGAAACATATAACAGTTAGTTAAATGTGAAAAATTCAAGAATGCCAAAATTACACTTTTTTGGTTGCTGATATCCCACAAATATTGCTGTAAGAAGCTAAAATATTAAAATATAATATGCCATAAAAAATAAGCCATCACACAGCTCTATCAACCGAATAAAGAAAAAGCTATGGGTCTCGAAAAATGACGACACAGCCTTCAATTTTTTTCACCACTAAAATAACAAAAAACTTGACATGTTTGGTATCACTGTAATCTTGATATTGAGAAAAATCATACTATGCAGTCTTTTTATCACACAATGTACACCATAAAAACAATGTCAGAATTAAATTTTTCACAATGTCACTGTTCTTGCAATTTTCTTTCCCTTTTCCAGGACATTATGCTGTAAAATGAAAGGTGTCATTCAAAAGTATAACTTGTCCCACAAAGAAAGTCATCATATGTCTATGTGGACAGAAAAATAATAAAGTTATGACTCTGGGAAGCAGGCAGGGAGGGAGGAAATGAAAATGAGAAAATTGGCCAAGTTAAAAAGGGGTTAAATTTGTTAAAAAGTGTTAAAGCTTCAGCTACACCTTTGAGTCTAGTCATCACCTCTACATTGTTAGGGGGAGATATCAAGAAATATTTCCTCCTGCATAGCTCTATGACATATGCGTCATACATGTAGTTATGATACCTTTTAATGGCTAAGCTTTCGAGACCTCTTAGGTCCCTTCCTCAGACATGATACCAAGAAAGGGTCTAAATAGTCTGGGAAGATTGCTTTGCAACACAATTTACTTTATTTTTCTTAGCCATTAAGCTGTGTCATAACTATAGGATTGTCTTGCTTTTCCCATTAAACGGTAAACTAAAAACATTTTAAAAATAGATCTATAGTCCTACTTGTTTCAAGACCCCTTTCCAACATGATGAGGCATCGCTTCTCACGTGAAGTCTATGGTTGGCCTAGTCTAGTGTTAGGAAAAAAAATCATCCCCATAAAAGTGCATGCAATGAGGGGGGTCTAGGAACATAATTTCTTACCTGTCTGTTCACTGTTCTCTTCTCGATATGTGAATGAACTGGGTGTTCCCAGCACATAAAGAATATTTATACCTTTTGCTGACTTGCTGAATCTGTGAAACTTGAGAAGGGCAGGCTCATAAACATTATGCGTAACCATATGGTTATGATAATGATCTCTCTGATTTACTTTGGACTTTCTATAGTGTTAGCACAGTGACCTGTCTTTCCCAGTTGTTGCATCACTTTCTGCTTCTGTCTCTTTCAGTTTTATCACTCTTTTGGGCCAATGTTGTCATCATAGTGAGAAAATACTTTCTCTGAATATGTTGCGAATGCAATGTAAAGACTCTCTCCACCTCTCCCTTTTTTCTCTGCACCCACCACCCATCATTCTTTTCATTTACTTACACTAGTGTTGTATACTTTACATGAACTTTGTACATTGATACTGACCATTCCTAGGAATTCACACTGATATATATATCTCCTATTGTTTAATGCCAGGGTTGTAACCATATGTATGGTTTTCTAATTTGTCTTTGTTTTATTTTAATTAGTTGCTTAGAAAAAATGAAAAAATCCAGTACCTTTGAATGCAATTGGATAGTGGATAAGACCTATACCTTTTAATTTGCTGTTAGAACATAAAAGACTACTTTAATTTAGTGGAGGACACAAAGACGGGCAATAGAAGTTTATCTGTAGCATTTTACTTTGCTTGGTGATTGTTAATAGTTGGTAGTTCTTGGTAGAAAAGGAGTCTGTGATTGACTTTTGCAGTGGGGCACGCCAAAAGGAGTGGGGTTCATTTATTCTCAGGAATGGCAGAGAATGTACATCTTGAACCTCTATAAATGACAATTTTATAACACATCCTAGTGAGTAAATCATGAGTAAATAACACTTTCAATAATAATATTCCATGTGTGAACTCTGGGGTGAATAGGTATCCCATTGCGGTCCCTTTTTTATTCTTTATATATTGGATGCATGGGTTTTTTCAGTGAGTTTAAACATCTTACAATATTATTGTAATGTACATATATACATATGTATGTATATATACAGTACAAAGAGGTTCATTACTCTTAGTAGTATATGTCTCAATTTAATTTACAGTTGTCATACCACTCTAGAGACTCAATTTTGTCTAGTTCTTTAGAAATGTGGTAAAGTACTTGAACAAGTACCATATAGGTTCATAGAAGAATCTTCAGTTCTGCAAGTGATACTTACCAATTTCTTTTACCATTATGCAAACATAATTAAATTATATACAGGAGATTTCAATTTACTATATATCATTCCGGAGGGTCTATAAATAGTATGTAATGTAGGAGATACTCTAGCAGATTTTCATAACCAATGCAGAAAACTAGGAGAATCATTCAAGTTTGATAGGAGCTCCTAACAAGTCTAGTGTCTATGGGTCCTCCTGACTTTTCCCTAACATAATGCTGGAGGAAAAAAGGAAGTATTGTACTAGTTGTATTAGCTGTCATATTGCATGTGGTTTACATCATTTTACAAGATGTGATTTCATTTCCTGGTCCTAGTAAGCCATTCATAATTACCAAAAACGCAAGTGGCAATTATTTCTACACTTGCATAACCTTATTTGCTGTCAAACTTGTCTCATCATTACCTTTCCTCTAGATTCTTACCTCTCCCTTATTACATCCTCCCATACACAGCTCACCATACCTACTAATTATTACATATTAAAAACAACGGTCATTAAAGTTCAACCTTTCTCTTGTTATCAGAAACAACTACATCAATAATAACTTGAGATGAGTGGATCTTTTGAAAACTAGAATTCACCGGGTTCTCCAGCTTTTCCCAAAAAAGTTGATTCAAATTGAACTGCTAAAAAGTTGATAATGAAAGAGAGCAAGAGAGTAAGGGCCCCGTTACACGCTTCAATGTCCCAACGATCCCACCAACGATCCGATGTGGATGGGATCGCTGGGACACAGCTGATCGCTGGTGAGCTGTCACATAGACAGGCTCACCAGCCATCAGGACCAGCGAGCAAGCTGTTATCCAAGGTAAACAGTGGGCAACTATGAGCCACGTGGCTCTTAGATACCCCCTGTTTACATTGGATACCAGTTTCCAGCGTCGCTGATCGTTGGTCTCCCACTGCCACACGCAGCGATGCGCGCTGGCCAGCGGGAGACCAACAATCAAAAAATGGCCCAGGATGATCCTGCACGATCAGCGATACCCGGCAGGGGGGCCTGTCGCTGATGCGTGCCACACACAGCGATGTCGCTGGAGAGATCGCTGTGGGTCACAAAATCAGCGATCTCGCTAGCGATCTCGCTGTGTGTGTCGGGGCCTTTAAATTCACTGGAGGGTTTAGGATGGTTATCATTTGCAATATGTTAAGAACAAGGTGCTATTACTTCAGTATATCACAGATATCAAAGATCGATCAATTTATAATCACACTGACAATAAAACTACAGCACTTTCCTATCACTTATTACTTATACACTGAGGATACCTCAGCACTCACATTTTCAATGCAATAAACTACTGCAATATTACACCAGATTTAGATTAGGCCTTTTTTTTCTCTGTCTATATGTGGAATGACTCTGACCTCCAATCCTTACACTGTACAAGCAAATGGTCCTTCTGGCTATGATTACGCCCCTTGCTTGGCTGTGTTACAACCATGTGATGCCACAGCTTCAGGTCATTAAGGGATAGCCCACATTATTAGTCCTATTGTTGATGCTCCAGCAGTGTGTGAAATGGCGCCAGTCTTTTTCTTTAGTTTACAATTTCGCAAATCAAATCAATGTGATCAAATTTCAGGAAAATAGAATTTAATTCTCCTGGAACAATCTCCTCATCTATAATAATAACAACCATTGATGTAATTTTAATGGTAGACAGCCAGTCAGCTTTTTTAAAGCACCACTTCAGCATTCTTTTTTGTTGCACTGCTAGAGTGGTGCTTTAATTGTAGGTGGCTCAGTGGATAGCACTGCAGCCTTGCAGTGCTGGGGTCCTGGGTTCAATTCCCACCAAGGACAACATCTGCAAGGAGTTTGTATGTTCTCCCCGTGTTTGCGTGGGTTTCCTCCGGGTGCTCCGGTTTCCTCCCACACTCCAAAAACATACTGTTAGGGAATCTAGATTGTGAGCCCCATCGGGGACAGTGATGATAATGTGTGCAAACTGTGAAGCGCTGCGGAATATGTTAGCGCTATATAAAAATAAAGATTATTATTATTATTAGTCTCTTGCTTCAAGTCTCATACTCACCTGCTGCCACCTTCATTATTTTCTAGTGTTGCTTCTGTCCATCTCCACTGAAGCATGACCTGCCGGCAGCTCAAGTGTTTCATAGACTTTTCAATGCCAGTCTATGAGAGCCTCGATCTGGCTCTCATTGACTTTCATTGAGAGCTTGTGACTTAGCTTCTGACCAGTCACAAGCTGTGCTCACAAGATGGCACTGAGGGATTGGAGTGGTGGAGAAAAGTGGTCATGGCACCGGAGGATGACTATATGACCTGGGTCAGGGGGCTAACATTTAAAGCGCCACTCCAGAGCTGAAAAAAATGCTGGGGTGATGCTTTAAATGCAGACATCAGAGACCTTGAAAAATGGATGTGTGAATCAGGCCTAACAGTAACAATTGGAACCACGCCTGCTGAAGGCACCATGACAGCTATATTAATAATCCTGCAAAGTCTAGAACACCATAATGTTAGCTGCTGTATATATAGAGCAAGCTTTACATAGCTATATGCTGCAATAAGCTTTGAAGCATGTAGAAGAGATGATTGCAGGGTTAAGGACTGATAAAAAAAAGTTTTAAAAAATATAAAAAAAAATTAGAAAAACAATTAACTCAAATAAACCTTTTTACCAAATTAAAAATAATAAATATATCATGTGCTGCCCCTTCCATTAAATTCTGATGTGTAAAAATATGAAACAATTTAACTCGTATGGTAGATTCTGTAAAGCAAACATAAATCAAAACGTTAGAACTGCAGATGATTTTCAGAAGCTGCAGTTTCTCAAAATAAAAGGCAAAAAACAAATGAAAAGTGGTCAAAATATTGTATAAGTCACCCAAAATTGTATCACTAAACACATGAAGTTGACACACAAATAGTAAGCTCTCACACAGGTCCATAAACAGAAAAAAATATTTTAAAAAATGCATATCTTGGTAAATCCTGAAAAAAACTTTATTTATTTGGTGATTTTTTTGGGTTACTTTTTTATCAATTTCTGAATTATTTTCAACCCTATAAAAAATAAATAGTACGGAAAAATGTATTTAGCAAATGTTAATTTAATTTGCTTAGATTTATAAGATGACGTCTCCTTTACTGATTCTAGTATTTGTTTCTTTTAGTTCCACTCACATGACCTTATTATTTGCTGAACTATGTCTCATTACCTCTCTACATACTAACCTTTATCCTACTACATAATAATGTATCCTCCCGTACATGTCATTTTATCTGCTGTCACATACTTAGTAAAGTTGATTCATAGTTAAACTTTTCTTATTATATATACACGATTGCTCGCCTTTTCCAACCTCACATGGTATCTGTTATTACAGCATTTAGAGTACAGCTGTGGCCAAAAGTTCTGAAACTGAAACAGATTTGGATTTTCATTAGAAATGAGCGACTGAAAGGATTGAGAGAGAGATAATTGCATGATCTAATCAAGCCAAATTGGGGGAGGACTATGGTGTATAAAAGATAGGGGCTGGCAATTCAGTGCCATTTTAGTTTTTTCCAGGGATAGGAGGTCATAGCTCACAGATCATTTTGCACCTGTGTAGAAGGAGACCTAACTTGATTGTGGTGTATCAACGCAGAGATAATTCTGTGCTGGAGAATATCTGGGAACCAGATAGGGGTGATATCATTAGCTGCACAGCATAGGCAATGAACCTCTAAAGGATTCTGCGGTCAGATTTGGAGAAGGTGTTGGTAGAGGAGATTCAACAGTTCCCATATGCCATGGCTGGGGTCTTAGGAGTGGTAATACCTAGGCATGGGCAACTTGGGTGTGGGAATTTTTTTACACGTTGTTGGAGGACCAAACTTTTGCAGTGTGCAGGCTGTGCTATTGGAAAAAAAGCCGTGTACGTCTTGACACACATGGACTACTAGCTTCATCACTCCATCAACACATGAAATGGTACTTCTTGCTCATGTGGGGAAAGTGAACTGATCAGCAAGATGAGCAAGCCTTAAAGCATACCTGTCACCAGGTTTGGCCGATACAAGATACAGCCACTGCCTGTCAGGACTTATCTACAACATTCTAAAATGCTCTAGATAAGCCCCCGATCTGACCTGCAAGAGATGAAAATTTAACTTTTGTTATACTCACCTGCAGGGCTGTCTGGTCCAAAGTGTGTCACTCTTCTTGTTCTGGTGCCTCTCATCTTCTTGCGATGCCATTCTTCTGATTGTTTCATGTGGATGACACATCCCTGCGATACTTTTGGCAGTGTAGATGGGTGCCAAGTCCTGCTGGAGAATAAAATTTCATTCTCCAAAAAGCTTGTCGGCAGAGGGAAGCATGAAGTGCTTTAAAATTTCCTGGTAGACGGCTGCGCTGACTTTGGTCTTGATAAAACACAGTGGACTTACACCAGCAGATGACATGGCCCTGCAAGCCATCACTGATTGCGGAAACTTCAAACTAGACCTCAAGCAGCTTGGACTCTGTGCCTCTCCATTCTTCCTCCAGAGTTTGGGACCTTGATTTCCAAATGAAATGCAAAATTTACTTTCATCTCAAATCAAAACCTTGGACGATTGAGCAGCTGTCCAGTTCTTATTCTCCCTGCCCCAGGTAAGACACTTCTGGCGTTGTCTAATGGTCATGAGTGGCTTGACACAAGTAATGCAACACTTGTGGCCTTTTCTTAACAATCCTTACAAGTCTGTGGTTATTCTGACTGCTTGTACACCTTTTTCTACCACACTCTTTCCTTCCACTAAACTTTCCATTAATAGCACTCTGTGAACAGACAGCTTCTTTAGCAATAACCTTTTGTGGCTAACCCTCCTTGTGGAGTGTGTCAATGACTGCCTTTTGGACATCTGTGAAGTCAGCAGTCTTTCCTAAGATTGTGGAGCCTACGGAAACAGACTAAGGGACCTTTCAAAATGCTTAGGAAGCCTTTGCAGGTGTTTTTTTGTTAATTATTCTAATTTACTGAGATAATGACTTTTGGGTTTTCATTGACTGTAAGCCATAATTATCAACATTAACAGAAATAAACACTTGAAATAGATTGAAATATATCATTCTGCTTGTAATGACTCTATGTAATGAGTTTCACATTTTGTATTGAAAAATTTAAATAAATTAATATTTTGATTATATTCTAATATTGTGAGAAACACCTGTATTACATGTTCTTGGGTATATTTAAGTGCTATGCAACCCTCCCAAAAATTGTTAAAATATATAGTTGCATTATATTGCTCATCCGATATTGCATGTTCTTGGGTATATTTTGGTGGTGTCTAACACCTAAAAAATTGTTCATAAATTTATTGTTATAATAGTCCTCATTCACAGAGTACTACATCTTCTTGGGTATATTTCAGTGTTATATATAACACGACAAAAAAGCTGAGAGAAATTTGTATGGATTCAATTACTCATCCATACAGATTTATGTGCTTTCTGTTTTATTTCAGTGTAAAAAAATCCTTGAAAAAATGTTTACTGACTCAATGATTTATCCATAAATTATAATGTGACTCTTGTTTCATTTCGCTTTTGTATTAAACTCACAAAAAAACTTCCAAAATTTTATGTATTCAAAGATTCATGCATACAATTTGATGTGATTTGTGTAAAACTACAGTGTGTTAACATTTTTAAAAACTGCTTTGCCTGGTACTGTTCACAAAATATTTTTGGTCAAAAAATTGAGCTGTGTCATACATACTGCAGAATTTGTTTGAAATTTAGTTGGTTAGAAATACTGTATAAAGCAAAATTGGCCAACAACAGGTATACACTTTCTTAATAGACCCTATCACATTGATCAAAATAAAAAAATAGTAAATCAAAACCCCCTTTATCACCCCCTTAGTTAGGGAAAAATAATAACAAAAAAATATATATTTATTTCCATTTTCCCATTGGAGTTAGAGTTGGGCTAAAGTGAGTTGGGATAAAGTAAGGGTTAGGGTAGGGGCTAAAGTTAGGGTTAGTGTTGGGGCTAAAGTTAGGGTTAGGGTTGGGGCTAGAGTTGGGGTTAAGGTTTGGATCATGGTTATGGTTGTGATTAGGGTTAGGGGTGTGTTAGGGTCAGGTTTGTGGTTAGGGTTATGGTTACGGTTGGGAATAGGGTTAGTGGTGTGTTGGGCTTAGGGTTGGAATTAGAATTTGGGGGTTTCCACTGTTTAGGCACATGAAGGGCTCTCCAAACGCGACATGGCGTCTGATCTGAATTTCAGCCAATTCTGCATTGAAAAAGTCAAACAGTGCTCCTTCCATTCCGAGCTCTGCCATGCGCCAAAACAGTGGCTTACCCCCACATATTGGGGTATCAGCATACTCAGGACAAATTGCACAACAACTTTTGGGGTCCAATTTCTCCTGTTACTCTTGGGAAAATAAAAAATTGGGGGCAAAAAGATGATTTTTGTGAAAAAATATTATTTTTATTTTTGCATCTCTACGTTATAAACTTCTGTGAAGCACTTGGGGGTTCAAAGTGCTCACCACACATCTAGATAAGTTCCTTAGGGGGTCTTCTTTCTGAAATAGTGGGGGTTTTCCACTGTTTATGCACATCAAGGGCTCTCCAAATGTGACATGGTATCCGATCTCAATTCCAGTCAATTTTGCATTGAAAAGTCAAACGGCGCTCCTTCCCTTCCGAGTTCTGCCATGCGCCAAAACAGTGGTTTACCTGCATATATGGGGTATCGGCGAACTCAGGACAAATTGTACAACTTTTAGGATCCAATTTCTCCTGTTAACCATCGTAAAATAAAACAAATTGGATCTGAAGTAAAAATTTTTGTGAAAATAAGTTAAATGTTCATTTTTTTAAACATTCCAAAAATTCCAGTGAAGCACCTGAAGGGTTAATACATTTCTTGAATGTGGTTTTGAGCACCTTCAGGGGTGCAGTTTTTAGAATCGTGTCACTTTTGGGGTATATTCTATCATATAGACCCCTGAAAGTGACTTCAAATGTGATGTGCTCCCTAAAAAAAAATGGTGCTGTAAAAATGAGAAATTGCTGTTTAATTTTTAACCCTTATAACTTCTAACAAAAAAAATTTGGATCCAAAATTGTGCTGATGTAAAGTAGACATGTGAGAAATGTTACTTATTTAGTATTTTATGTGACATATATTTGTGATTTAAGGGCACAAAAATTCAAAGTTGGAAAATTGAGAAATTTTCAAAATTGTTGCCAAATTTCGTTTCTTTCACAAATAAACGCAAGTCATATCAAAGAAATTTTACCACTAAATTGAAGTACAATATGTCACCTTAGAACAATGTCAGAATCACCAGGATCCATGGAAGCGTTACAGAGTTATTAAGTCATAAATAGAGTTGAGCGAAACGGGTCGGTCAAATTCATAAGTCGCTGACTTTCGCTGAAGTCGGGTTTCATGAAACGAAACCCGACCATAGCGTGAGGTCGGCCACGAGGTCGGCGACCAGAGCGCCAAAGTCGCGTTTCAAGTGATGCTTCCAGCGCCCTTTTTCAGCCAATGATGGAGAACGCACACTGTGGGCAACGCGATGACATGGGCAGCGGTCACCACCATCTTTGAGAAGGGCATGCAAATGATTGGCTTGCTTTGTGTGGCGTCACAGGGGCTATAAAAAGGCATGCACGCTGACCGCCATCTTACTTATGCCTATCTTAGCATAGGGAGAGGTGCTGCTGCTGATTCTGTAGGGAGAGTGTTAGGCAGGGAAAAAGAACCAAAAAAACTGCTTCTGCTGGTAGCGATTTTCACTGTACAACACAACAGTTTGTGTGCAGTGCAAGGGGAGGCTATATTTTTGTGCAGCAGCTGTGTTGGTTATTAGGCTGCCTTATAAGGCCCCCTGATAGCTGCATTGCTGTTTGCACACTGCTGTGCAAACTGCTTTTTTAAAAGCAAAAATACTTTTCTTCCTCTTTTCTGCACAGTTACCAAACGTTCATTTTTCCACACTTTTGTGTGCAGCAGTCCTGCTTATTAGGCTGCCTGCTGCCATATGTGGACTGAGAGCATCATTGTCAGCCTCCTAAAATCTCTAGGGAGATTCAAATTCTCCCCAATACTATATACACCTTGTGCCTGGTCATACACCTACCTATTTCAGCCTGTTAAATTGAGGTGTAATCTATAGTGGGCCTGAGATAATAGTTCAGCCTCCTAAAATCTCTAGGGAGCTTCCAATTCTCCCCAATACTATATACACCGTGCACCTTGTTTTACAGTACCATATAGCTCATGGTATTTGGGGTACATTTTTCCAAAAATGAGGAAGCATGATGGAAGAGGCCGTGGAAGTGGGCGGGGGTTGCCAGCTAGTACTGATGGTGGTGGGGGTGCATCTGCTGGTAGTGGCAAAAGCACAATAGCACCTAAAGCAGGAGGTGTTGAGCCTGCATCATCGTCTGGCTCCACAAGGCCTCGAAGGCTCCCTTTTCTGGGAGTAGGTTAACAGCCGGAGCAACAGGAATTGGTTTTGGCTTACATTGCCGAAACAGACTCCAGCAAATATGCCCTCCTCTTCTGAAGTTTCAAAAAAATGCAAGCACTGAGTCGTCAAGTGCTGGCTCCTGGTCAGGAAGAATCCCTTTCCTTGTGTCTTTCACCCCCACCAAAAGTGAATGATGCAGCAGGCCACACTTCACATTAGTCCATGTAGCTCTTTCCAAAATACCATGCCAGGATTATCAAGTCAAATTGTGAATTCCCCAGTCCAAAATGAATCTGACATGGAGTGTGGGTGGCCAGCAAGGGCAGTTGTGTTAATTGGTACTGGGCCAGTGTCTCAGAGGGATGTGTCACGGTGGTGGTGACCCGGTCCGTGGGCATGGGCGTCCATGCAAAGGTGTGAATAACGTTTATAGGTGAATGATACGTGACGCCACCTGTGGTTTCTGATCAGATTGACCCGCGCTGCAGTGTCGCTTCTCTGGGACAGATGCTGTGGTGCACAGCTAATATGTAGAAGCCCTGCACAGGTAGGGCCGTAGTCGCAGGGCAGATGAAAGAGTTGGTAGATGATGTGAAGTGCAGGATGTAGCAGAGCCGTGCGCCAGGCGCAGGAGAAAGATGACAGACACAGTCGTGCAGTTCCGTTACCTGTACTTGTTAAGTGCCGTACAGGACCCAGAGTACAGATGGAGAAGGAGTTGGTCAGCCTGGAAGCAAATTAGGAATTCTGTCTCTGCAGATAGGTAGTGTGGCCGCCGTTCTAGCACTTATCTGAGGTACTCGCAGTACTGAGTTCACTGAAGTTCCCCCTGTTGACTCTCTTTAGAAAACTTTTTCGTATGGCAGGCAGCCGTAGCCTTTTTCTTCTGGTTCACACAAGTCGCTACTGGGGCCTTTGAGCCTTAGTTGGGAACAGAGCATTTACCGCTGCTACTTCCTCCGGTTTCTGCTCCAGGACCGTCAGTGTCCCTACAAACTCGGAGACCGGAATCCGGACCATGCGCTCCAGCTAGGAGAGAGCATTAACTCTGCTCGTCCTCCAGCTCCCCTTCTCACATCCACACACTTCCCCTTCCCTTCACAGACTGCCCTAACTTCCCTTCTCCCGACCACAGAGAGCAGCTCCTCAGCAGTCAGGTTCAGAGCTCTCCCTGCTGGCCTGGAGTGGGAACTATGTTGTGTGTTGGTTTAACTGCTAGAGAGATCCTTCATTGCTCCCAAGCATGGCATCACACTCCCTAGGAGGAAGGTAATGCCTCTGTGGCGACCGTACTCCTGGGGGTGCCACAAGTGCACTGATGCCCAGCCACTGCTAGATGATTCTGCTGGTACATTGACCCAGACCACTACATTCCCCTCGCACTCTACACAGCCAGAATCTGACCCTGATGAAACTCAGGTTCCCCTTCCCGCATACTATACCACCTTACACGGTGACAAAGAGGAAGGTGCAGATGAAAGTGCAGGTTCCTTGAGCAGGTGGGGCATACTCATGGGCGACGGCACTGGCACAGGGCCCCTCATAGTACGCAAAAGTGTCTCTGCCGGTGGGAGGGCCCACCGGGAAGGCCCACCCACCGTCAGACACACCGCCGTGCCAGTGCCGTCGCCAACGAGTGGGCCCCCCCTGCTTGCTCAGGATCACAGCACTTGCAAAGTTGAAATACTTACCTCTCCCTGCTCCACCGCCGTGACATCTTCCGCGTTTCCTGACAGTGACATTCTGGTCAGAGAGCGAGATGACATCACGTCTGTACGCCCTCTGCCTAAACAGTCCAAGTGCAGAGAGATGGAAGATGGGGATGACGAGGAGTCCAGACTAGTACAGGGAATCCCTAGCGAGGAGACTTATTTAATTGTTTTAAAAGTTGGGAGCAATTTTTGGGGAGCACTATACTCTGGAGAATGATATATGGGGCCCACCAGACACTGGAGTAGCATTTACAGGGCCCATTATTCACTGGAGCATTAGAAATGGGGCCCATTATATATGGAGCATTATTTGGGCCCATAAGACAGTGGAGCTTCATCCATGGGGACCAACATATACTGTATCATTATGTGGAGCTCATCATATACCGTATGGAACATTATATGGGACCAATGATTCTGTATGGAGAAATATAAGGGCCTCAGTACTCTGTATAGCGCACTATGCGGTGGCCATAATACTGTATGGAGTAATATACTGTCCGTTTTTGGAGCTATTGGAGAATTTAAAATGGATATCAGCCATGAGATGTAAGAAGTGAAGTATTTTTCATTGTACTATACCGCTATTTCTCTGCCGTATCAGAGGATCATGAATTGTGGCATGTGTTAAAGGAGCCCATTGACACTCTTTGGCCCTGGGCCCACGAAAATCTGGATCCAGCCCTACCCCCCCACAACTTTAGCCAAATAACCCCCAGTTTTCAATGCCTAACTATTATTATAAAGTAAATTAAGGTTGACCAGCTTAAGTAGTAAGAAATGTTGTTTTTGGCATTGAAATGGGCACTGTAGGTGTGTTTACTGTCCTCCACTCACTGCCGACGTTTCTTCCCCATTGACTTGCATTGGGTTTTGTGTTTCAGTCGGCCTTCGACTTTTCACGATAATCGGCCGATTTCGTTCGACCTGACTTTTGCGAAAGTCGGGTTTCATGAAACCCGACTTGACCTGAAAAAAGGCAAAGTCGCTCATCTCTACTCATAAAGGTATATATATATTTTTTTTTACATTAGTGTTCACTTTTTTAGTGACTTATTTAATTACTGAGGTGGTGTGGTAGAATATATTTACAATTGTTGTCTACTATTGTGATTTGTTCATAAATTGACTTCTGCACGTTGAATTATCATCACCATTATTACTTAAAGAGTTTTGGCTAGATATGAGCAGATCGATTTGTTGAGCATTTAGTTTGTGGAGAATTTCCTGAAATTTGCGGTTTTACGCAAAGTCAAACATTTTGAGATTCGATTAGCAGTTCGGAAAAGTCAAACAAAAATCTTTCTTGGCTCCATTTCCTACACTGCTGAAGCATCAGAGAGCAAACATAATTTTTGATTGCTGCCTTGGCTTCCCTACAGTAACCAGCGATGGCTGCTAGCGGAATCACACCTTGTGCAGTCAGTACCTGGTGGTCAGTACCTGGGACATCACAGATCAGCGGTTCACAGTGAGCATAGTTTGTATGGCAGAGTCGTTTTCCATCTCCAGAGTCACTGGATAAAGGTGGGGTCAGAAGATCGTTGATTTTTGCATGCAAGAGAATCGGTCAGACTATGCTAATGTCACTCAGATCAAATTCTGTCAGAGTGTGATCCGAGTGTCCGACCTTAATGTGATCCAATTCTTTCACATTAGAAAATCAGAGCATAAGTGTTGAGAAGACAGACAACTTAATTTCTCCATCTTCTCCATTCTCTGTGTCCACGGTAATCGGACTGCATTCGGATAACATTCGATGCAGTCAAGTGTTTCACATGTGATCTGTCTTACCATGTTACCTTGGACCAGGTTATAAGGAGCGGGACTGGTCTTCTGACATCACTAGGTTGGTGGAGGTGGAAATACGTGGGAGGTAGGTGACCGTTTCTGGGTGCAATTCCAGAGTGGACAGTGAATCACTGAGGCTGATGGAGTCAGCGGACTTGGGAATATTCCAGGACAGACAAGTAGAATGACTGGGGAGGAAGTTTGACTATTACAAAAGACTTTGAGTCTCATGCGCTGTGTGCGGCAGCTCCTGAGGTTGGAAGTCTGGAGGCAGTGGAGGCCTGTGGTGGTTCCTGAGGATTGAAGCCTGGAGGAAGCGGGGGCCTGCGCCCTACAAGAGAGTGAAATGCACATCACACTTTACAGCACACTGGGACTGGTAAACCTCCTGTTTGTAAAGTGCCGGGGCGATAACGGACAGCAGCTCGGTCGCAACTACCACTCTGGACCACTTTAAAAATGCACACATAAACTTGTATAAGAAAACATGGCTGAATTCAGCATAATAAAAAATCACACATCTGCACAGCCCCATAGTATAACATTAGGCCTAGCGCTCTCTCTCCTATAGAATGTAAGCTCTTATGGTCAGCTGAGCCCTCTCTTTCTCCTGTTGAAAATAATTTCTTATGGTCAGTGAGGTCCTCTCTCTCTTGTAGAGTGTAAGTTCTTATGGTCAGTGAGGTCCTCTCTCATCTGTAGAGTGTAAGCTCTTATGGTCAGCGGAGTCCTCTCTCTCATCTGTAGAGTGTAAACTCTTATTGTCAGTGGGTCCTCTCTCTCCCCTGTAAAGTGTAAGCTCTTATAGTCAGTGAGGACCTCTCTCTCCTGTAGAGTGTAAGCTCTTTGGTCAGCAGGGTCCTCTCGCTCTCTCTCCTGTAGAGTGTATGCTCTTATGGTCAGCAGGGTCCTCTCTCTCCCCTGAAGAGTGTAAGCTCTTATGGTCAGTGAGGACCTCTCTCTCCTGTAGAGTGTAAGCTCTTTGGTCAGCAGGGTCCTCTCTCTCTCTCTCCTGTAGAGTGTATGCTCTTATGGTCAGCAGGGTCCTCTCTCTCCCCTGAAGAGTGTAAGCTCTTATGGTCAGTGAGGACCTCTCTCATGTCGAATGGTATCTCTTATGGTCAGTGGGGTCGTCTCTCTTTCATCTTCTCCATATGAATTTTACAAGCAATTACAAGGTTTCCAGTATTGAAATTTCCATGAATTTATTCACCGCAAGATGAAGTTTTTGGGGAAAATGTTGCAAAGTATACAAGATTGAGTTTCAAAAGATCCGCACATTTCTAGTTTTGCCTGATACTGATATATGCTATGTTCTTTAAAAAAAAAGTAGAGATCTAAGTAGAAACAGAACTGCTCTAGTTTATGGAATGTGTCTATTTAACTAAATGGGTGTTAGGTGCAATACCAGACGCAATCTGTAAACAAGGGTGGCGCTATTTATAAAAAAAAACACTTCCTTTTGTCCTCAAAATTGCCTAAATGATAGTTTGCCTTTTAAGGCCTAATTCACACATCAGTTTTCTGGTCAGCGTTTCAACAATATGTCAAATTGAGAAACAGGAGTGGCTCCAAATCACAGAACAGGTCAATTTCTTTCAGCTATAGTTTTTTTTTTTCTCAGAAGTTTATAAACACTGATGAAAAACTGGCCATTAAAAACTGATGGGTGAATGAGGTCTTATCCTGTACTTTATGTATCAAAGATCATTTTACATCGGCTTTTGTTTTGCATCATTTTACAAGACGACATCTCCTTTCTTGTTTCTAGTATCTCACATTCCTTATTACTAAAGACAATACTCCGCACGTGGCGCTTATTTCTGCTTGATTCACTCTGGTGACCTTATTTGCTGTAATACTTGTCTCGTTACCTCTCCTCTACATACTCACCTTTACCTTATTCCATAATCCATTCTCCCACGCACAGAACACACTGTTTCTACTGTTTGTTACATACCGGATTTTCCAAGGCTGCAAAACTGCAAAGGTCCATCAAGTTTAATCTTTTTCTATCAATTGTACTTCATTCCTCACTAGATTACTATTACTACCATTGCTTATTAGATCAATATCTAGCCCTTTTATGATGTGGTTTTGGAGCAACATATACCCTAAGGGCAGAGACACACTGGCGAATTTTTCGACCAAGAATCGGATCGTAAAACTTGCCCTGGCCGGCACCTCTCCTGACCTGAGCTTGACAGCGTAATGGATTACTATGCAGCTGTCAAGTTCAGGTCAGGAGAGGTGCCGGCCAGGGCAAGTTTTACGATCCGATTCTCGGACGAAAAATTCGCCAGTGTGTCTCTGCCCTAACTCTAAAATCAGAGTGCTTTAAATGAATAGAATCCTTTCCTGAACTCTAAATGCAATAAACCTTAGTCTTGTGGGTATTAGACTCAGGCTATGTGCACATATTGAATATTTGCAGTACATTTATTGTACCAGAATGCTGGCAGGAAAAACATTGGGCACATTTTTCATTTTTTTTAATAATTGAAACATGAGGGATTTGCCCGTGTTAGTCAGTCAAATCCCACATATTTTGTGGCTTTCTAACAGCCGTGAAACAAGCGGCCAAGGGGACTTGCACATTTCACTTGAAAATACCCGAGCTCCCAGGGCAAACTCATGAGCCAGGACAGAGTCAGCCGTTCCCTGTGCATTTTGGGGCCGGAACTATCGGGACTGTCATCACTGCTGCCGGGGGATGATTCATCTGAGTGGGGAGGACCTTTGCACTGGACAGCAGGGGGCGTGGGGGGGATGAAAGGAGCTGAGCATGGGAACAGGGGAGATTTGGTGGGAAGGCAACAGGAGAAAAAGGAGAAGGTTGACTCCCTCCCTACTGCTCCGACTGGGAACGCCGCATACTCTAGTTCCCTGCAGATTGACTTACCAACGAACGGTGTCTTGATTGAGCTGTCCCCGGACGTCCCTGTACTGGTCAGGTCCTTATCGCTCCCAGTGAAAGAAAATTTTGCTCGCTCTGTTCGTAGCGAGTCCTTTGGAGGTCCTCACGCTTCCGTTGCCTGCGGGTCTGTATGCTGCTCGTGTTCTGCGAAATCCCAGAGGAATCAACAAAAGAGACTGTTCCCGCATTCCAACATACTCAAACCAAGCAAGCACGCATACATCGGCATGGTCAGGAGACAGTTCATTTCGTTTCTCCGTAACAGAGCCAGAGACATTGTTCACGGTCTACGACGCCAGCGGGAGATTTTTCAGCCTCTTGCCAACAAGAACTTCAAGCGGTAAGTTACCGCTTTCGTACACCCTTTCCCCAAAAATATTGTGTTTTTGTGCAAATTCTGTTGTTGTGCTCAGTGTTCCTGTACCAATTCATTGTTGATTTCATATACCTGTACGTCAATAACCTGTTCAAGTAAATTCTGTTAACCCCTTCTCTGCTTCCGGCTTTTCACTGCATCCAACGAACTTCACTTCCTTTACATAAAGAGCACTTGCCCTCATCACTAGAGCTGACTGACGCTTAGTCAGGTGCTATACTTGCTAAGTACGGTATATTTAGGGATTAATTGTCACCAGGTTTTTCTCATATTACATATGGCCATCACATGTTTGCCCTATGCGCCATCATTCTAAAGTGACTCCAATTCTGCACTCTTTGGTCTTTCCCTGAGCATGCACAGAACAGTACTTAGCTCTGCTCTCTTCAGGGCAGAGCAAAGTATGCCTGCGCACAGGTGCGAAGGGGACCACTGTGTGGATGACGTAGGATGCGTCATCCACACAAAGCTTAGAAGGAAGATGGCAAGAAGAGAGCGAGCATAAGATTTTTTTTGCCTTACAGGGCTAAGTGGAGGTAAAAAGTAGTCATTGTGCTGTTTGGTATCATGGTGTTTACAACTAGTGGTGGATTATAAAGAGGTCAATCTGGGCAGTAGCCTAGTGCCCAGTGGTGTGGGGGGGCCCACCAGCCCAAGGAAAATTGCCCCATTTTAATATGCCACCATAGCGCCATGCCCCCCCATGTACCGACCCCTTCCTCCCCATCCCAGACCCACTGGCCACCGCAGCGCCACCCCTTACTGATAACTCCCTGCTCTGTGCGCACAGGACCTGTGATGAGGTCACAGGAGGGGAGGAGTCAGGGGTTACTTGATCAGGGGCTTCATTCAGAGGCCACTGATCATGTGACACCTGACTCCTCCCCTCCTGTGACCTCATCAAAGGTCCTGTGCACACAACCCTCAATGTATTGTATGCGGGACTCTGCTGTGCTGGTTGTCATGGTGCTGGATGAGGGAATTATGTGTGGGGTCAGGAGGGGTTTACAGGGTGGATGTAGCTGCGTGTGTGTGCGAAGTGTACAGAGCAGAGCCGCGCGTGTGCGAGGTGTACGGAGCAGAGCCACGAATGTGCATGCTGTACGGAGCATAGCTGCGCATGTGCGAGGTGTACGGAGCAGAGCCACGAATGTGCGAGGTGTACGGAGTGGAGCTGCACGAGGGCGAGGTGTATGGAGCGGAGCCGCGCGCGTGTGAGGTGTATGGCGCGGAGCCACGTGTGTACGGAGTGGAGCCGCGTGTGTCTACGAGGTGTACGGAGCGAAGCCGCATGTGTGTACGGAGCAAAGCCGCATGTATGTACGAGGTGTACGGAACGAAGCCGCATGTGTGTACGGAGTGAAGCCGTGTGTGTGTACGAGGTGTACGGAACGGAGCCCTGTGTGTACAAAGTGTACAGAGCTGAGCCTTGTGTTTATGTAGTGGAGCCGTGTGTGTGCGAGGTGTACGGAGCGGAGCCGCGCATGTGTGAGGTGTACGGAGTGGAGCCACGTGTATATGGAGCCGAGCCGCGTGTGTGTACAAGGTGTACGGAGCGAAGCCGTGTGTGTGTGCGAGGTGTACAGAGCGAAGCCGCATGTGTACGGAATGAAGCCGAGTGTGTGTACGAGGTGTACGGAGCAAAGCCGCGTGTGTACGAGGTGTACGGAACAGAGCCCTGTGTGTACAAAGTGTACAGAGCTGAGCCATGTGTTTGTGAAGCGGATCCGCGGGTGTACGAGGTGTATGGAGCATAGCCACATGTGTGCAAGGTTTACTGAGCAGAGCCATGTGTGTACGGAGCGTGGCCATGTGTGTATAAGGTGTACGGAGCAGAGCCGCATGTGTACGAGGTTTACGGAGTGGAGCCATGTGTGAACTGAGTGGAGCCGTGTGTGTGCAAGGTGTATGGAGCAAAGCCGTGTGTACGACGCATACAAAGCGGAACCGTGTGTGTATGAGGTGTGTGGAGCCATGTGTGTACAAGGTGTGTAATGGGGAGCATTCATACCTCGCAACCGTCCCAGATTTTGAGAGTCTGCCCCACTGCCCCGACTGGGAGCTTACTTTTCCAGTGGACACAGGAGTATACAACGGAGCCCCGCGGAGCAATTGAAAACTCGCACGTAACATTCCATCGGCAGTGACGTGCTGGAAGCTGACCGGAGGAGACTGTGATGGAACCATGGAAGCACTTCAAGGAATGCTTCAGATCATCACCATGTCCTCCTCCGACAGCGCGGACAGCAGGATTGCCTTGGACTCGGGGATGTCGGCCATGTGAGTGGATCATGATATGGCCTGCACCAGGAGGCTCAGGTGGGCACTACAATGTGAGCCGGGCTGGTATAGCATCTTTATAGAATCTTTCTTTCCCCTCTTTCCTTGTCTTTCTTTATTTCTCTCTGTTCTTTCTTTCTTTCACTCTCTGTTCTTTCTTTCCCCTCTTTCTTTCTCTCTCCCTCTCTGTTCTTTCTTTCTTTCCCCTTTCTTTCTTTTTTTCTCTCTTTGTTCCTTCTTTCCCCTCTTTCTTTCTCCCTCTCTGTTCTTTCTTTCCCCTTTCTTTCTTTCTTTCTTTCTTTCTTTTTTCTCTCTCTGTTGTTTCTTTCCCCTCTTTCTTTCTTTCTCTCTCCCTCTCTGTTCTTTATTTCCCCTCTTTCCTTTTTTCTCTCTCTGTTCTTTTTTTCTGTCCCCTCTTCTTTCTCTCTGTTCTTTCTTCCTTTCTCTCTGTTTCTCTCTTTCTTTCTTCTTTCTTTCTCTCTGTTCTTTCTTTCTCTCTCTTTTTTCTCTCTCTCTGATCTTTCTTTCTTTTCCTCAGTACCAGTCAGTGTGCCCTCAGTACCAGTCAGTGTGATCAGCAGTGCTAAATGGGTGTGGTTGGGGTGTGGACATGGGTGTGACTAGTTGTGAATGGGTGTGGTCGGGCGGCTGGTAACCAATCATCATAGTGGAAGTCATCTGTTTCCATCAACTTTGTTATATGTGGGCAGTGGGCACCTCTAGTAAGGTGGGCACGAGATGGTGGGTCTTGTCACCTCTGCCTCACACATAAGTTACTATGAGGTGTACTTTATTCCTGCCACATTTCTTTCTAGGCCTACTGAGAGAAATGTTTTGACGAGTTGAAAGTTATACAACCTGAGGATTGTGCATGTGTGCGCTGCCCGCATATATATATATATATATATATATATATATATATATTTACTTACTCCGACCCCTATATAAACCCCGCCCCTTTTATATTGTTTTTTTTTGCAGATTGAGTTGTATTTTTTTTTTATTTTGGACACCTATAATATATTGGTTGACTTTTCCTCCAGTTTTTTGAAAGGAGAAAAGGGAAAAATATGTAAATGTGCAATAATTTATGCATCAATACCATTGTTACATGGGTGTATGTGGCAAATAGTTACAATTTATTTTGTTTTATAACTTACAGTTATAGGGTGTGTGCTCGCATTAAAGATTTGCAGCAGAAATTTCTGCACTAAAACTGCTGCATTTTCCAGTGCCATCAAACTTAATTCTGTTTTTAAAATCTCATGCACACACTGCTCATTTTTTCCTTGCTGGTTTGAAGATGTTTCAAAGTCTTTTAGGGCTTTTGTAAAAATGCATCAGAAACGTATGAAATCAACACGTCAAAACCGCACCAGAAATGCATCAAAATACCCATATTTTATGCTTTGCTTTTCCTGCCAAGAGAGACATTTTTGGGGAAGAAGTTTTTGCTGTAAATACTTAATATCTAGACATACTTTTAGGCCGGGGTCACACTTGCGAGAAACTCGCACAAGTCTCGCTTCTCAATACCCACCACTGCTGCCAGCACTCGGGACCGGAGAGTGCGGTTGCATGTATTTCTATGCAGCTGAGCGCTCCGGTCCGAGTGCCGGAAGCAGTGCCGGGTATTGAGACGCGAGACTCGTGCGAGTTTCTCGCAAGTCTGACCCCGGCCTTAGAGTGACTTTTCACAAGGGTGGATGCTTGTTTTAATATCATAATTTTTTAAGCCCAACCTGGAGACGTCAAATAACACACTTATGGCCAATCTTTTTTTTTTTTACAGAAACCTTTTACAAATCAAAAAACCTTTTACAAAGTGAAAAAAAGCCCATTAATTCCAACAGTGGTGACACAGTCATGTTTAATCACGACATCTTCAAGATCTCAGAGGACCTATCACAAGGTCAAAAAAGGCAATTTTGGTTTTATTGCTGATGGTCACCCAAATAATCAATTTTTATCTTTTTATATATTTGCCATACGGTTTCAGACATATGGACCTTGTATTGATTGTGCCCACCAATTCCTCTTTATGGTCTTTATCAAGGTGGCGTTACTCATGGGGTTTTTGTAGAGGTGTGCCTTTGGACCGATCTGCATAATTATCCTCTGAGCACTGCCAATTGAAGGGGTAACTGGAAAAAGATGATCTATCAATTTCTGTATAATGGGGGAAGATTAAAGTGAGATCATGGCCAGTTGTCTTGTTTTATTTGCATGGCCACATACTGGCAGAAACAGATGCCATTTGCTAAATGCCCAGGAGGCTCTGGGTCACCACAGGGAAAGTGTTTATTGGCTGTACAGTTGGCATAATCACTGGAAAAACTGATGATTGCATCTTCCCACATACATTTGGCCAGTTCAGTATCAGACCTGAAGGTCAGTTGGAACATTGATTTACATTCTTTCAAAGGTGCAAAGACGAAAACTAAATTGAATATAGAAGAGCAACCGGCAAGGATGGACGTCTCAACCAATAGTAGATTGGCTTCACCAGTTCTTTGTCTCAAGTTCTGAGTATCCTTTCTAAACACATGCTTTCTCCAGTAGTCTAGCTCACACATTGCAAATATATAAGGAATGAAAGATAATGGTATGTGCACAAAGTGCCACCAAGTTTGTTCCTGACATGCAAGCAAGAAAATCATCAGATAAACAGCTTGGAAAAAAACAGAAAATAAAATCAGGCACATTTTAGCTTCCATCCAGTTGGAGGATAAGAAATCAGTTGGGGTATCGTTTATCAGCTGAATGGCTTCCTTGTATATTTCAGGATCTTTCACAACAGCTTTCAGAGAGTCCGGAACACAAGTGTCAGAGAAAATTCCTGTGAGAGCTCTTTCATCATTTTCATTCACGGCTGCCAGGGACAGCAGATGTTTCCCGCCATATAGTATAGATGACTGGAAGTGAACCAAGACGTCTTCTGCTTCTTTAGCGTTGTTCCTCAGGAGCCTGTTGCACAGTTTTTCAAAGAACTGCTCATCGTCGGCTTCTAGATACGTTAGATGGCTGAGATACAGGGGCATTGGGCACGGCTTTAGCATGACGGGCACAATGGCCTTATGTGACATACAGTCCTGGAACATGGACAGATTGGCTTCAAAGAGGCACCAGCGACTCTGCACAAAATCTGGACTCAGCACCATCAACATTTTCTGACTCCTCTGAATGCTCTCAGTCATGTTTTCTATGATCGTCTTTCCTGCAGTAAAGTCACGATCATGAGAACAGATTTTAATGCTTGGAAATGTAACTTCCAGTCTGTGGATCAGCCGATGCACCCATCTAGAGTCCACGCCACTGAAGCTGATGAAAACATGGTACATGTCGTCCCCCGTGAGCTTAGGTACTGGGAAATAATCAGCGACACATGAGCTTGTTGAAGGTCCATTGTCACAATCTTGAGAATATTCCATTTTCTAAATCAGATTCCACCTGAGATGACGATGCAAAAAAAATAACTTTAGTCATTAGTGATTTTTCTGATTTAAATAAGCCAAATAGAAAGGCAAAGCAAAATATTAAATATTAAACAGTAATAATTAGAAAGCAAATAAAAAATATTATAAAGGATATTATAAGGGGTGCTGTAACACAACATATTAATCTTTATAATACAAGGAAATCTGGCAAAGGATTTTCTCTGCTAGTAGTAAAGAACTTTGTGAGAGACTGTCCTGGGGTGGCAGTGTCATAGATAGAGATCATAGGGCCCCATAGCAAAAGCTTTAATTGGGTATCTCTAAAAAAAGAAATATATATATATATATTTATGTATATGTATCGGATTTTGTGGATTATAAGACGCACTCCAAATTTTGAGGAGGAAGCTAGGAAGAAAATATTTCAATAAAATGTTGGTGCTTGTTATATTCTACTTTATGGTAGTGTACCTGGGGGGCAGTCGCTATGGAGTGGGGGCCCAAGTGACAGGATCACAGCTACAGGAAGCTAATGGAAGCAGGAGATGCTGCGGGTCCTAGGCTGGTAGGACGGGGTGTTCGGTGGCAGGAGTGGGGCGATGGTGAGGGCCCCAGGATGCTAAGATGGAGTGTATAGCAATGCAGGGGTTTCATCAACATTTTGCGAAAGCTCAGAGCCCTGCATCTTCCATACATTCTAATGTGGTGGACTCTCGAAAAATGACAGACAAAAGCAGCGCATGGGCAATTGAGATCTCAGAAGCCAAGACGATAACTCGATGCCGAGATTCTGGTCTGCATATGCCTGCCAGAGGCAGCCATTTTCCGGGAGTACACCGCATTGAAGAGTATGGAAAGTGCAGGGCTCTGGCCTTTCACAAAATGTCCTACCAGCCTGGTGCCCACAGCCATATTCCCACTCCTGTATCTGCCACCTCCAGTAGATTCTGGGACCCCACTCCACCGCAGCCTGTAAGCTCCACCGCAGCTACAATTCGAATTATAAGACGCACCCTTATTTTCCCAAACAATTGTGTCTCATAATCTGAAAAATATGGTTTATAATAATTTATCCCTAATGAAGCTCCTTAGTGTTCTCACCAGCAACCAAGAATACCCCTTTTATGGCCATTTTAAAGCATGATGCTCCCAAACTACCCACACTCACTGAGTATGGTATCCCAGAGTGAATCTCCGAAGATTTTCACTCCATATACACAGTGTAGTACCTGGCAGTATGAAGCTCCTAGTCATAAGCTACCCCACGCATAATGAGATCCTCCACAGCCTTCCAAACATGTTGCATATCAGCACAGCCCTTAAAGCAGTATGTGATCCAAAACTCATTATAGGAGCCCCCATTGACCCACACTCAGTATGGGAGCCACCCATGTAGTATGTGAACCACCACATCCCCTCACTCAGTATGAGAGCACTCATTTTTTATGGAACTCACCACAACTCCCTATTCAATATTATGCCCCCTACAGTCCTCCCACTTGGTATAATTAACTTAATGGCTCCTCACACAATATAATGGCACTTACCAGCCTCCTACACATTATAATGCCTCACAAGCCCCCACTAAATATTATGGCCCCCACCAAAACCTAATCAGTATGACTTGCCCCCACCAGCCCCATAATAAATGGGATTGGCCGCAGACCAGCTCCTCATTCTGTATGATGGCCTCTGCAAGTACTGACAAAAGGAAAAATAAGCACTACTCATCTTGTCCCATTCCCTCGACATGCTCCTCCAGTCTGTAAAGTGTTAGTATCAACAGTATCAATGTCCTGAGGAAGCGGATACCACTGAAATCGTGAGGATATGGAAAAGGGGCCTGGGACCAAGCAGCGCCAAGCCTTTCCTGACTCACAGGGCCCATAGCGGCTCCCCTGGGCGGTGATAACTATGCATAGGAGAGTAAACTTGACGGCAGAGCTGTTATGAAGTTATTTAGAGTACAGAAATACTGTCCACATTAGCAGCGTCAATGCAAACACCTGAATGCTAAGGCTGCCACCTAAGGCCTGTTTCACATTTCCGTTTTTTGACGGCAGGCCAAATCCACCAGAGCGGTTAAAAACGGATCCGCTTCCGCCATGGGCCAAACGGATGCCACTGGAACCGTGGTGTGGACGGATCCACTGGAGTCGGCATATGGGAAAAATTTAAAGGTCTTGAAAGGAGAGAGAGAGGAAGAGACATGAGCAATTGAAAATAATGGTCCGTCGCTCAGAAAAAACGTTTCAGAGTCTGTCTCCTCCACCAGGATCCATCAAAAAATGGATGTGATGGACGACCATATGGGGAAAAAACGGATCCGCCAAAAAAGGGGCGGATCCGTTTTTTTCTAAAAGTGGCAGATTTTGACTGACGTCAAAAAATGAAAATGTGAAACAGGCCTAAGCCAGCCAGCAAGATTTGAGGCATGACATCAGGAGTACGTGCTAAGGTTCACTATTGTGAATTGATGCACAGAGGAACAGAATAAGCTGGTGGTAGAAGGAGGATGCAACATCTCATTGACCTCTTTACTTTCTCCACTGGGATGCCGGGCAACAATGTCACAGCCTTTCTCCAACACTCTACCATGAATCTAAAGACCCGCTGGAAATATATGATGAGTGACCACATTATCCAGCCTAGTACAAACCCTCAGGCATCCCTCATGATACTGGTGAAGCAGAAGGATGTGAGTATGACAGATATCAGAGAATCAATTTGATGCAAATCAAATATGTACTGACTTTTTAGGAATTTGGGGAATTTGAACAATTTCTCAGTCAATTCATGCTAGTTGCCATAAATGGTTGCCACCTTTAAACATTGCAGAAAGTTGTGTCAGTCAGACTTAACAAACTCTGATAAGGCAGGACAGACTTCCCTATAATGTTTTGCAGCTATCACATCACATGGTATAGCACAGCCAATTGGAAATACTATCATAGCCTGTATAAAATCAGAGGCAGGGAATGCAGCAGCTATTTTGGAAATAATCTGAAAAAAGAGAGGACATTGCAGCTCACAGCTTAGTGGTAGAGCGAGGACTCCTAACAATAGCTGAAGAGAAGTTATTGTGAGGAGTCACGCATTATAGATGTATCTACAGCACCTTCCATTATCATTTCTCATCCCTCGGTTAAATTTGACGGACGTGGTTTTTTTTTACACCTGTTCTATGCAAACATTGTAATGTCTTCCATGGACAGTCCATATGCAAGCACAGTGCACCTTTGGAAATGCACTCTAGGGCTCCATGCTGCCGAGAGACAAAGCATAGGATAGATGATTGGTTTTAAGGACTATATAAGGCAGGTTTCACATTTGCACTTCAGGGAGCAGCGACGGCCTGCGCACAGCCGCCACTAAGCCCCGCCCCTGCCACGCCTCTGCCGGTAGCTCCGCCTCCGGGCGCATGACGCTGTATGCATCATGCGTCCCCTATCTTTATCACTGAGGATGCAAGCTGTGCGCAGTATGCATTTGGCGGTGCCTGCGTCCTTTTTACGGTGCGCCGAGCGCAACCAAATTGCAACAGGTTGCGTTTGGCGCTGGTCGGCACACCGTCAAAAAGACGCAGGTGCCGCCAAAATGCATACTGCGCACGGCCTGCGTTCTCAGTGATAAAGATAGGGGACGCATGACGCATGCAGCGTCATGTGCCCGGAGGTGGAGCTACTGCCAGAGGCGCGGCAGAGGGCGGGGCTTAGCGGCGGCCGTGCGCAGGCCGTCGCTGCGCCCTGAAGCGCAAATGTGAAGCCGGCCTAACACATGCCCATTTATTCAGATGATAAATGGTGGATGAAGGGGGAATATGGTTCACTCACCATCCGCAAGTCCAGGCGCTTAGTCTCTTCCGCAGCTTCTAATATCAGATATTGGCTGCAGTGCTGATGTCTCATCGACTGCCTATTAGTGATCTCAGCAACTCTACCTATGCAAATGAGACACTCTTCTCAGCGTCCTGAACTCACTGATTGGCTGTCACTGGGTCAACATGATATAAGTGCTACTGCCAATACCAGGCCCTGGAAGCAGCCGCGGAGACTCAGCAGCGGACCTAGAGAGGGTGCGTAAAGTGAGGTTTGTTGTTTTTATACACCCTGCGCCTGGAAAATTATGAAAGCGTTAAACACCTTTAAGCCTGTTGATCAGATGTACCTGCATTGCCCCAACCATTGTTATAACTCTCAAGAAGGAATGATATCCAGCACCAAAAGTGTAGTGTATCAGTGAGGCATCAGGAAGGCACACAGCATGAGAGAATATTGTGAGTGAAGGGGCTGTAGTAGAGGAGCCAAAAAGAGTGTGGTGCGCAGATTCATTCACTTACTGCTCCACAAAATGAGATGAATCAGTGAACACGGTGCAGCATCACCACAAGCCTACACTAGATGGCACTTTAGAGCCAAAATGCAGCTCTAGGATTTGCATCATACTTTCGGTTTTAGGCGCAACAAGTAGAGGTAGGAAAATGCAAGTGCAATATGTGAAGACAGAGAGAGTTATCATCAGTCAGTTAATGGGAATCTGTCACCAGGTTTTTGGCACCTAATCTGAGAGCAGCAAAATGTAGAGACAGAAACCCTAATTCCAATAATGTATCACTTACTAGTCTTGTTGAGGGAGCTATTGAGGGAGGGCTAAATTAACCCTTCACGGTTGAGCCAGTGATGTCCAAATTATTCCACAGAGTGTTGCTAGCAACTCAAATGACCACACGGAGACGGGGGTCTCTGTACGGGAGGATCGAGACAGATCACTAGTCCCCTTTATTTTAGTCACTTCTTTTATAATCTTTTGCTTAATTATGCAAAGTTCTCAACCACCAATAGTATCATGGTAATACTTCACTTTATAAGCCAATAATATTGCAAGAAAACCGGAAACTACATATATGTCCGTATCCAAAAGTAGTAAAATGGCATATTCTTCAGAATTCTACACCCCCGGTTCCCTTATCTTGCACCTGATGGGAACAGTCTGGTTTCATGACAACCTGAACTGTTTTCATCCTAATTACAAAAATTTATCTTACAGCAACAAAAATGGAGAAACAAAACCTTCAGAGAATGGATAAAACGAAACTTCAGCTTTGATTTTAGTTTTAACCCTTCACAGTCTAATTGCTTTTGCTTCAATAATATGTATATTTTATAAGCAGGATACTATTATTATTAGTCCAACCATGGCCAAAACACTTTGACAGCCTTCTACCTATGCACAGTGTGCAAAGAAATCTGACAATCAGAGCTGGGGTTATAACATAGCTCAGCATTCACTGTAAAGTGACACACTGCTGCAATCAGGGTCTCTGCACTCAGATGGAATAACAAAAACCTGGTCACAGATTCCCTGGAAAATGACATCGATATAAGAACTAATTAACAGTACTCTGTAGGACACTATATTGAACTGCTGCAGTTGGATCTGACTACTGAGTAACACTTCGGGAGACAATATAAGTATACTGACTCAGTAGTCAGAATCAATTGCAGCAGTTCAATGTTGTCTTCTACAGAGTATTGTTAATTAGTTCTTATGCAAGATGTCCCATCTGAGAGCAGAACGATGTATACAGTTATGCTCAAAAGTTTACATACCCCGGCAGAATTTTTCCTTTCTTGGCCTTTTTTCAGAGAATATCAATGATAACACCAAAACTTCTTCTCCACTCATAGTTAGTAGAGATGAGCGACTTTACCTTTTTTCTGGTTGAGTCGGTTTTCATGAAACCCGACTTTCGCAAAAGTCGGGTTGAACGAAATCGGTCGATTATCGTGAAAAGTCGAAGGCCGACTGAAACACAAAACCCAATGCAAGTCAATGGGGAAGAAAAGTCGGCAGTGAGTGGAGGACAGGAAACACACCTACAGTGCCCATTTGAATGCCAAAAACATCAATTCTGATTACTGAAGCTTTTCAATCTTAATTTTCTTCATAATACTAGTTACGCACTGAAAAATGGGGGTTATTTGGCTAAATTTGTGGGGGGGGGGGGGTAGGGCTGGCTACAGATTTTCATGTGCCCTGGGCCAAAGAGCGCCCCTTTAACACATGCCACAACTCATCATGCTCCGATACCGCAGAGAAATAGCGTAATAGTACAATGAAAAATACTTCACTTCTTACATCTCATGACTGATATCCATTTTTAATAGCTCCAAAAACGGACAGTATCTTACTCTATACAGTATTATGGCCACCGCATAGTGCACTATACAGAGTAATGAGGCCCATATATTTCTCCATACAGAATCATTGGTGCCATATAATGTTCCATACGGTATATGATGAGCTCCACATAATGCTACAGTATATGTTGGTCCCCATGGATGAAGCTCCACTGTTTTATGGGCCCAAATAATGCTCCATACATAATGGGCCCAATTTCTAATGCTCTAGTGTATAATGTGCCCTGTAAATGCTGCTCCAGTGTCTGATGTCCACCTTTGGAATGCTCCAGTGTATGGTAGGCCCCATATATCATTCTCCAGAGTATAGTGCTCCACAAAAATTGCTGTCCCAACATTGAAAACAATTAAATAAGTCTCTTTGCTATGGAATCCCTGTACT
This sequence comes from Dendrobates tinctorius, assembly GCF_039654945.1. Taxonomy (NCBI): domain Eukaryota; kingdom Metazoa; phylum Chordata; class Amphibia; order Anura; family Dendrobatidae; genus Dendrobates; species Dendrobates tinctorius. The sequence goes on along the minus strand of NW_027361761.1, from coordinate 15,610,887 downwards.
AGTCTGGACTCCTCATCGTCCCCATCGTCCATCTCACTGCACTTGGCTGTTTAGGCAGAGGGAGTACAGACGTGATGTCATTGCGCTCTCTGATCAGACTATCACTGTCAGGAAACGCGGAAGACGTCATGGTGGTGGAGCAGGGAGAGGTAAGTATTTCAACTTTGCAAGTGCTGTGATACTGAGCAAGCAGGGGGGCCCACTCTTTGGCAACGGCAGTGGCACAGGGCCCCTCTAATAGTACGGCGGCGTGTGGTGGTGTGTCTGACGGGGGTGTCTGACGGCGGGTGGGGGTGGGGAGACACTTTTGCGTACTATGAGGGGCCCTGTGCCAGTACCGTCGCCCATGAGTATGCCCCCCCACCAGCTCAAGGAACCTGCACCTTCATCTGCACCTTCCTCTTTGTCACCATGTAAGGTGGTATAGTATGCGGGAAGGGGAACCTGAGTTTCCGCTGGGTCAGATTCTGGCTGTATAGAGTGTGAGGGGAATGTAGTGGTCTGGGTCAATGTACCAGCAGAATCATCTAGCAGTGGCTGGGCATCAGTGCACTTGTGGTGTCCCCAGGAGTACGGTCGCCATAGTGGCATTACCTTCCTTCTAGGGAGTGTGATGTCATGCTTGGGAGCAACGAAGGATCTCTCTAGCAGTTAAACCAACACACAACACATTTCCCACTCCACGCCAGCAGGGAGATCTCTGAACATGACAGCTGAGGAGCTGCTCTCTGTGGTCGGGAGGAGGTAAGTTAGGCCATTCTGTGCAGGGAAGGGGAAGTGTGTGGACGTGAGAAGGGGAGCTGGAGGATGAGCAGAGTTAAGGCTCACTCCTAGCTGGAGCGCATGGTCCGGATTCCGGTCTCCAATTTTGTAGGGACACTGACGTTCCTGCAGCAGAATCCGGAGGAAGTAGCAGCTGTAAATGCTCTGTACCCAACTGAGGCTCGGAGGCCCCAGCATCGACGTGTGTGAGCCAGAAGGAAAAGACTACGGCTGCCAGCCATACGAGAAAGTTCCAAAAGACAGTCATCAGGGGGAACTCCATTGAACTCAGCACTGCGAGTACCTCAGATAAGCGCTAGAACGGAGGCCACACTACCTATCTGTAGAGAGAGAAATCTAAATTGGCTTCCAGGCTGACCAACTCCTTCTCCATCTGTACTCTGGGTCCTGGACAGCACCTACCAAGTACAGGTAAAGAAACTGCACAACAGTGTCTGTCATCTTTCTCCTGCGCCTGGCGCACGGCTCAGCTACATCCTGCACTGCACACCATCTCCCAACTCTTTCATCTGCCCTGCGACTATGGCCCTACCTGTGCAGGTCTTCTACATCTTAGCTGAACCACAACATCTGTCGCACAGAAGCGACACTGCAGCGCTGGTCAATCTAACCAGAAACCAGGGGTGGCGTCACGTATCATTCACCTATAAACGTAATTCACCCCTTTGCATGGACGCCCAGGGCCACGGAACGGGTCACCACCACCGTGACACATCCCTGTGAGACACCGGCCCGGTACTGATTAACCCCATTGCCCTGGCTGGCCACCCACACTCCATGTCAGATTCATCTTAGACTGGGGAATTCAAGATTTGACTTGATAACCCAGGCATGGTATGATAGAAAGAGCTACATGGACTAATGTGAAGTGTGGCCTGCTGCCTCATTCAGTTTGGGTGTGGGTGCAGGACACAAGGACCAGGAGCCAGCACTTGACCAGGAGCCAGCACTTGATCACTCAATGCTTGCATTTTTTGAAACTTCAGAAGAGGCGAGCATATTTGATGGAGTCTGTTTCGGCAATGTAAGCCAAAAGCAGTTCCTCATGCTCTGCCTTTAAAAGCGGTTAACCTACTCCCAGAAAAGGTATCATTCCAGGCGTTCTGGAGCCAGACCATGACGCAGGCTCAACACCTCCTGCCTTAGCTGCTATTGTGCTTTTGCCACTACCAGCAGATGCACCGCCACCATCATCACCAGCTGGCCCCACCGCGCCCACGTCCGCGGCCTCTTCCACCAAACTTCAACATTTTGCACAAAATAGACACAAAATAACATCAGATATATGGCACTGTATCAGAAATGTGCAGCTCTATTCAGTCAAAGGATAATTGTCAATTTCCATATATATTCCATCAGTCACACAGAGACGCTCACAGGCTCAGTATGGATTAGACAAGAATATAAAAAGTAGACAAAGTGTACAGTATCATCAGAAAGCTGGTATATATAGCATAGTTTAAACATTAACAATGTACGTATATATATCAGGAGTAGTGTTGAGTCACCACAGGAGGCAAGTTCGTTGAATGTTCGTCGAACCCCATTGAAAACAATGGCAGGCAAACACAAACACATACAAACACATAGAAAACAATTACAAAACACCTTAAAAGGTGTCCCAAAGCAGAGAAAATGCTCAGAAGACAAAAATTACATATGGAAAAGGGCAACTACATTTAGAAAAGAGGTGGAGGAGTAAAAGGAGGAGGTGGAGGAGACACAGATATAGGCTTGTCATTCCCTTATGAAGTCAAGAAAGGCTGGAATAAAAATGTAAAATACCAACAAAAAAAAAAAATTCTGAAATCGAACATGATCATATACCGTCGGACTTCCCACCAATAAATTATGCCAACTGGCGATCGGGCGGCATTATTCCCACGAACCTCCAAACAGCGCCCATGAAGGCAAAGTGTTTGCTTTCTGGGGGCAGTATGATTGCAAAGCTGAACCTTAAAGGAATGTCCAAAAGGGCAACACCAGGAGTGGAGCCTGCGGCTTAATTGGACTCCACCCGGGAAACCTCAACCATGCCACCTCAAGAAAAGATGCACATATTGAAAGCTTTGTCGATTGTGTGTGTGGTGTGGTATGTCCGTTTGTAGTTGTGCTAGCAATTTGTCAGCTTTATTCCGTTAACGAACGAGACTCCGGCATGCCCCCGCGGTACGTGTCAAGCTTACTAGAGGGATATGCAAGGCTCTGGCACAATCTTGGTCTATCATGACGTTACATGTCCGGGGCTGCATGCGCGCTACACTGAAAGGACCAGCTTTTGTCGCTTACAGGTGCAGATAACCAGCAGAACACCGTTAGTGATGGGGATCTGTGATTCCAATTATTCCCCGCGAACAATGATTTCCCAGTAAGTGCAGGTCAACCGCAATTCCTAAATTAGGCCTAACTGGCATTCCTGAAAAAATGCAAAAAATTATGTGTCCAAACCACAGTTGCTGTAGCTTGCTTAACAGCTCGGCAGCCGTTCTCAGGCCCAGTATGGATTCGACAAGATTCTAGAAAGTTGATAAAGGGTACAGTTTCACCGGGTAACACGTATATATGTAGCATAGTATACACATTAAAAACCTATGTCTATATATCAGGAGGCAGGCTCAGATGGTCTCAGGCCCAGTATGGATTAGACATGATTGGACAAAGGTGAGAAAGGGTACCGTATCACTGGATAACAGGTATGTATAGCATAGTTTACACATTAAAAACCTATGTCTATATAACAGGAGGCAGGCTCAGACGGTCTCAGGCCCTGTATGGATTACACGTGATTGGACAAAGGTGAGAAAGGGTACCGTATCACTGGATAACAGGTATGTATAGCATAGTTTACACATTAAGAATGAAGGTCTATATAACAGGAGGCAGGCTCAGACGGTCTCAGACCCAGTATGGATTAGACGTGATTGAACAAAGGTGAGGAAGGGTACCGTATCACAGGATAACAGGTATGTATAGCATAGTTTACACATTAAAAACCTATGTTTATAGATCAGGAGGCAGGCTCAAACGGTCTCAGGCCCAGTAAGGATTTGACCAGCTTGTAAAAAGTTGAGAAAGGGTACATTATCACTGGATAGCAGGTATATATAGCATAGTTTAAATATTTAAAATCTCCGTGTTCTCAGTATGGATTAGACAACAATCTAAAAAGTAGAAAAAAGGAAATGCATTTGAAGCGTACACCAGTATACACTTTTGGTGGTATTTTTAAATCTTCATGTATATTTCTGTCTCAGTAAGACAGTCCAGACTCTCCGCAATAGGAAATGAGATGCATACAATTATTGACATAAATTCTAGTGATTGCAGAAAACTAGGAATTCCTATTCATGGGATAAACTTCCGTCACAATTCTCAGAGGCGATGCAGACCCTTAATTAATTAGTGTGTGGAGACAGCGAAAACCTTTCTTTATGAAGAAAGTGTTGCTGTATCGCAGTACCGTTGATCCCATCGCCATTACTCATATCCATCCAATTTTGATCACAGGTAGAGATCTAAACATGGTGCTCACTGCCTATCATGCTCTGTCACATAACTTTGGAGTGCAAAAGACAGAAGCCACAGGCCGTAGGCGGTTCATTTGGATTTTCATGAGAGGGCACATTTAAAAATGTACGCTGGAATGTCACACGTCTGTGGGTAGGAAAACTGAAAGCTGATGAGAAACCACCACTGCATCTCATTGTGAGTCGACGTCCATAAGAAATGGAAGCCATTGATCATCTGAAGCTACATCCCGGCCAGCGGGACAGGGCATTGCTACGCCTTAACCATCATCTTCTATCAGTTCACCAAATTTGTAGTGGCAGTCCCAGTGAAGGATTTGACAGCCCAGACTACACAGCGGAGGAGCAGGGAGAGGTAAACATTGAAAATGATGGGGCCCTGCCCAAGCAAGGGGGGCCCACTCATGGGCGTCGGTACTGGCACCGGGCCCCTCATGGTACGGTGGTGTGTCTGACTGCGGGTGTGCACCCCCACCGTCAGAGACACTTGATTGCACTATGAGGGACCCTGTGCCAGTGCCCACGCCCAAGAGTCGGCCCACCCACCTGTCCAGGGCAATGGCACTCGCACGGTTGCGTGCGCTAGGTGGTGACCCCGGCCATGGGGGAGGAGGCAGCCCAGTTAGGGAGGTTTACAAAATGCATATGTTGATGTGGGACATTCACCTGCTGCTAAAGGCGAAACTGGTCAAGTCCCAGGAAGAGGCGGACCAAAGAAAGCCATTTTTCTGTCAACCTATGTGTCATCAGGGTAAGGTGTGACAAAATCCTTGGAAACCCATGCATGGTTCATTTTAATGAAGGTTAGATCATCCACATTTTGGGTCGACAGACAGGTCCTTTTTTCTGTCAGGATTGATAAAGCAGCACTGAAGACTCTTTCCGATAGCACACTTGCAGCTGGGCAAGCGAGCTCCAGTTAGGCATATTGTGCCAATTCAGGCCAGGTGTCCAGTTTAGCGGCCCAATAGTCAAATGGGAATGACCTGTGAGGGAGAACATCGATATGGGAGGAAAAGTAGTTTGTAACCATAGTTGACAAGTGCTGTCTCCTGTCACTTTCAATTGATGCAGTATTAACAGTCGTGTGAGCGGGACTTGAAAAATCAGTCCACAACATGGTCATGAAACCCCTGTCTCCAACGCCACTTCTGATGTGTGCACCACCAACACCTCTTCCAAGTTGCTCCCGGCCCCTACGACTCGTGTGACAACCATCACCGCTGCTGTGTGCTGGGAATGCAGAGTTGCTTGTTTGTTAGCAAACATTAGGTCAAGGTTCTCCTGTGGCATGATGTTTTGGAATTTGCCTTTATAGCGTGGATCCAGGATGCTGGCCAACCAGTAGTCATCATCGTTCATCATTTTGGCAATGCGGAGGTCCCTTTTTAGGATCTGCAAGGCATAATCTGACATGTGGGCCAATGTTCCCAGTGTCAATGATGCACTGCAAGTGCTGGGTGGAAGAGCACTTTCAGGCAAATCCACATCCCTCCAGTCACGCACAAACCCAGTAACAGACATTGCCACGCCAACATTTTCTCTTGCCCCATGAGAAGCATCCTCCTCCCCTAAATAATCATCCCCATCATCATCCTCCTCCTCCTCTCCTTCCTCCACCTCGTCCATGACAGTTCCCTGAACAGACAATGGCTGACTGTCATCAAGGCTTCCCTCCTCCTCTTCCTCATCATCCTCGGCTGCAGACGCCTGCTCCTTGATGTGTGTCAAAGTTTGCATGAGCAGAGGCATAAGTGGGATGCTCATGCTTATGATGGCGTCGTCTGCGCTTACCTGCCGTGTGCATTCCTCATAACATTGAAGGACTTTACAGAGGTCTTTCAGCTTCGACCACTGCACACTTGTCAACTCCATGTCTGCCCTCAAAGTGCCTGGCCGTGTATCCTCCCACAAATGCATTACGGCCTGCCTCTGTTTGCACTGCCGCTCAACTATGTGCAGGGTGGAGTTACACCTTGTTGCAACGTCGATAATTAGGCGGTGCTTGGGAAGGTGGAGCAATCGCTGCAGCTTCTGCATACGACTGTAGTGTATCGGCGACCGGCGGATGTGCGAGCACAGTCTTTGAACCTTATGGAGCAGGCCTGTTAACTCCGGATAATTAGTGAGGAAGCACTGCACCACCAGGTTCAAGGTGTGAGCCAAGCAAGGTATGTGTCTGAGTTTTGAAAGGGCTATGGCTGCCACAAAATTCCGGCCGTTATCACTGACTACCTTGCCTGCCTCAAGATGTACACTGCCCAGCCATGACTCAGTTTGACGCTGGAAGTAGTCGGCAAGTACCTCCGCCGTGTGTCTGTCGCCCAAACACATCATCTGCAACACAGCCTGCTGACGCTTTCCACTAGTTGATCGATAGTGGGAAAAATCGTGTGCACCACTGTCAGCTGCGGATGCAGTGCTCGTGCGACTGTGCTCTGTGGACGAGCTTTCACTTCTGGAGGAGGAGGAGGAGGGTCGAATGCCTACAGCCAACTGTTTCCTATACCGTGGGCTAGGCAGCACTGTGCCATCACAGCTGTCCCCTGTGGACCCTGCATCCACCACATTAACCCAGTGCGCAGTGATGGACACGTAACGGCCCTGGCCATGCCTACTGGACCATGCATCATTTGTGAGGTGCATCTTTCCACTCACTGATTGCTTGAGTGCATGGACAATGTGGTCTTTCACATGAAGGTGGAGGGCTGGGATGGCTTTGCGAGAAAAGAAGTGGCGACTGGGTAGGCCATAGCGTGGTACTGCGTAGGCCATGAGTTCGCAGAAAGCTGCGCTTTCAACCAACCAATAGGGCATCATCTCTAACGAGATTAGTTTGGCAATGTAGGTGTTCAAACCCAGTGTACGCGGATGAGAGGATGAGTACTTTCTTGTCCTACTCATTGTCTCTGGTAGGGTGAGCTGGACTTGAGAGCTGCATATGGTGGAACTAGCAGTGGACATGGCGGACTGAGAGAGGGTTGATGATGGTGATGGAGTTGGTGTTCTTTCTGATAGCCTAGATTCAGTCTTTCATTGCAATAACAGTGTGATTCCCTGACTGATTTGCCCTTGCGACTACAACTCAACATTTGCTGCTGGTGGTGTGCTAACCGGTGGACTTACAGTGGGGGAAGCAATGTAGCGTTGCTGACTACCTTCTTTGGGAGCAGTAGCACATGTGGTACGTGAGTTTTGGTAGTCCGTCCATGCTTGCAAGTGCATGGTGGTTAAATGTCTTAGCATGCAACTGGTATTCAAATTTCTCAGATTTTTCCCTCGGCTAAAGGTCTTTGCGCACTTCTTACAGATAACCTTTGCCTGATCATTAGGATTTTGTTCAAAAAAGTGCCACACTGCACTCTTCCTACTATGGAAGACATTTTGAGGCCTTGCACGCTGTGCTATTTTGACCGTCTGGCCAAGCTGTCCTGCAACACTTTTGGTTTTTGTAACCCGTTTTTGGACTGCTCCGGGCCTGCCAGATAACAGCTGTTGCGATGTCGATGCCCGCTGCGGATGCTCCTCCTCCTCTTCTGAGCTATTGGCAGCAGCACCCTCTACCCCCAATGGATGCCAATCTGGGTCAACAACTGGGTCATCCATCACCTCCTCTTCAATGTCATGTGCACGTTCCTCTGTGTCACCGTGTCACCGTGTATGGTGGTACAGTATGCGGGAAGGGGCACCTGAGTTTCATCTAGGTCAGATTCTGGCTCAGTACACTGAGAGGACAATGTAGTGCTCTGAGTGAATGTATCAGCAGAATCATCTATCAGTGGCTGTGCATCAGTGCACTCCATGTCAGATTCATCTTTGCCTGGGTTATTCACGATTTGACTTGATAACCCAGGCATGGTATGTGCAAACAGCTCCATGGAGTAATCTGTAGTGTGGCCTGCCGCATCCTTCAATTTTGGCTGGGGTGAAGGACACAAGGAAAGGTGTGGTTCATGATCATGAGCCTCCAATGATGACTCAGTGCTTTTATTTTTTAAAACTTCAGAAGAGGAGGCGATAGAGCTGGAGGATGAGTCAGCAATGTAAGCCAAAATTTGCTCTTGAAGCTCTGGCTTTAAAAGCGGTTTACCTACTCCCAGAAAAGGGAGCCTTCGAGGCCTTGTGAAGCCAGACGATGACGCAGGCTCAACACCTCCTGCATTAGGTGCTATTTTGCTTTTGCCACTACCAGCAGATCCACCACCAACACCAACACCATCATTACCAGCTGCCAACCCCCGCCCACTTCCATAGACTCTTCCACCACACTTCCTCATTTTTGGGGAAAATGTACCCAAAAAACCACCAACTATATGGTATTTTAAAACAAGGTACAAGGTGTATATAGTAGTGGGGAGAATTTGAATCTCTCTAGTCTTCAGGACACAGTTGGATTCTGTAAGGCCCTGTTTATTTTACACCGCAATGTGACAGGCAGATTATGGATGGTGTAAGAAAGGTGGATAGAGGACTGTGGAGAATTGGAATCTCTCTAGACTTCAGGACACAGTTGGATTCTGTCAGGCCCTTTTTATTTTACACCGCAATGTGACAGGCAGATTATGGATGGTGTAAGAAAGGTGGATAGAGGACTGTGGAGAATTGGAATCTCTCTAGACTTCAGGACACAGTTGGATTCTGTCAGGCCCTGTTTATTTTACACCGCAATGTGACAGGCAGATTATGGATGGTGTAAGAAAGGTGGATAGAGGACTGTGGAGAATTAGAATCTCTAGACTTCAGGACACAGTTGGATTCTGTCAGGCCCTTTTTATTTTACACCGCAATGTGACAGGCAGATTATGGTTGGTGTAAGAAAGGTGGATAGAGGACTGTGGAGAATTGGAATCTCTCTAGACTTCAGGACACAGTTGGATTCTGTCAGGCCCTGTTTATTTTACACCGCAATGTGACAGGCAGATTATGAATGGTGTAAGAAAGGTGGATGGAGGACTGTGGAGAATTGGAATCTCTCTAGACTTCAGGACACAGTTGGATTCTGTCAGGCCCTGTTTATTTTACACCGCAATGTGGCAGGCAGATTCTGGATGTTGTAAGAAAGGTGGATAGAGGACTGTGGAGAATTGGAATCTCTCTACACTTCAGGACACAGTTGGGTTCTGTCAGGCCCTGTGTCTATAACACCGCAATGTGACTGGCAGAAATTGCCTAGTGTATGACAAACTACAAGGTGTATATAGAATTGGGCAGAATTGGAATCTCCCTAGAGTGTAGGTCTGTAAGAACGGACAAAATCCTTGGCTTTTCCTTACAGAGTCGCACTCTTAGATAGCTTCAATTTGGCCATGATAACAGCCGTTACACGGTACTGAGAGAGGAGCGTGCACGTACACTGATGTACGGTGTATGTAAAATTGTCAAGCTCCATGTTTTTGTATACGGACGGACACATGCTGTCTCTCTCTAGTTTTGAATGTAATCAAACAGCAAATATACTAAACTGTTTGAAAAATGGACAAAACTATAAGGTGTAGGTCTGTAAGAACGGACAAACTCCTCGACTTTTCCTTACAGAGTCACACACGTAGATAGCTTCAATTTGGCCGTGATAACAGCCGTTACACGGTACTGAGAGAGGAGCGTGCACGTACACCGCTGTACGGTGTATGTAAAATTGTCAAGATCCATGTTTTTGTATACAGACTGACACACGCTGTCTCTCTTTAGTTTTGAATGTAATCAAACAGCAAATATACTAAACTGTTTGAAAAACGGACAACACTATAAGGTGTGGGTTTGTAAGAACGGACAAACTCCTCGACTTTTCCTTACAGAGTCACACACGTAGATAGCTTCAGTTTGGCAGTGATAACAGCCATTACATGGTACTGAGAGAGGAGCGTGCACGTACACCGCTGTACGGTGTATGTAAAATTGTCAAGCTCCGTGTTTTTGTATACGGACTGACACATGCTGTCTCTCTCTAGTTTTGAATGTAATAAAACAGCAAATATACTAAACTGTTTGAAAAATGGACAAAACTATAAGGTGTAGGTCTGTAAGAACGGGCAAACTCCTCAACTTTTCCTTACAGAGTCACACACGTAGATAGCTTCAATTTGGCCGTGATAACAGCCGTTACACGGTACTGTGTGAGGAACGTACACCGCTGTACGGTGTGTGAAAAAGTGAACGCTCACTACCTCACCAGGACAAAACAATACAATTTGGATTGCTTTTAAAAAGCAGTTTGAACACCAGTGTGCACACAGCAATGCAGCTAGCCTTAAAAGGCAGGCTAATCACCACCAGCGCTGCTGCACAAAAGCAAAAATCTTCACCTTTCACTGCACAGTAACTACAGTGAAAAGTACTAGCAGCAGAAGCAGTTTTTTTTTTCTTTTTGCCTTCCTAACGCTCTCCCTACAGAATTGGCAGCTGCAGCAGCTCTCCCTATTCTGAGATCAGCATGAGTAACATGGCGGTCGGTGTCCCCGCCCTTTTATACCCCCTGTGATGCCACACAAAGCAAGCCAATCACTTGCATGCCCTTCTCCAAGATGGTGTTGACCGCTGCCTATGTTATCACGTTGCCTAGAGTGTCTGTTCTTCCTGATTGGCTGAAAAAGGGCGCTAAAGCATATTTTGAAACGCGACTTTGGTGCTAAAGTCGCCGACCTCATGGCCGACCTCACGCTAAGGTCGAGTTTCATTTCATGAAACCCGACTTTGGCGAAAGTCGGCGGCTTTTGAATTTTTTCGACCCGTTACGCTCAACTCTAATGGTTAGTGGTTGGATGAAGCTATTTATTGTCAAACTACTGTGTTTTCTCTGTTAAAATCATAACGACAACCCAAAACATCCAAATTACCCTAATCAAAAGTTCACATACTCTGATGATTTTGGCCTGATAACATGCACAGAAGTTGACACAAACGGGTTTGAATGGCCATTAAAGGTAACATCCTCACCTGTGACCTGTATGCTTTTAATCAGTGTGTGCATAAAAGTTAAATGAGTTTCTGGGATCCAGACAGACTCTTGCATCTTTCATCCAGCCACTTTTTAAAAAAATTGCCAGGAAAATTGTTCAGGCTGCAAAGAAAAACCCACAGATAACATCAGCTGAAATATTGTACTCTCTGAAAACTAATGGTGTGGCATTTTCAAGATGCACAATAAGGAGGCACTTGAAGAAAAATGGGCTACATGGTTGAGTTGCCAGAAGAAAGCCATTACTGCGCAAATGCCACGAAGTATCTCGCCTACAATACGAAAAACAGCACAGAGACAAACCTCAAAACTTCTGCAACAAGGTAATTTGGAGTGATGAGACTAAAATTTAACTTTTTGTCCACAACCATAAACATTATATTTGGAGAGCGGTCAACGGGGCCTATGATGAAAGGAACACCATTCCTGCTGTAAACATGGAGAAAAAACACAAAAATTGAGCTTGGTTTGAGTTGGTACACATGCAGCATATATTTTGCTCACATGGCCAAAAAGCATACAAAAACCTACAAAAGACAAAATGAAAAAAACCCTGCTATAATTAAATAAGTAAAAAGCAAAAGTGCATTTAAATCATACAGAGTTCTTAGTAATACTGTATTTGATCAAACATAGCATAAAAGCCGTCCCACCATCGACAAGGTGACTCTGCGGTCGGGGCGGTCCTACACTGTCTAGTATTAATAACCTTATCACGTGTCAAAGTTGACGTCTGTGTGAATAATGGCAGACACGGACCGGGTTCCAACCACTAGGAACTCTGTCAGGGGAAGCCTTTAAATACAATTTCCAGCTCAGGAGAGGGATGCCACACCCCATCTTGCACAGAATGCAAAAATACTCCGTGGGTCCTGCTATCTATGATCCAGTCCTACTCCAGTCCTGCTTCCCATGTTCCTGCTCCGTCCTGCTAGCTATGCTCCAGTCCTACAGTCCTACTCCAGTCCTGTCTCCAGTGATCCTGCTTCGCCCTGCTGTCTATACTCCAGTCCTGCAGTCCTACTCCGGTCCTGTCTCCAGTGATCCTGCTCTGTCCTGTTGTCTATGCTCCAGTCCTGCAGTCCTACTCCAGTCTTGTCTCCAGTGATCCTGCTCTGTCCTGTTGTCTATGCTCCAGTCTCGCAGTCCTACTCCGGTCCTGTCTCCAGTGATCCTGCTTCGTCCTGCTATCCTTGGTCTGGCCCTGCAATCCTACTCTGACCCTACCTCCTATAGTCTCATGCTCCTACTCCAGTCTGTTCTGAGCCACCCCTCTCGGTACCGGCTATCGTGGTACCATAACCCCTGGGCCTGCTCCTAACGATCCCTGTATAGGGGTCAGCTCCACCTGGCAGCTCGCCTGCGGCCCCTTGGTGCCACGGTCCAGAGGGTCCACTGTTGTGAATTTGCTTTCTGGCCTCCCTCTGGTTATTGCTGAAGGTAGTGGAGCTGGTGGGTTTGACAAAGGGGTGGCGGGTTCTCTTTCTGGGCTCCCTCTGGTGGTTACTGGAGGTAAAGGAGCTGATCTGATTGACAGAGGCTTGCCACCTGATGATGAGGAGAACAATTGGAGATCTGGGGTTTCAGATTGGGATTTAAGACAGCCGACGCCCTCTGTCCCTGTTGGTGATTTTTGCTTCCTTGCCTCCTGAGGTCTGATGTATCCAGCTCTTTCCCTGCATGGTCCAGCTAAGTGATTCTTTTGCTTTTCTGTTTGCATTTGATTTGGTTCTGTCTATCCCTGCTTTATGCGGGTCAGCCAGCTTCGGCTGGGGCTGTGCTGAATCACCGCCCATATATTGCTGCTTGTGCCAGTTTGTTTTGTCCCCTGTTAGAATGGTCTCTATTTACTCTGCTTTCAGAATCTACCAGAGTGCTGATATAGTGGGAGGCGAAGTCGTGTGACTTCAGGTTTTTTTTGCATCAGACGTGTTGGACCTTTTGCAGGGTTTTTTGTGTGATTGCAGACAGTGTCTATCCTTTTCTGTCCTGTCTAGTCGGTGTGGGCCCCATCATTTGCTCAGTCTGTTTTTCTGCCTACGTTTGTGTTTTCATCTTGTCGCGGCAACTGTATATGTTTGGGGGCTATCTTTACCTTTGGGGTCTGCTCTGGGGCAATTTAGATTTCCCTTTTCTTGTTTAGGCTTAGTTAGGTCTCCGGCTGTGCCGAGGCGTCTAGGATCATCGTAGGTACGCTCCACGGCTACTGCTAGTTGTGTGGATAGGACTAGGGGTCTGCAATCCGCTTTGCTACCAACCTCTCTGGTTTTCTGTGGCTTAGCTTGGGATTTTCCTCATCTGTCCAGCCATGGTAACAGTACGATCAGGCCATGGACTCCGCCGGTTCTACTGCTGCTACCCAAAAGGAGTTGCTCTTTTTGTTTGAGAATCAGGGATGCATCATGTCTTTGTCGGCCTTGCAGGTGGCTGATCCTGGAAATGCCACTCAACTGGCCAGTCTTCAACAGGAGCTGGGTCAGCAACGAGATACTCAAGCCCATATTTTGAGTTACATGGCCTCCATTGATAGCCGCTTGTCGGTCCTCCAGTCTGCCACTGCGATCCCGACTCCTCCCCCCGTGTCTACAGCTCTCCCGGCACCCCGCCTTGCCAAGCCGCCTCGGTTTACTGGTGATCTCAAGCTCTGCAGGGGGCTCTTAAATCAGTGTAGCCTCCATTTTGAATGGTTGCCTCAGCAATATCGCTCTGACCGGGCCAAAGTGGCCTTCATTATGTCCCATCTGGAGGGAGAGGCCCTGTCTTGGCTGAACCCTCTCTGGGAACGGGACGACCCCGTTGTCTGGAGTCTTACAGTCTTCTTGGATACTTTTCGCAGGGTTTTCGATGAGCCGGGTCGGTTAGCCTCTCTCACCGAGTCTCTTTTTAACGTACATCAGGGTTCTCTCACGGTCGGACAGTACGCGATCCGCTTTCACTCTCTCTCCTCAGAGCTCGGCTGGAATAACGCGGCTTTGGTAGGGGCATTCTGGCGCGGCCTTTCGAGCAGAATAACGGATGAACTCGCGGGTCGGGATACCCCGACCACCTTGGAGGACCTTATCTTGCTGGTCACCTGCATTGACCTACGCTTCAAGGAGAGTACTCGGGAGTCAGCGAGAGACAGGAGCTCCACTAGACCAGCTTCCCTTTCCACCCGGTCTGCTAGTCCCCGTCCTGCCGGGTCCTCTTCTCCCTCCTCGGACAAATCCATGCAGGTAGATTGCCCCAAGTTGGATGAGTTGCGTCGGAGAAAGAGGATGGCACAAGGCCTATGCCTCTATTGCGGAGGTTCATCACACTTTGTCCGCACCTGTCCTGAGAAACCGGGAAACTCCTCCACCTAGGTCAGGTAAGAGAGGCCTCTCTATGTGCTACTACGTGGATTCAGGCTTGGCAGGTAACTTCATCTGGCGTGAAGAGGTGGACAAATACCAAATTCCCGTGGTTACCTTATGTAATCCTCACCTGATTGCCACAGTGGATGGCATACCGCTACAGGAGACCGTCACTTTGGTCACTGAGGAAGTGGAGTTGCAAGTCGGAGCCTTACATCGAGAGAAAATAGCCTTTAACGTTTCACCCAAGCTCTCCCAGGGTGATTCTACTCGGTCTTCCTTGGTTAAGGACTCATCAGCCTGTTCTCGACTGGTCTTCAGGGGAGGTACTCCGCTGGGGGCACCCATGCCAAGCTCGCTGTCTGACTCCTGTCCGTCTGGCGGCCGCTCCTCTACCACCTCCAGACCTTCTGGGCCTTCCTTCAGCCTACAGTTCCTACGCTGATGTCTTTGATAAGAAGGAAGCGGAAGTTCTTCCTCCACACCTGCCTTTTGACTGCCCAATTGAACTAATCCCTGGTTCAACACTCCCAAAGGGCAGAATCTACTTCCTGTCTCCCGCAGAGACCGTAGCCATGTACGAGTACGTCTGGGAGAACCTCGCCAAAGGCTTTGTAAGGAAATCCTCCTCGCCCACGGGAGCCGGGTTTTTCTTTGTCAAGAAAAAGGATGGATCTCTACGGCTGTGCATTGACTATAGGGGCTTGAACGAGATTACCATCAAGAAAAGGTATCCTCTTCCACTCATTTTGGAGCTGTTTGACCGTCTCAGAGAGGCTCGGGTCTTCTCCAAGCTAGTCCTCAGGGGAGCCTATAATCTGGTCCGTATCCACGCAGGTGACGAGTGGAAGACGGCTTTCAACACTCGAGACGGCCATTATGAGTACCTGGTCATGCCCTTTTGTCTCTGCAATGCTCCTGTGGTGTTTCAAGAGGTCGTCAACGAGATCTTCCAGGACCTCTTGTACTCCTGTGTGGCCATGTACTTGGATGACATCCTCGTCTTCTGTCCGGATCTCTCGTCCCACAGAAAGTGTTTGCCTGGTGTTAGAGCGTCTTCGGGAGAATCGCTTGTATGCTAAGA
The DNA here is from genome assembly GCF_039654945.1 of Dendrobates tinctorius. Lineage (NCBI taxonomy): Eukaryota > Metazoa > Chordata > Amphibia > Anura > Dendrobatidae > Dendrobates > Dendrobates tinctorius. The sequence continues at coordinate 15,595,203 of NW_027361761.1, read as the reverse complement.
TAGAGAAATGTCTCTTTGAGCAAACCTCTCTGCCTTTTCTGGGATACATTATCTCCGACGCTGGATTAAGGATGGATCCCGAGAAGTTGACTGCCATTCTCAAATGGCCTTGCCCCGTCAGAGTAAGGGCGATACAACGGTTTCTCGGATTCGCCAATTATTACAGGCAATTCATTTCTCACTTTTCCGCAATAACCAAACCTATTTCTGCTCTCAAAAAGGTAAAGGAAGCATATGGCCATAAAATCACAAAGCTTTATTTAAGTCAATACAAAAAATGACATAGACAGTTTAAAAATTGGATACATATCCAATATGGTACTGCAAAGTGTATATGTCATTAGCAATGAAATACAAGCAGTTGTGAGTTACATGCTGCACAAAAGTAGAACAGTATGAAAAATAAATAAAACAGCACCACTTCTGAATAAATTGTGAACACAATAATTCTCTAGTATAATACCAATATTACTCCTATTTTTAAATGATTACTACATGATGGTGAGGATTAAATATACAAAAATATATGACAATATCCACACTGGGCAGGTGTCACCTCCAACTAGGCGACAGCAAGACAAATACAGTATATATCTTAAATAAAGTAAAGGACATGTACAAGATATATTGTCTCAATAGGATTAATAAACATCACATATGTCAGGTATGTTGCCTCAAGAGGATTAATAAACCTGCCAAGTGTAGACTGTGTCAACCATAGGCTCAAAAAGATCATGCTGGTAAATACAAATAGTGAATAGCAGTGCTCATATTTATCAAAAGATAGTATATGCAATGTTGCTAAATGAGAAATAGCAGTGCTCCCGTTTTAACAAGATTACTGTCTACCATATTGTAATAATGAAACATAAAAAAATATATATTGCAGCAATGATGCATATCAAAATAATACCAGTATTATAGCAATGATAACACATGTACAACAAGGAATGGCAGGCTTAGTAAATGTACACATGAATATATAGTCCATGGGACCCCAAAATGTGCCGCTACTATTCCTGATGCAAATGTGAACAGCTTAAATGTAAAAATGTACAAGTGTACATGAAGCATATACGACCTTGCAGTGTCCCGGTCCCCGACGCGCATTTCGCGTTAGCTTCGTCTCGGGGATAATCCACTTGTACATATATGGTTGGTAGCTGTGCACACATACTGACCTGGAGAATCACACTGCCAGCTCAATTTTACCATATAGTGAACATAGTAAATAAAAAAAAAAGTAATTGTGGAATTGAACATTTTTTTTATTTTCAACAGACTTGGAATTTTTCCTAAATTTTTAAGTACATCACATGGAAAAACAAAAGATGTCACTCAAAAGTACAACTTAGGCCTCTTTCACACATCTGTTTTTTGTAATCCGGCACGATGCGGCGAAATTTTTCATAACCGGATCCAGCACCGGATCCGGTTTTGTCCCATAAGCTTTCATGGTCGCCGCACCATGCCGGATGGTTATGCGTCGTGTCCGGTTGTTGCCGGACACGGCAAAAATTAGCCGTCCGGCATCTGCAAAAAACGTTCTCTGCAACGTTTTTTGTCAGCGCCGGACCGGCTTTTTCCACAGCGCATGCCCGGACTCTGTGAATGTTAACCCCACAAGTGCCCGGCGAGAGAGAGAGAGATCTCTCTCTGTCACCCGGACACTTGTGAGAGATCTCTCTCGCCGGGCACTTGTGGGGTTAACACTCACAGTGTCTGGGTGAGAGAGATCTCTCTGTGGGGTTAACCCCACAAGTGACCGGCAAGAGAGAGAGATTCTCTTGCCTGGACACTGAGTGTTAACCCCACATGTCTCTCTCTCTCTCCACCCCTCTCTCCTACCCTCACCTCCCTTTCAGCAGCTGTCTCTCTCAGCGGCTGCCTCTGTCCACCTCCTCCTGCGGCTCCTTTAAATCTTGTCCAAGCCGTATCAGACGCCGCACACACATCCGGTGTCACGGCTGCAGGCCGGATCCGGCTGCCCGTCTTTTCGCCTCACGCCGCCGGACCCCACACACCGGATGTGTGAAAGTAGCCTTATCCTGCAAAAAAACAAGTCCTTATACAGCTAGATTGATGGAAAAAGGAAAAAGTTATGGCTCTTCGAAAAATGGGAAGAAAAAACAAAAATGGCAAAACGGAAAATTGTCCGGCGGTGAGACCGTTTATAATATTAAAGTCCCTACCATTCTCAATATCCAGCTAATTACTATATCTTTTTTTCACTTTACTTCCTGTGACATTTCATTTGGGGGCTGTCTCAAGCAACACGTCACAAGAAAATGGCTGTCCAGTAATTTTCCCTCAACCTCTATCACGGTTCCTTCTGAAACAGAACATCAAGGGGCAGAGCGATGGTCCCTTATCACAGCTTTGTCAATAACATCCCCTGATGATGTCATGTTTCAGGTGGGGTAACGGAAAATTTACTGAAGTGTTTCTATGGCTGCAACCACACTTCTAATGTGACCTCTGACCACATCTTTAGTGGCGCCCACCACAGTCCCTGTTCCTGAAACCACCTGCTCTTTCTGAAAAGAAATGTCATCTATCAGCGGTGATAAAAGCAGGGTGAGTGACAGCTCCCTGATGTTGATTTGTTTTAGGGTGGTTGGATGGCACTGCCATCAATCACCCTGTTTCTACTACCTTCTCCCTTGATTTCAGGGAAAGATGCGGCAGTGTCAAAAGCAAGATGTGTGGTGGTGGTAATCAAATATGTGGGCGGTGGGCAAGAGAAGTTTGTTGGCTTTCACAGAAGATGTCGGCGGCACACACAGAAGAAGTGGGTCTGTTGCTACTGAAGCTGAAGTCATCCCTCCATTGCCCCCAACCAAAACAGGACATCCAGGGACGGTGTTGACAGCTGTGGTAAGTAACTGTAGCATCACCCCATAATGACGTCCCATTTTAGAAAAGGTGTGAGAAGCTATGGAGAAGTGACTGTAGGGTCATCCTTCTGCAACGTGACTCTTGAAACTGCCCTGGAATGTAATGTCACAAGAAGTAAAATATAAGGAAACAACACATATAGGGAATTTAGCCGAGTAGGAAGAATGGCAGTGAATTGTATAATATAGATAGATCTTCAAGGCTATGACGGCCTCCCCACGCAGGGGATAGTTTCTAGTTTGGGATCGGAAAATACAGGTATATGTTCTAATTACAAAATGTATTTTATTTCGGGGGTCAGTTTTTAATTAGGTTTTGTAAGTATCATTTATTATTTCTTAATTATGTGTGTGCTCTGCTCGATATTTTGATATATCTATCTATGTTATTATTCCTTGTCATTCTTAATTTTTCATAATTATTAGGTTACTAGCTGAAGAGCCCGGCGCTGCTCCGGCATAGTAACTAACTACGGTTAGTTATAACAAATTATAATGATTATAACTATATATAAAGCTGAGTGTAGAGCCCCGCCCACTCCGCATAGCCACATTCAATCTAATATCCCACATCATCCCGTCAGCCAGAGCTACCGGACTACTACCCCTAATATCCCACATCGTCCCGTCAGCCAGAGCCATCGGACAACTACCACTAATATCCCACATCATCCTGTCAGCCAGAGCCACCGGACTACTACCCCTAATATCCCACATCATCCCTTCAGCCAGAGCCACCGGACTACTACCACTAATATCCCACATCATCCCGTCAGCCAGAGCCACTGGAATACTCCCCCTAATATCCCACATCATCCCATCAGCCAGAGCCACCGGACTACTACCCCTAATATCCCACATCATCCCGTCAGCCTGGGGTCAGAACCAGAGCACTGAGTGGAACGGTCCTAACTTCCATACCGGGGAACCCTTTAAGAGAGGCCTGGCTTCAGAACCAGAGAGCTGAGTAGATTTGTCCTGACTTGCATGCCAATGATCCCTTTAATAGAAGCCTGGGGTATCTGAGCGCTGAGGGATTTACACTAACTTCCATACCAGAGATCCCTTTAAGTGAGGCCTGGGGTCAGTACCAAAGCGCAGAGTGGATTTGCCTTCACTTCCATACCGGGGATCCCTTTAAGAGGGGCCTTGGGTCAGAACCAGAGCGCTGACTGAATTTGCCCTCACTTCCATACCGGGGATCCCTTTAAGAGAGACTGGAATCAGAACCAGAGCACTGAGTGGATTTGCCGTGACTTGCATACCAATGATCCCTTTAAAAGAACCCTGGGGTCAGAATCAGAGCATTGAGAGATTTGCCCTATCTTCCATACAGGAGATCCCTTTAAGAGAGCCTGGGGTCAGAACCAAAGCGCTGGATGGATTTGCCCTAACTTCCATACCAATGATCCCTTTAAGAGAGCCGGGTCAAAACCAAAGCGCTGGATGGATTTGCTCTGATTTCCATACCAATGATCCCTTTAAGAGGGAAGATGTGCCTATGGGATGGAGGATGTGTGATGGGGATATGGGCAGGGAGGGGGGATTCATTTCTGGGACATTAGATTGTGAGCCCCATCAGGGACAGTGATGATAATGTGCAAACTGTAAAGCGCTGAGGAATATGTTAGTGCTATATAAAAATAATGATTATTATTATTATTATGTACTCTCTGCTCCTTTCTGGAGGGCAGACAATGGCTGGGAGCTTATGTTCATGGGGATGCTAGATTTCTTCCACCATGTCAGTGTCTGCTGAGGTGTTGTCAAGTGGGAAAACTTGCCCATAACAACCAATCACAGCTCAACTACTTTTAACCAGCTCTGGTAATATGAGAGATGCTTAGTGATTGGTTACAAGGAAAACTGTTGCTCATAGCAACCAATCACAGCTCAGCTTCTTTTGAACACCTCTGGTGAAATGAAAGAGCCCTGCCCACTCCGCATAGCCACATTCACTCTAATATCCCACATCATCCCATCAGCCAGAGATACCAGACTACTACCCCTAATATCCCACATCATCCTGTCAGCCAGAGTCATCGGACTACTACAACTAATTTCCCACATCATCCCATCAGCCAGAGCCACCGGACTACTCCCCCTAATATCCCACATCATCCCGTCAGCCAGAGCCACTAGACTACTACCACTAATATCCCACATCATCCCGTCAGCCTGGGGTCAGAACCAGAGCACTGAGTGGAACGGTCCTAACTTCCATACTGGGGATCCGTTTAAGAGAGGCCTGGCATCAGAACCAGAGTGCTGAGTGGATTTGTCCTGACTTCCATGCCAATGATCCCTTTAATAAAAGCCTGTGGTGAGTATCAGAGCGCTGAGGGATTTACCCTAACTTCCATACCGGAGATCCCTTTAAGAGGGGCCTTGGGTCAGAACCAGAGTGCTGAGTGGATTTGCCCTCACTTCCATACCTGGTATCCCTTTAAGTGAGACTGGGATCAGAACTAGAGCGCTGAGTGGATTTGCCTTGACTTGCATACCAATGATCCCTTTAATAGAACCCTGGGGTCAGAATCAGAGTGTTGAGGGATTTGCCCTATCTTCCATACAGGAGATCCCTTTAAGAGGGCCTGGGGTCAGAACCAAAGCGCTGGATGGATTTGCCCTGACTTCCATACCGGAGATCCCTTTAAGAAAGGCCTTGGGTCAGTACGAAAGCGCAGAGTGGATTTGCCCTAACTTCCATACCAATGATCCCTTTAATAGAGCCTGCGGTCAGAACCACAGAGCTGAGTGGAACGGTCCTAACTTCCATACCAGGTATCACTTTAAGAGAGCCTGGGTTTAAAACTAAAGCGCTGGATGGATTTGCTCTGACTTCCATACCAATGATCCCTTTAAGAGGGAAGATGTGCCTATGGGATGGAGGATGTGAGATGGGGATATGGACAGGGAGGGGGGATTCATTTCTGGCAATTTAGATTGTGAGCCCCATCAGGGACAATGATCATAATGTGTGCAAACTGTAAAGCACTGAGGAATATGTTAGCGCTATATAAAAATAAAGATTCTTCTTCTTATTATTATTCTTATTATTATCATTATGTGCTCTCTGCTCCTTTCTGGAGGGCAGCCAATGGCTGGGAGTTTATGTTCCCAGGGACGCTAGATTTCTCCCACCATGTCGGTGTCTGCTGAGGTGTTGTCAAGTGGGAAAACTTGCTCATAGCAACCAATCACAGCTCAACTACTTTTAACCAGCTCTGGTGAAATGAGAGATGCTTAGTGTTTCTTTGCAAGGAAAACTGTTGCTTATATCAACCAATCACAGCTAAGCTTCTTTTGAACAGCTCTGGTGAAATGAAAGATGCTTCGTGATTGGTTGGTGATACACACACACACATACATACATTCACTTTTATATATAGAGATTAGACAAATCATGTTACATCAGTCTTTAATGCCAGGAATATGTGTCTTTCCAGTTCTTTATTTTTTTTCTCTGATTCTTTAGCTGCACATGGAAAAAAAATATGCTTCCTCACATGAAGGCGGCACAGGATGGGACATGCTCTATCAGTGCCTTAAGCCAAATTCAAATGTCTTTGTTTCACGGTCTGCCTACATATTTCTCTATGAGGCTGTTATTTCTGGATAAGAAACCAGCAGTCCATTCTGTACGTTGTTTGTGTATGTGAATCTAGAAAAATGGAGATTGAATTCATGCTACTGTATTTAATCTAAGACTAAGTTCACACAACGTTTAAAGTCATTTACCCACATTTCTGGAAAAGTGCCAACAATTTTGTCCGGCCCATTTTTGGGGTTAAGTGTTAAATTATGTCTAATTTGCCTTTCCTTTGTTGTTTCTTTTTGTGCTGTTTCAATAAACACAAAGGAAATAAACGTGTATAACAAAACATGTGTAATTGTAATAATTATCATGCCACAAATATTTTTCTGGAATAATTTCAAGGGTGCCAACATTTTCAGCCATGACTGTATACATTTGTGTGTGTATATATATATATATATATATATATATATATATATATATATTTATACAGCATACACTAGAAAGGCTATGTTCACATGTTGCATTATTGCAGTACTTTTTTCATGCAAATTAACAGCTGCATTTTACAGTACCAGCAAAAGCAGAAATCTCATTCACTCGCGTTTCCTGACTATATTGAAAAACTGCAGTGCTTTTGAAAACTGGAGCATTTCAATTCTTTCAGCATTTTTGTAGTTTTTTCAACCATTGAAAGTAATGAGAAAGTACAAAAATGCAACCATGTATTTTAGCTGCATCAAAAATGCAGCAAAAAATCTGCAAAAAAACAAGCCAAAAAAGCAACAGAAACTTCTTTTTGAAAACAACTTCTTTACTACCAAGAGGGTATGTTTTGCTTGCAAAGAAAAAGCCACAGAAATGCAACACTTGAACATAGCCTTATGCCTTATTCACAAATCCCTGTTTAAACATGTTCTGTACATGAAAAAAATTGTATCGTTGTTATCAGTGTTTTGGATCAGTTTTTCATCAGTATTGCTTAAAACAGGGAAAAATGCAAAGTCCTACGTCTGAGCAAGAAAATTTAAAAATTCCTATGCAGAATGGGAGGGATAGAACTAAGCAACAGCACATGTGAAAAAGGCTTGGGTATAGTAATAGATCACAGACTGAATATGAGTCAACAGTGTGATGCAGCAGCAAAAAGGCAAATACAATTCTGGGATGTATTAAGAGAAGGATTCAGTCTAGATCACGTGAAGTCATTATCCCCCTCTACTCCTCCTTGGTCAGGCCTCATCTGGAATACTGTGTCCAGTTCTGGGCACCACATTTTAAAAAAGATTTGGAAAACTGGAGCAAGTTCATAGAAGAACGACCAGTATGGTGAGTGGACTGCAAGCAATGTCCTATGAGGAACGATTAGAGGATTAGGAAATGTTTAGCTTCCAAAAGAGAAGACCGAGAGGAGATTTAACAGTTGTCTACAAGTATTTGAAGGGTTGTTACACTGTAGAGAGGTCTGCTCATTTGCACAAAGAAAGACTAGATACAATGGAATGAAACTGAAAGGGAGAAGATACAGATTAGATATTAGAAAAAACTTTTTGAAAGAGTGGAATAGGCTGCCACGAGAGGTGGTGAGTTCTCCTTCAATGGAAGTCTTCAAACAGAGGCTGGACAGACATCTGTCTGAGAGATGGTATAGTGAATTCTGCATTGAGCAGGGGGTTGGTCCAGATGACCCAGGATTTCCCTTTCAACTCTACGATTCTATGATTCTAGGTCATCCATGTGTCCATTTTTCCCATCAGTGTTTTTTTACAGATGAATAAATAAATAAATTACAAAGCTTCTCCTATCCTTTGCAATGTTAAACACGGACAGCACATGGATGGCCTATAGATAACGTCCATGTGCTGTCCATCTTGTTCACAAACCCATAGACTTGTACTGGCCCTTTTCATCCATCATACTGGAAAAATCGGACATGTGAAAAGCACTAGAGATTATGTGCGCGTGTTCTATCCATGCAGGGACCAGATGCAACAAGTACGTGCAACGCAGACATCTGAATGAGGCCTGACAGCTTAATCTACTCCTCCAATGGCTGGATATCCTTAAAGACAAAAATGTCCAGGAAGGATGGGAAATCTTGAAAAATGAAATTCTCAAAGCACAGTTGTTAACAATTCCGAAAAGAGGGAAGAACAGGAAGCATTTAAGGAAACCAGGATGGATGAACACAGAACTTAAGCACATGCTAAAAAGGAAGAAAAAAATGTTTATAAAATGGAAAGAGGGAGGCATATCTAAAGAAGAATATAATGCTGTCTGCAGAACCTGCAGGGCACAAATCAGATTATCTAAAGCTGAAAATGAATTGAGGCTTGCAAGAGATGTCAAAAGAAATAATAAAGGATTTTGGGGATATGTCAAAAGTAAAAGAAAAGTCAAAGATGCTATAGGATTTTTACAGGATGAAAATGATGAAATGGTAAGACAGGATGTTGAGAAGGCTGAACTTTTAAATTCCTATTTTGCATCTGTTTTCTCTCAGAAAGGAAATCTAACACCAACTGTTCTTCACTGTCCTAATAAGGGAATAGAAGAATCCAGGATATCTATAAACAGAAAGCTAGTGAGGAAACACTTAGCTAAGCTAAATGAATTCAAGTCTCCAGGTCCAGATGAATTACACCCCAGAGTACTGAAGGAGATAGCAGAAGAAATTTTTGAACCCCTCTCCATAATCTTTGAAAATTCTTGGAGAACAGGAGAAGTCCCAGAAGACTGGAGAAGAGCAAATGTTGTTCCTATCTTCAAAAAAGGGAAGAAGGTGGACCCAGGCAACTATAGGCCGGTGAGTCTGACTTCTATACCAGGAAAGATCTTTGAACAAATTCTTAAACAACATGTATGTCAGTACCTGGATAAGAATGATGTGATTAAACAGAGTCAGCATGGGTTTGTAACTAATAAGTCATGTCAGACTAACTTAATTTCCTTCTATGACGGTATCACTGATTGGGTGGATCAAGGAAATGCTGTAGATATAGTATATCTTGACTTCAGCAAAGCGTTTGACAAAGTCTCTCATACAATCCTTATTGAAAAAATGACTAAGTATGGAATGGACAAGGCAACTGTTAGGTGGATTCATAACTGGCTTAGTGATCGGACCCAAAGAGTGGTCGTAAATGGCTGCACATCCAGTTGGAAGAATATCTCAAGTGGGGTACCACAGGGCTCTGTCCTGGGCCCTGTATTGTTCAACATCTTTATCAATGATTTAGATGAAGGAATTGAGGGTAAACTGATTAAATTTGCTGATGACACAAAGCTAGGAGGGATAGCTAATACTAGAGAAGAGAGAGAGAGGATTCAAAAAGATTTAAATAAACTGGAGAAGTGGGCAGCAACTAACAGAATGGTTTTTAACAGGGAGAAATGCAAAGTACTACATCTGGGCAATAAAAATGAAAAAAGCAAATATAGAATGGGAGAAATAGGGCTAAGTGGCAGCACATGTGAAAAAGACTTGGGTATACTAATAGATCACAGACTGAATATGAGTCAACAGTGTGATGCAGCAGCAAAAAAGGCAAATGCAATTCTAGAATGTATTAACAGAAGCATACAGTCTAGATCACGTGAAGTCATTATTTCCCTCTACTCCTCTTTGGTCAGACCTCATCTGGAATATTGTGTCCAGTTTTGGGCACCACATTTTAAAAAAGACATCAACAAACTGGAGCAAGTTCAGAAAAGAGCGACCAGAATGGTGACCGGTCTGCAAACCCTGTCTTATGAGGAAAGGTTGCAGGATTTGGGAATGTTTAGTTTGCAAAAGAGAAGACTGAGAGGAGACTTAATAGCTGTCTACAAATATCTAAAGGGCTGTCACATTGTAGAAGGATCAACTTTCTTCTCATTTGCACAAGGAAAGACTAGAAGCAATGGGATGAAACTGAATGGGAGGAGACACAGATTAGATATTAGAAAAAACTTTTTGACAGTTAGAGTGATCAATGAGTGGAACAGGCTGCCACGAGAAGTGGTGAGTTCTCCTTCAATGGAAGTCTTCAAACAGAGGCTGGACAGACATCTGACTGGGATGATTTAGCGAATCCTGCTTTGAGCAAGGGGTTGGACCAGATGGCCCAGGAGGTCCCTTCCAACTCTACGATTCTATGATTCTATGATTCTATGATTCCTCACATCCTGACCCGCTGGGGAATTTATCAGGTGTAAGTCCAGTCTTGATCCTGAAGCCTTATTGTGGGGGTGCAGGAGGTTTGATAAGTCCCCTCATTCTCGGGATAGCGGCTTTTTGTGTCGCTGGAAGTTTAGGCAACATTTATTAGTAGATTCCCACCAAAACATCAGTCCCTCCTGCCGCACCCTCACCCCACAGGTCTGGCTCCAGAAGATAACGAGGTCACCATAGCTGAACCTTTATACGACGACTCGATAGATAACCTGGCATCATTGCGATAAACACCTACCGGATTACTATGGTTCGGTGGACGGTGGAATCATCCGTTGTGTGCCGCAGAGTGCAGGATACAAGAACGTTACATTTATCTGTAAGAAGTCTCCGAAATGCTTCCTTTGTGTTTCAGTTTCCTTTCAACAGAAATCCGGCGCCCCTCCCATAAAGAATCTTTTTTTAATGTTTTTATGTTAACCCTTCTCTGCCTGGTGTCTTGATGCACCAAGCAAAAATACAACATTTTAAAATGTTTCTTTCATAGGGTTGGGTTTTTTTTTTTTTTTAAAGTTTATTTTTATTCTTATTGTGTAGAAAACACATCAGACTTTCTTATTCTTCTTATTTTTCTGAAATTTGAGAGTTATTCTTGGTAATTTGTGAGTATTATGTAGGTAAATAAAATGATCAAAAGTAGTGTTGAGCATTCCGATACCACAAGTATCGGGTATCGGCCGATATTAGCTGTATTGGAATTCCGATACTGACTTCCGATAGTTTTTTCATATGGGATACCGGAATCGGAAGTTCCCATAATGCTATGAGCCCGCTCGCTTTGATTCAGCCAATGGGAATCCTCAGAAGTGTGGGCACATCCTGTTAGGCATGTAGGCATGTTAACTATTCGCATGGCTGTGATTGGCTGCTGAAATGATGTCATGATGCACTATAAAAGCCGCTGCCGCCGCAATTTCTGGTCACTCTGCTGTGAATTCAATTAGGGACAGGCTGCTGTTGAAGACTGTGAGGGACAGTTAGAAATAGCGATTCTGCAAAACATATTGTGCTTTAACTGGGCTACATAAACCACCACTGTAGCTTTCTCTTTTCCCTAGCAGCAGTGTTCCCAGCTGTCTGCAAGGGCTGTGTGAGTGCAGCTCACGCTGTGGAGTGGGTCCTGCAGCCACGTCTGGTTGTAGGCCGCCCAGCGTGCCTCACTGCTGCCTCATACATATTTTTCTTTTTGAGCTGCTTATTTTTCAAAAATTCTATCTAGTGTGCTTCCATCCGTATCCATATACGTTGGTTGCAAACACTAGTAGTAGACAGCGAAGCCTTTCTGCAGCCTTTCAGTGCTAGTGCCCACTTAGCTGCACTGTTCACAGCTGTCTGAGAGGTCTCTGACTGTGTGTGAGTGCAGCTCATGCTGAGTAGTGTGTCCTGCAGCTAAGTCTGGTTGTAGGCCGCTCAGCGTGCGTCACTGCCTCACACATATTTTTCTTTTACTGCAGCTCATTTTTTCTTCTCCTATTAGTGTGCATCCATCTGTATCCATATACGGTGGTTGCAAACACTCTAGGAGTAGACAGCGGAGACTTTCTGCAGCCTTTCAGTGCTAGTGCCCACTTAGCTGCACTGATCACGGCTGTCTGAGAGGTCTCTGACTGTGTGTGAGTGCTGCTCACGCTGAGTAGTGTGTCCTGCAGTTACGTCTCGTTGTAGGCCGCTCAGCGTGCGTCACTGCCTCACACATATTTTTATTTAATTGCAGCTCATTTTTTCTTCTCCTATTAGTGTGCATCCATCCATATCCATCTACATTGGTTGGTTGCAAACACTATATAGGAGTAGATAGAGGAGCCTTTTTTCTGGCTTGAGCCCTTCATCTGCAGCCAGATTAGTATTACCCAATTTTTTTGGAGCCTCATCTTTTGCATTGTAGGTTACCTGCCTGCATTGTAATAGCTCCAAAAAGTTGGTGATACTATCACTTTCAAATCTTTGGTCACATCCTTTTAGTTTTTTTTCACAAAAAAAAACAACAAAGTTCACCAAACACTACATTTGAAAGTGTGTGCAGTCCATACACACACTTCATAAAATTAGTGTTTCTTCTACCTGTAACCAGCTGTTCAGGAATAAGCACACTAAGCCCCCCCCTTTGTACTTTTCTGCCTATCGTTATCAGTCTAGCAACATGAAGAAGGCAGGGAGTAAGGCACGTGGGTGTTGGCGTGGAGTCTCAGCAGGGAGAGGACGTGGGAATTCTGCAGGGAGAGGACGTGGGGATTCTGTGCCTGCTGTGGGCACCAGTGAGTCAGCATCCCCCAGTTTTAGCAGGCAACAGTCCTTTATGCACAGCTTTGTAGGACCTCGCCGTACCCCACTGCTGCGGGAGGAACAAATTGAAGCCTTTGTCGGATGGATGGCAGCTAACACATCGACTTCAATGACTTCCACATCCTCTCAGGGCCAGAGCACCGAAGAGCAACCATCTGTCTCTTCACCACCTGCCAAAGTGCCCAGGTAGTCAGAGAGCCCTGGACAGGAGCCATCACAGCCTCTACTTCTGTTCTCTGAATCTGTTGGCTTGGAAAGAGGGGGCCAGCCAAGCAGCATTCCAGAATGTGATGAAGAGGGAGTATGCAGTGATGCGCAACTTCTTTGTCCCTCTGAATCTGAAGAGGCGGGTGGGCCAGTGCCTATGGTCAGCACACCTCAGTACGCAGGTGCCACTTTCTGGTGCATACGGTGCTGACGAGACAACCCAGGAGAAGCAGGTGTTTGAAGAGGGGAGTGTAGATGATGAGGTCCTTGACCCATCATGGCGTGAGGAACAGGAAGGTGGTGGGAGCACCTCTGAGGAAGAGATTCCCCGAATGGCCAAAAACAGGAGGGAGAGGGAGGGGGCAGACTTGGTAGTGGGAATGTGGACAGAGCAGGAGACCTTGCTGGACACACATCATGGGATCAACTGACGTGACTGAACCCCTGTAACCCAGGAACAAGTGTGGATAGTGCAGACGACACTTCAGAGCAGCAACTGGCGGGGGTTGGAGGCCAAGGGAAATACTAGAGACAGTAGAGCCAGAGGCCGAAGTGGAGCACGGTTACAAACAGTAGTTGTGTACAACCAATATAAAACTCGCTCCAAGTAGGCCTCATCCTGCTGCATGATTGACCCTTGGGCTCCAACATCGCCAGTTGCTGCTCAGAAGTGTCTTTGGCACGGGTACTCCCTCCTGCCCAGCCTGGTTCCAGCATGCCTGCTGTTTTCGGGTTGTGTCAACGTCACTTTACCACCGATACGTTGTCCTGTCGTGTTGCGGTCGGGTTAGCCGAGTCTATGGTGCCTGCAGTTTCGGTGCTTCCTATGTGGGCTGCGGGTTCTGGTACTAAAGGCTGGTTTCCGTAGTGCCAATAGGACAAGCACCCCTGTTGGACTATGGGATTCGGTAACTGCGTCCTGCTCGCGGCCTTGCAACTTTGTTGATTATGGGTACCTTCTGCTACCCATCCGGGTTCCAGCACCGTCAGCTGGTTCTCGGCAGTGTCTTTAGCACGGGTGCTCCCTCCCGCCCAGCCGGGTTCCAGCACTGTCAGCTGGTTCTCGGCAGTGTCTTTGGCACGGGTACGCCCTCCTGAACAGCCGGGTTCCAGCACCGTCAGCTGTTTCTCGGCAGAGCCTTTGGCCGAGGTGCCTCCTTCTCGGTGTCCGAGTTCCAGCAATGTCTGCTGGTTCTTGGTAGTGCTTTTTAGCTCAGGTACCTCCTGCTTAGAAACCGTGTTCCAGCACCGTCAGCTGGTCCACAGTTGTGCCATTGGCTCTTGTTTCTTCTGCTACCCATCCGGGTTCCAGCACCGTCAGCTGGTTCTCGGCAGTGTCTTTGGCACGGGTACTTCCTCCTGCCCAGCCAGGTTCCAGCACTGTCAGCTGTTTCTCGGCAGAGCCTTTGGCCGAGGTGCCTCCTTCTCGGTGTCCGAGTTCCAGCAACGTCTGCTGGTTCTTGGTAGTGCTTTTTAGCTCAGGTACCTCCTGCTTAGAAACCGTGTTCCAGCACCGTCAGCTGGTCCACAGTTGTGCCATTGGCTCTTGTTTCTTCTGCTACCCATCCGGGTTCTAGCACCGTCAGCTGGTTCTCAGCAGTGTCTTTGGCACGGGTACTCCCTCCTGCCCAGCCGGGTTCCAGCACCGTCAGCTGTTTCTCGGCAGAGCCTTTGGCCGAGGTGCCTCCTCGGTGTCCGAGTTCCAGCAATGTTTGCTGGTTCTTGGTAGTGCTTTAAAGCACAGGTACCACCTGCTTAGAAACCATGTTCCAGCACCGTCAGCTGGTCCACAGTTGTGCCATTGGCTCTTGTTTCTTCTGCTACCCATCCGGGTTCCAGCCCCATCAGCTGATTCTCGGCAGTGTCTTTGGCACGGGTACTCCCTCCTGCCCATCTGGGTTCCAGCACCGTCAGCTGTTTCTCGGCAGAGCCTTTGGCCGAGGTGCCTCCTTCTCGGTGTCCGAGTTCCAGCAACGTCTGCTGGTTCATGGTAGTGCTTTAAAGCTCAGGTACCTCCTGCTTAGAAACCGTGTTCCAGCACTGTCAGCTGGTCCACAGTTGTGCCTTTGGCTCTTGTTTCTTCCGCTACCCATCCGGGTTCCAGCACCGTCAGCTGGTTCTCGGCAGTGTCTTTGACACGGGTACTCCCTCCTGCTCAGCCTGGTTCCAGCACGCCTGCTGTTTCTGGGTAGTGTTAACGTCACTTTGCCACCAATACGTTGTCCTGTCTTTTTTCGGTCGGGTTAGCCGAGTCTATGGTGCCT
Organism: Dendrobates tinctorius; assembly: GCF_039654945.1. Lineage (NCBI taxonomy): Eukaryota > Metazoa > Chordata > Amphibia > Anura > Dendrobatidae > Dendrobates > Dendrobates tinctorius. The sequence continues at coordinate 15,579,801 of NW_027361761.1, read as the reverse complement.
GCAGTTTCGTTGATTCCTATGTAGGCTGCGGGTTCTGGTACTAAAGGCTGGTTCCGTAGTGCCAATAGGACAAGCACCCCCTGTTGCATCTGTTTTCTCTCAGAAAGGAAATCTAACACCAACTGTTCTTCACTGTCCTATTAAGGGAATAGAAGAATCCAGGATATCTATAAACAGAAAGATAGTGAGGAAACACTTAGCTAAGCTAAATGAATTCAAGTCTCCAGGTCCAGATGAATTACACCCCAGAGTACTGAAGGAGATAGCAGAAGAAATTTTTGAACCCCTCTCCATAATCTTTGAAAATTCTTGGAGAACAGGAGAAGTCCCAGAAGACTGGAGAAGAGCAAATGTTGTTCCTATCTTCAAAAAAGGGAAGAAGGTGGACCCAGGCAACTATAGGCCGGTGAGTCTGACTTCTATACCAGGAAAGATCTTTGAACAAATTCTTAAACAACATGTATGTCAGTACCTGGATAAGAATGATGTGATTAAACAGAGTCAGCATGGGTTTGTAACTAATAAGTCATGTCAGACTAACTTAATTTCCTTCTATGACGGAATCACTGATTGGGTGGATCAAGGAAATGCTGTAGATATAGTATATCTTGACTTCAGCAAAGCATTTGACAAAGTATCTCATACAATCCTTATTGAAAAAATGACTAAGTATGGAATGGACAAGGCAACTGTTAGGTGGATTCATAACTTGCTTAGTGATCGGACCCAGAGAGTGGTCGTAAATGGCTGCACATCCAGCTGGAAGAATGTCTCAAGTGGGGTACCACAGGGCTCTGTCCTGGGCCCTGTATTGTTCAACATCTTTATCAATGATTTAGATGAAGGAATTGAGGGTAAACTGATTAAATTTGCTGATGACACAAAGCTAGGAGGGATAGCTAATACTAGAGAAGAGAGAGAGAGGATTCAAAAAGATATAAATAAACTGGAGAAGTGGGCAGCAACTAACAGAATGGTTTTTAACAGTGAAAAATGCAAAGTACTACATCTGGGCAATAAAAATGAAAAAAGCATATACAGAATGGGAGGAATAGGCCTAAGCAACAGCACATGTGAAAAAGACTTGGGTATACTAATAGATCACAGACTGAATATGAGTCAACAGTGTGATGCAGCAGCAAAAAAGGCAAATGTAATTCTAGGATTTATTAACAGAAGCATACAGTCTAGATCACGTGAAGTCATTTTTTCCCTCTACTCCTCTTTGGTCAGACCTCATCTGGAATATTGTGTCCAGTTTTGGGCACCACATTTTAAAAAAGACATCAACAAACTGGAGCAAGTTCAGAAAAGAGCGACCAGAATGGTGACCGGTCTGCAAACCCTGTCTTATGAGGAAAGGTTGCAGGATTTGGGATTGTTTAGTTTGCGAAAGAGAAGACTGAGAGGAGACTTAATAGCTGTCTACAAATATCTAAAGGGCTGTCACATTGTAGAAGGATCAACTTTATTCTCATTGGCACAAGGAAAGACTAGAAGCAATGGGATGAAACTGAATGGGAGGAGACACAGATTAGATATTAGAAAACACTTTTGGACAGTTAGAGTGATCATTGAGTGGAACAAGCTGCTATGAGAAGTGGTGAGTTCTCCTTCAATGGAAGTCTTCAGACAGAGGCTGGACAGACATCTGACTGGGATGATTTAGCGAATCTTGCTTTGAGCAGGGGGTTGGACCAGATGGCCCAGGAGGTCCCTTCCAACTCTTCGATTCTATGATTCTATGATTCGGTAACTGCGTCCTGCTCGTGGCCTTGCAACTCTGTTGATTATGGGTACCTTCTGCTACCCATCCAGGTTCCAGCACCGTCAGCTGGTTCTCGGCAGAGCCTTTGGCCTAGGTGCCTCCTTCTTGGTATCTGAGTCCCAGCATCGTCTGCTGGTCCTTGGTAGTGCTTTGTAGCACAGGTACCTTCTGCTTAGTAACCGTGTTCCAGCACCGTCAGCTGGTCCACAGTTGTGCCATTGGCTCTTGTTCCTTCTGCTGCCCCTCCGGGTTCCAGCACCGTCAGCTGGTCCTCGCTAGTTCCATTTGCTATTGTTCCTTTTGTTACCCATCCGGGTTCCAGTACCATCAGCTGGTTCTCGGCAGTTCCTCAGCCTTCTTGCACCTTCTGTTACTTTTCCAAGTTCAAGCTTGTGGAAATGGTTTTTGATTCTCACTCTGGATCTCCCTGACAATGACCCTGAAGATGACGACCCTGAAGACCACACAGAAGAATACCTAAAAGATGACCCTGAAGAAGATGACCAAGAGGACAAAGAACATGAAGATAACCACCAAGATGCAGAACAACAAGAGACAGAAGAACAAGAAGCATAAAAACCAAAAGCAGAAGAACATTAACCCCTTACCTACAATTGACGTAATATTCCGTCCATGTGACCATGGACCTAATTACCATGGACGGAATATTACGTCATGCCCTTTAATGCGACATCGCGACTTAAGTCGCGGTGATCGCATTAAAATGCTGACGCCATCTTACCTCAGGATAGATGGCCTCGGCATCCCGGGCAGTCTCCGCCCTGGCCCACCCCTCTCTGAGCTGTGATTGGCAGTTCAATTCAGAACAGCCAATCACAGCGCTTCTCTTTATTTCAGCCAATCAGATTGGCTGAAACAACAGGATCCTAGGCTAGGATCGAGTACCGATGTACTGGATCCTAGGACTGGTGCCTGGCAATGCCAGGCACCGGGGAAAAGCCCCCAGATTGGCGCGATCGCCGATCTAATCGATCGCGCCAATCGCAGCGCACAGCGGCGCAATATCGCCGCTGTGCCCTGCTGGTACCGGCCCGGATTGGTGCTGTAATAGCACCGATCCTAGGCCGGAGCCTAGGACAGGCCCAGCAGGGCCTGCAGGAAGTGGTTGGCGCGATCGATTAGATCGGCGATCGCGCCAGCCACAGGGCACAGCTGCGGTCACGCTGTGACCGCTCTGTGCCCTGCTGATGACCTGGCCATGACCTGCCTAGGAATCGGAGCTGTGAGCTCCGATCCTAGGCAGTTACCATGGTCACCAGGCAGAGCAGGGATTGGTGGGATCGATGTAATCATTCGATCCCACCAATGACAGGTCACAGCAGCGATGTGACCGCTCTGTGACCTGCCCCTGACCTGCCTCTGACCTGCCTAACCTGTCTGCAGGGGTCCTCACTCTAGCTGAGGATTCTTGCAGAGAGGTCAGACACAGCAAGAGCTCCTGTGCTGGGTATTGTGGTGCCACAGCTTGTAGCATCACAATCCCTGCAGAAGAAAGAAGAAAGAAAGAAGAAAGAAAACTACAAATGTACAGTTGTGGCCAAAAGTATTGACACCCCTGCAATTTTGTCAGATAATACTCAGTTTCTTCCTGAAAATGATTGCAATCACAAATTCTTTGGTATTATTATCTTCATTTAATTTGTCTTAAATGAAAAAACACAAAAGAGAATGAAGCAAAAATCAAAACATTGATCATTTCACACAAAACTCCAAAAATGGGCCAGACAAAAGTATTGACACCCTCAGCCTAATACTTGGTTGCACAACCTTTAGCCAAAAAACCTGCGAACAACCGCTTCCGGTAACCATCAATGAGTTTCTTACAATGCTCTGCTGGAATTTTAGACCATTCTTCTTTGGCAAACTGCTCCAGGTCCCTGATATTAGAAGGGTGCCTTCTCCAAACTGCCATTTTTAGATCTGTCCACAGGTGTTCTATGGGATTCAGGTCTGGACTCATTGCTGGCCACCTTAAAAGTCTCCAGTGCTTTCTCTCAAACCATTTTCTAGTGCTTTTTGAAGTGTGTTTTGGGTCATTGTCCTGCTGGAAGACCCATGACCTCTGAGGGAGACCCAGCTTTCTCACACTGGGCCCTACATTATGCTGTAAAATTTGTTGGTAGTCTTCAGACTTCATAATGCCATGCACACGGTCAAGCAGTCCAGTGCCAGAGGCAGCAAAGCAACCCCAAAACTTCAGGGAACCTCCACCATGTTTGCCTGTCGGGACCGTGTTTTTTTCTTTGAATGCCTCTTTTTTTCTCCTGTAAACTCTATGTTGATGCCTTTGCCCAAAACGCTCTACTTTTGTCTCATCTGACCAGAGAACATTCTTCCAAAACGTTTTTGGCTTTTTCAGGTAAGTTTTGGCAAACTCCAGCTTGGCTTTTTTATGTCTCGGAGTAAGAAGTGTGGTCTTCCTGGGTGTCCTACCATACAGTCCCTTTTCATTCAGACGCTGACGGATAGTACGGGTTGACAATGTTGCACCCTCGGACTGCAGGGCAGCTTGAACTTGTTTGGATGTTAGTAAAGGTTCTTTATCCAGCATCTGCACAATCTTGCGTTGAAGTCTCTTGTTAATTTTTCTTTTCTGTCCACATCTAGGGAGGTTAGCCACAGTGACAAGGGCTTTAAACTTCTTGATGACACTGCGCACGGTAGACACAGGAACATTCAGGTCTTTGGAGATGGACTTGTAGCCTTGAAATTGCTCATGCTTCCTCACAATTTGGTTTCTCAAGTCCTCAGACAGTTCTTTGGTCTTCTTTCTTTTCTCCATGCTCAATGTGGTACACACAAGGACACAGGACAGAGGTTGAGTCAACTTTAATCCATGTCAACTGGCTGCAAGTGTGATTTAGTTATTGCCAACACCTTTTAGGTGCCACAGGTAAGTTACAGGTGCTGCTAATTACACAAATTAGAGAAGCATCACATGATTTTTCGAACGTGCCAATACTTTTGTCCACCCTCTTTTTTATGTTTGGTGTGGAATTATATCCAATTTGGCTTTAGGACAATTCTTTTTGTTCTTTTTCATTTAAGACAAATTAAATGAAGATAATAATAACAAAGAATTTGTGTTTGCAATCATTTTCAGGAAGAAACTGAGTATTATCTTACAAAATTGCAGGGGTGTCAATACTTTTGGCCACAACTGTAAGTGTTAATTGATCCCTGATCCCCTGCCCAATCTATCTTCACCCCCCCACCTATCTTCATCCCCCCATCCCCCGTCCACCCCTCCTTTTACCCCCCTCACCCCCCTATTACCCCCTCCACCCTCCCTTTTGCGCCGCCTCCGTGCGCAGTCGCCGAGCGTTGATCGGTGACGCAGTTCACCGATCAACACTTATGCCCACTTTTTTTTACTCCGCACACACATCCCGTTTTTCATTTTTTTCTCCCCCCCTTGTGCCACCTAACTACAACCCTAACTGACCCCTGCCCAATCTTTCTTCATCCACCCCAATCCCCCCATCCCCCTTCCCCCTATTTTTACCCCCCTCCACCCCACTTTTGCGCCACCTCCGTGCGCAGCCGCCGAGCGTTGATTGGTGACGCAGTTCACAGATCAACACTCGTGTTCGCTTTTTTTTCCTCCGCACACACATCCCGTTTTTCATTTTTTTCTCCCCCCCCTTGTGCCACCTAACTACAACCCTAACTGACCCCTGCCCAATCTCTCTTCATCCACCCCAATCCCCCCATTACCCACCCCCCTCCACCCCACTTTTGCGCCACCTGCCTGCCGTTTTAAATTTTTTTCTCCCCTTTTTGTGCCACCTAACTACAACCCTAACTGTTGATCCCTGCCCGATCTCTATTCATCCACCCCAATCCCCCCAGCCCCCTCTTTTTACCCCCCTTTGTGCCGTTTCCGTGTGCACATTTAGCAGCCGCTGAATTTTGATAAGTGACACAATTCACTTATCAAAGTTCGTGCCGGCTGTTTTCCATTTTTCTTTTTCACCTCCCCCCCCTTTGAGCCACCCCTGTGCACACATCCACCAGCCACTAAATTTTGGTAAGTGACGCCGTTCACTTACCATATCTAGGTCCTGCTGTTTTAGACTTTTTTGTCACATTTCCTTTTAGCTTTTTCTTACAGGATAGTGTGCACCAATCACTAGCCCCCCACCACATACACAGTTATAAATAATGTACACCCAAGCACCATATTTACACAAAAAAATGTCCCGCCCATCATGTTCCTCCCAACAGCGCTATTCAATGGAGGAGGCATATTCTTACCTTGCCTCCGACACTGATGACGATCCGACTTTTCTTTATTTTTCGGATTCTTCATCCTCTTCCCCTTCCTCCTCATCTTCCTCCTCGGGTCCTGCGGAACCGCCACGCAGACGCTCCAGGACAGAAGATGAGGCAGCGCCCACCATGCCCGCAGCTGATTCAGCAAACTCTGTGTGGACCTCTCCCCCCGAAAATTACGAGCCACTGATTCCAGATTTTGTGGCAGAATCAGGAATCAAGTTTGACACCACCGGCCTCACAGAAATTGACTTTTTCAAAGTCTTTTTCTCTGAGGATTTTGTTAACCACATGGTGGAGCAAACTAATTTGTACACTCGGCAATTTTTGGAGCAAAACCCGCGTTCATCCTATACTAACTGGTCTCCTGTGGACGCAGTTGAAATGACGAAGTTTTGGGCCCTGGTCCTCCACGTGGGTATCCTGAAGAAGCCTGAAATTTCGCAATATTGGAGTGTTGATATTTTATACAACACTCCAGTGTTCCAAATGGTCATGGTCTGGGCGCGTTTTCAGGCCATCCTCAAGTTTCTGCATTAAAACGATAATGCACAGTGTCTCGCATGAGATGACCCCAACTTTGACCGTCTGTTCAAAGTTCGGCCGGTCATCGAACACTTCAACAAAATGTTTGCTGAAGTGTACGTGCCCCAAAGGAACATCTGCGTGGATGAGTCCTTGGTCCATTTTAAGGGCAGGCTTGGATTCCGTCAATACCTGCCCAGTAAGAGGGCCAGGTACGGAATCAAACTCTATAAGCTGTGTGAGAGTACCTCAGGGTACACCCACAGGTTTAGAGTGTACGAAGGAAAGGACACCAGGATTGAACCCCCTGAGTGTCCTCCTGACCTGGCAGTGAGTGGGAAAATTGTGTGGGATTTGGTGCACCCACTGCTGGATAAAGGTTATCACCTCTACACTGATAACTTTTATACCAGTGTCCCACTCTACAAAGCCCTCTTTGCGCGAGGTACCGCAGCTTGCGGTACTGTCCGCAAAATCAGAGAGGCCTCCCGAAGACGCTACTTGGGCAGATGCTCCGAAAAGGTGAGAGCAGGGCCCAATGTAGCGACCACCTGCTGGTGGTCAAGTACAAGGACAAGAGGGATGTCTTTCTCTTGACCACCATACACGGTGATGGCAGCGCCCTCAGCACTGTACGGGGTACCTCGGCACAGGTCAGCAAACCTGAATGTGTGCTGGGGTACAATAAAAACATGGGGGGGCGTTGATCGCTCCGATCAACTCCTCCAACCATACAATGCTTTGAGAAAGGCCAAGGTGTGGTACAAAAAGCTGGCCGTGCACATCGTCCAATTGGCAATGCTCAACGCATTCCTATTGTCACAATGTGCGTGCCGCAGCGATACGTCGTACTTTCAGTTTCAGGAGGTAGTGGTTAAGGCCCTGATGTTTGGCACTCTGGAAGGAGCGGGCCCCAGAACTTCCGGAACTGAAGGTGCTCGTATTGTACCAGGTCAGCATTTCCCGGGGGAGGTCCCGCAAACTGGAAAAAGAGGTAAATCGCAAAAAAGGTGCCGAGTGTGTTACAAAAACGGAATACGCAAGGACACCATTTATCAATGCGACACCTGCCCCGAAAAACCTGGCCTGTGTATGAAGGATTGCTTCAAATTGTACCACACCTCAATGCACTTTCTTTACCGGAAACATTAGATTAGTTGGGGCACATCTAGATAAGTTCCTTGGGGGTCTAGTTTCCAAATCAATGTCACTTGTGGTTTTTTTTTACTGTTTAGGCACATCAGGGGCTCTGCAAATGGAAAATGACGCCCGTAGACCATTCCATCTAAGTCTGCATTTCAAAACGTCACTCCCTTCCGACCCTGACGTCTGCCTAAACAGTTTTTTCCCACATATGGGGTACCAGCGTACTCAGGACAAATTGGACAACAACTTTTGGGGTCCAATTTCTCCTGTTACGCTTGGGAAAATTAAAAATTGGGGACTGAACAATCATTTTTGTGGGCACAAAATAGGATTTTTTATTTTCACACCTGGGCAGTATAAACTTTAGTGAAACACTTGGGGGTTCAAAGTTCTCACCACATATCTAGATAAGTTCCTTAGGGGGTTTAGTTTCCCAAATGGGGTCACTTGTGGGGGGTTTCTACTGTTTAACCACATCAGGGGCTCGTCAAACGGAACATGACACCCGCAGACCATTCAATCAAAGTCTGCATTCCAAAGCGTCACTTCTTCCCTTCTGAGCCCCGACGTGTGCCTAAACAGTAGTTTTCCCCCACATATGGGGTACCAGCGTACTCAGGACAAATTGGAAAACAACTTTTGGGGTCCAATTTCTCCTGTTACGCTTGGGAAAATTAAAAATTGGGGACTAAACGATCATTTTTGTGGGCACAAAATAGGATTTTTTATTTTCACGCCTGGGCAGTATAAACTTCAGTGAAACACTTGGGGGTTCAAAGTTCTCACCACATATCTAGATAAGTTCCTTAGGGGGTCTAGTTTCCAAAATGGGGTCACTTGTGGGGGGTTTCTACTGTTTAACCACATCAGGGGCTCTGCAAATGGAACATGACGCCCGCAGACCATTCCATCAAAGTCTGCATTCCAAAGCGTCACTTCTTCCCTTCTGAGCCCCGACGTGTGCCCAAACAGTAGTTTTCCCCCATATATGGGGTACCAACGTATTCAGGACAAATTGGAAAACAACTTTTGGGGTCCAATTTCTCCTGTTACGCTTGGGAAAATTAAAAATTGGGGACTAAACGATCATTTTTGTGGGCACAAAATAGGATTTATTATTTTCACGCCTGGGCAGTATAAACTTTAGTGAAACACGTGGGGGTTCAAAGTTCTCACCACATATCTAGATAAGTTCCTTAGGGGGTCTAGTTTCCAAAATGGGGTCACTTGTGGGGGGTTTCCACTGTTTGGGCCCATTGGGGGCTCGTCAAACGCAACATGGTGTCCAATCTCAATTCCAGCCAATTTTAGGTTGAAAAAGTCAACCGGCGCTGCTTCCCTTCCGAGCCCTGCCGTGCGCCCAAACAGTGGTCCCCCCACATATAGAGTATCAGCGTACTCAGGACAAATTGGACAACTTTTGGAGTCCAATTTCTCCTGCTACCTTTGGGAGAATAAAAATTGGGGACTAAACGATCATGCTTGTGGAAAAAATATGATTTTTTTATTTTCACGCCCGGGCGTTATAAACTCCTGTGAAGCCCTAGGGGGTTCAAGGTGCTCACCACACATCTAGATAAGTTCCGTGGGGGGTTTCGTTTCCAAAATGGGGTCACTGGTGGGGGGTTTCCACTATTTGGGCACATTGGGGGCTCGTCAAACGCAACATGGCGTCCAATCTCAATTCCAGCCAATTTTAGGTTGAAAAAGTCAAGTGGTGCTGCTTCCCTTCCGAGCCCTGCCGTGCGCCCAAACAGTGGTCCCCCCACATATAGAGTATCAGCGTACTCAGGACAAATTGGACAACAACTTTTGGAGTCCAATTTCTCCTGCTACCTTTGGGAAAATAAAAAATTGGGGACTAAACGATCATGTTTGTGGAAAAAATATGATTTTTTATTTTCACGCCTGGGCATTATAAACTCCTGTGAAGCCCTAGCGGGTTTAAAGTGCTCACCACACATCTAGATAAGTTCCGTGGGGGGTCTAGTTTCCAAAATGGGGTCACTTGTGGTGGGTTTCCACTGTTTGGGCACATTGGGGGCTCGTCAAACGCAACATGGCGTCCAATCTCAATTCCAGCCAATTTTAGGTTGAAAAAGTCAAGCGGCTCTGCTTCCCTTCCGAGCCCTGCCGTGCGCCCAAACAGTGGTCCCCCCCACATATAGAGTATCAGCGTACTCAGGACAAATTGGACAACAACTTTTGGGGTCCAATTTCTCCTGCTACCTTTGGGAGAATAAAAAATTGGGGACTAAACGATCATGTTTGTGGAAAAAATATGATTTTTTATTTTCACGCCCGGGCGTTATAAACTCCTGTGAAGCCCTAGGGGGGTTCAAGGTGCTCACCACACATCTAGATAAGTTCCTTAGGGGGTCTAGTTTCCAAAATGGGGTCACTTGTGGGGGGTTTCCACTGTTTGGGCCCATTGAGGGCTCGTCAAACGCAACATGGTGTCCAATCTCAATTCCAGCCAATTTTAGGTTGAAAAAGTCAACCGGCGCTGCTTCCCTTCCGAGCCCTGCCGTGCGCCCAAACAGTGGTCCCCCCACATATAGAGTATCAGCGTACTCAGGACAAATTGGACAACAACTTTTGGAGTCCAATTTCTCCTGCTACCTTTGGGAGAATAAAAATTGGGGACTAAACGATCATGCTTGTGGAAAAAATATGATTTTTTTATTTTCACGCCCGGGCGTTATAAACTCCTGTGAAGCCCTAGGGGGTTCAAGGTGCTCACCACACATCTAGATAAGTTTCGTGGGGGGTTTAGTTTCCAAAATGGGGTCACTTGTGGGGGGTTTCCACTGTTTGGGCACATTGGGGGCTCGTCAAACGCAACATGGCGTCCAATCTCAATTCCAGCCAATTTTAGGTTGAAAAAGTCAAGCGGAGCTGCCTCCCTTCCGAGCCCTGCCGTGCGCCCAAACAGTGGTCCCCCCCACATATAGAGTATCAGCGTACTCAGGACAAATTGGACAACAACTTTTGGGGTCCAATTTCTCCTGCTACCTTTGGGAAAATAAAAAATTGGGGACTAAACGATCATGTTTGTGGAAAAAATATGATTTTTTATTTTCACTCCCGGGCGTTATAAACTCCTGTGAAGCCCTAAGGGGTTCAAGGTGCTCACCACACATCTAGATAAGTTCCTTAGGGGGTCTAGTTTCCAAAATGGGGTCACTTGTGGGGGTTTTCCACTGTTTGGGCACATTGGGGGCTCGTCAAACGCAACATGGCGTCCAATCTCAATTCCAGCCAATTTTAGGTTGAAAAAGTCAAACGGCGCTGCTTCTCTTCCGAGCCCTGCCGTGCGCCCAAACAGTGGTCCCCCCCACATATAGGGTATCAGTGTACTCAGGACAAATTGGACAACAACTTTTGGCATCCAATTTCTCCTGTTGCCCTTGGGAAAATTAAAAAATTGTTGCTAACAGATCATTTTTGTGACTAAAAGGTTAAATGTTATTTTTTTCCTTCCATGTTGCTTCTGCTCCTGTGAAGCACTTGAATGGTTAATAATCTTCTAGAATGTAGTTTTGAGTAGCTTGAGGGGTGGAGTTTTTAGAATGGTGTCACTTTTGGGTATTTTCTGCCATATAGACCCCTCAAAGTGACTTCAAATGTGAGGTGGTCCCTAAAAAAAATGGTTTTGTAAATTTTGTTGTAAAAATGAGAAATCGCTTGTCAACTTTTAACCCTTATAACTTCCTAACAAAAAAAATGTTGTTTCCAAACTTGTGCTGATGTAAAGTAGACATGTGGGAAATGTTATTTATTAACTATTTTCTGTCATGTAACTCTCTGGTTTAAGGGCATAAAAATTCAAAATTTGAAAATCGCAAAATATTCTAAATTTTCGCCATATTTCCGTTTTTTTCATAAATAAACGCAAGTTATAGCGAAGAAATTTTATCACTAAAGTGAAGTACAATATGTCATGAGAAAACAGTGTCAGAATTGCCCAGATCCGTTGAAGCGTTCCAGAGTTATTACCTCATAAAGGGACAGTGGTCAGAATTGTAAAAATTGGCCCGGGAGTTAACGTGCAAACCACCCTTGGTAGTGAAGGGGTTAAGCATAAGACTAAAAATCTGAGCAAATGATATTATCTAATTTATAAGCAGAAGAAGACTAAGCAGTGTATGGGGGTGAGTCCGTTCCTCCTCGTGGTGCCCCTGGAAAATGCCTGCTGCTGCAGGCCAAACTGAACGCGGACAAATCCTGTTGTAAATCTTTTGTGACAGGCAGAACGGAAGGTGTAATCTTCAAACTTTTACAGATAACAACTACAGGAATGCCTGACACAAATAAGAATATGATGAAGAAGAAGAATAGGAAGAAGATGAAGAAGTAGAATATGAAGAAGAATAAAAGAAGAAGAAGAAGAATATGAAGAATGTAAAAAAAAGAATAGGAAGAAGAAGAAGAAGAAGAAGAAGATGCTGCTGCTGAAGATGATGAAGGAGAAAGTGTGGGAGAAGTAAAAAAGAAGGTGAAGAGCATGGAAGTAGTGAAACATACATATCTGACAAAAAATTAAAGACTTTAAAACTTTAAATTCCTGCTATTCCATTTGATTCAGCTATACCTCTAAGGCTTTAATGTCTCCTACACCTCCCACAATACATTCTACATTATTATTAGTTGTTTTTCTCCATGTAGTATTAACCAACAGGGAAAGAAAGGGTTTTTTTTGAATTCCGATATTTCTGTTCCATTGACTTGAATGGGACTTCCGGGATCGGAATCGGCGATACCCGATACTTTTTTTAGATCGGCCGATCCATTCCGATCCGATATTTTTCAGTATCGGGTGGTATCGCTCAACACTAATCAAAAGCAATTAAAAATGCACTTTCTCATCATTTTCAAATTCTTTTCTAAGGTATTTGGCTCTATCACTTATATTTATCACAAAAATGAATCCTGAAATATTCCTGTGTATAGCAGGGATAAATCCGGGCATGTTGTGTAGTGCATGATGGCAGCGCACAGAATCACTACCGAAACATTGATGCTAAATAATGAGTATTACCTACAACAAATATAACATAGATAACATTGCTCATAGATAAAACACCAGAACCACTAAAATAATGTAAAACCCAGATGAGACTGTAATGCCATGTGCACACGCTGCAGATTCACCAGCGGATTTTTCCGTGTGGATCGGTAGGTAAAGTGACCTGCGGTATTCCTGCTGATTGGTCAGTGGTTTTCCCCTGCGGTTTGACCCCTGGACAATGGAACAGGTGTCAAACCGCTGCGGAATCCGCAGAAAGAATTGACATGTCAATTCCACATGTCAATTCTTGTCACATGTCAATTCTTTCTGCGGATTTAAAACTGCAGCTTATCCGCAGTGAAAAAACCGCAGCGTGTGCACTGCGGATTGTAAATCCCATAGACTTACATGGTACTGTACACTGTCTGCGGAACTGCTGCGGATCTGCAGGGCCAAACCCGCTGCGGATTGGCAACAGAATCCGCAGCGTGTGTACATAGCCTAAGGGCGTGCTCACACGACCAGTGCAATGCGAGAAATCGTCCCACTGCACTCTGACCAATGTTATTCAGTGAGTCAAAGTTCAACTGAGAGTTTTTCCATATGCCCAATCAGACTGAGAAAAAAAATCACAGGATGATACAAGTGGATGCGAGAACCAGATCTCATTTGCTAATGCAAGTCAATGTGTGAAAGTGTTGTGTGATTCTTACACATACATCTCATAGGAAGCCAGACAACTCATTAGCCAAGTACTGTAAATTCACAGCCAGAAACATCGGAATAGAATAGATACCGTGGGAAAAATAGATATCTAATATAGATATATTAGATAGATAGAAGATAGATAATAGATAGATAGATAATACGTGATAGATAGATAATACATAATAGATAGATAATACATAATAGATAGATAGATAGATAACACTGGTCAACAGCATTTTTGGTGCCAAAGATATTTCATCGAATTTAGGGTATTTTTGGGGTGCTGATTCTGAATATGTCATCAGTTTTGCCAGATTGGCTCAAGTTTTTGAGATTTTTGGTATCTTATTTATAGCACTTGTTGGTAAATGCGACGCATCATCTCATTAATTTCTTTGGATTAGTACTTGAACTGAGCAGTTCTCAATATAGTTTTGTGTTAATTAGTGTTCTAAAAGTTTGTTCATAGCTTGATTTTTGCACTAACTTTATGTTGTTGTCTGTTTTCCAGTGAAAAGCATGAACTCATCATGAAGAAGTTGTCTTAACGATCCAGACTCATTCTGTTACATTTGTGGTGAATATACACTGCCAAAACATAGAAGAAACATAACACACTTCGTAAAAAAAGTGTATTTTGCCTATTTTGGGGTTATGCTTGGGGACCAAGACAAGTTTTGGGCACCACACATAGTGTGCAAAGCATGTATCGAATTATTACGAAAATGGAGCAAAGGACAAAGAAAAAGCTTCAAATTTGGTGTTCCAATGGTGTGGAGAGAGCCAAAAAATCATCATGATGACTGTTATTTATGGTAAACACAGGTACAGGCACATCTTCACAATGAGGGACAGGCCTTCTTGCAGATTCCATGTTACTCCCATTTTCGTTTCTTATGCTTATTGAATCCTTGCACTTGCACTGCACAGAAATAACAGTCATCATGATGATTTTTTGGCTCTCTCCACACCATTGGAACACCAAATTTGAAGCTTTTTCTTTGTCCTTTGCTCCATTTTCGTAATAATTCGATACATGCTTTGCACACTATGTGTGGTGCCCAAAACTTGTCTTGGTCCCCAAGCATAACCCCAAAATAGGCAAAATACACTTTTTTTACGAAGTGTGTTATGTTTCTTCTATGTTTTGGCAGTGTATATTCACCACAAATGTAACAGAATGAGTCTGGATCGTTAAGACAACTTCTTCATGATGAGTTCATGCTTTTCACTGGAAAACAGACAACAACATAAAGTTAGTGCAAAAATCAAGCTATGAACAAACTTTTAGAACACTAATTAACACAAAACTATATTGAGAACTGCTCAGTTCAAGTACTAATCCAAAGAAATTAATGAGATGATGCGTCGCATTTACCAACAAGTGCTATAAATAAGATACCAAAAATCTCAAAAACTTGAGCCAATCTGGCAAAACTGATGACATATTCAGAATCAGCACCCCAAAAATACCCCAAATTCATTAAAATATTTTGGACACCAGAAAAAAAATTTTTTTTCGTTGACCTGTGTAATACATAATAGATAGATAGATAGATAGAGAGATAGGTAATAAATAGATAGATGATAGATAGATGGATTGATAGATAGATAATACTTAATAGATAGATAAGAGATAGATGGATAGATGATGGATAAATAGTAGATAGAAAATAGATAGATAGATAAATAGATAAGTAGCAAAAAACAGGGAAACAGCACATGGAGTCAAAAAAAGTGAACGTTAATGCCCAATGGCGTGGCAACGTTTGGCACTTTTGGTGTGTTATTCTGACATCACAGACATGCTCAATGCAGCTGTGTGGACGCCGGTGTTCAGGCACGCAGCTGTGCTTTGTAACGGTGAGTGCGTTTTCTGCTCCTTTTGAGATGTGACTCCTGAAATCATTTTGGTAATTGTGGATGATTTGATGTTTTTCTCATCGTCTGTGTTATGTGTGTAACTATTAATATTATTCTAGCATGAATTATCTAGATATGCACTGAGCACTTTTTGCACTATATAACCACTATGACATGGAAAGTACATTTTAAATGTTTTTTACCTAATTGTTGTAGTAAATTATTAACATGTGCACCCTTTATGTACTTGTACTATTGCTATACACATTGCTTGAAAAAGGATTTCACATCCGAAGCGTTGCCAGTTGCCACGCAATTGGGCATTAAAGTTCACTTTTTAACTTCATGTGCTGTTTCACTGTTTTTTGCAACTTATCCTGCTATGCCAATTGAGCACTGGTTGGGGAAGCGTGCACTTCAACATGGTATTGCTTTGGTGCTGTTCCAGTTTTTCTTGCTAGATAGATAGATGATAGATAATAGATAGATAGATAGATAGATAGATAGATAGATAGTAGATTGATAAATGTCATGTAGAAATTTTATATCACAAACCCCTTTCAAATATTAAACAAGCACCTATTAGTGCATTTCATTCGGCACTAAAGGGTGTTTTACATTATTAACCCTTTCACCACATGCACCGTTTATTTATGGCTCTGCCGGAGCTGCGTAGGCTGCAAACAGATACTGCGTGATGATCACGAGTGCTCGCGCCAAGCGCTGCACCAATCAAATGCTGATGTCAGCTCTATATGAGAGCAGACACATTTAGCAATGCCTACAATCGGTGGTAATAATAATAATAATAATAATTTTTATTTATATAGCGCCAACATATTCCGCAGCACTTTACAATTAAGCGGGGACATGTACAGACAATAAATTCAATACAAGTTAAGACAATTCAAACAATGACATTAGGAGTGAGGTCCCTGCTCGCAAGCTTACAATCTACAAGGAAATGGGGGGACACAGTAGGTGAGAAGTGCTTGTTAATTCAGGTCTGGCAATTATAATAGGGATTTTCATATAAAGCTGCATGATCCGGTCATCAGCCCGTGTGTTTAAGTGCAATAGACAAGTATCAAGTGCAGTTATGTGCATGAAGGGTGTGGAGACAGATGAATAGTAGGGTGCAGATTCAGAATAATATTTGGAAGGAGGGAACAGGGCAAAGTTAGCTTGCTGAGTAGTTGATGTGATAGGCTTCTTTGAAGAGATGGGTTTTCAAAGCGCGCTTGAATAGGTCAGGGCTAGGTATCAGTCTGATCGTCTGGGGAAGTGCATTCCAGAGAGCTGGAGCAGCACGAGAGAAGTCTTGGAGACGGAGGTGCGAGGTTCGGATTACGGGGGATGTTAGTCTTAGGTCATTTGTAGAACGGAGGGGTAGCGCCAATCACGTGTGTTTAACCCTTCAGATGCCGCAGCCACTTGTACATGATGGACTTATTGCCCAGTTTCTCTTTGAAGACATCAGTGCTATGTATAATATGATGTGTGATCTAGATCATTTCCTGTGTCTTGTGGACATTTTGTGCCATGTGAAGTGTAGGGTGTTTGCTCATGCAATGTATGTGTAGGAGTCAGGCTGAGGGAGGCGATTAGGCGATGCTGCTCCAACAGGACTGGAGGGTGACCCAATTCGTGGCGCCAGCAAACATGAGACTGAGGCAAGGGTTGTGTCCAACAGTTCAGATTTTATTGGCCGTTTTCTGGACGACCACCGTACTTCATCACAGGATTAGTCCACAATTCACTTTTTACACAGACCCGGGTACTTTTTCTTCCTTGTATTACCATTTGTGGCGTCCTCTATGGCTCTTTCCCGCTGTGGCTGCCCTGGGCACTTTCACCACAGCGTTGCACCCTTTACAGTACGCCATCCACCTGAGACTCACAGCCTGTCTCTGTCCGCAGCCACTGTCCTTTTGGGTCACCCCCTGTGACCGTCTCCACTGTCAGTAGCTCTCTGGCCTTTTCCGTCTTTCTGCCTACAGCAAACTCTTCTCTCTAGTGAGTTCCCCTGGCTGACTGGAACTTCCAGAGCCTACTCTGACCTCTTAAACTCCCAGTCTCAGTAGCTCCACCCACTATTACCTGACAGTAACCTTTGACCAATGGCAGTTACCTTGACCCTGCCATCATCACAGGTTTTCTGTGGCAGGCCCGTGATGATGGCAGGTTCTGATGAGCAGGCCGCAACCGGACGCGAGAGCATGGCAGGGGTGGCCGTGGGTTGGTTCCGCACCGGCGCCGCCGTGTGAGGCGGCTCGGAATGGTCAGCAAGAGCCGTGAGCTCATCCAGGGCCGTAGTCTCTGTAGAGCCGGGAGTTGTCCAGGGAGGTTGAGGGCTGATGTCCGGACCCGGGGACCTGTCTGTTGCGCTGGGCATGGGGGTGGGCTCTGTCTGTGATGCCGCCGATTGGGCCAGGGGAACACTCACCTTCCCCGGTGTCGCAGCTCCCAGCAGGTTGCCCCACCGCGCCTCCAATCGCCATAGATCTTCCATCGGCAGCTGCATCGGGGCACGGGGCACTGAGACTGGCTCCCAAGAACAGGTCTCCCGGCAGGCTTCAACTTCCTGACACCATCTCCATTCTAGGCGACCGAGGCCACGACAGCTGCAACGCCACATTTCGCCCGAGTGTCCGAGGCTTAATGGCACCAAACAGCTACACTCTGTCTCTTCACCAGGGCCACTCCCGCTCGAGGGTGGGGCGTTGTTCGGCCTCTCCACCCATTTTCCAAGGGCCAGCATGGGAGGGCGGCTGCCTTCTGATGTAAGCCGATGCGACACAGTCCTGGATTGTCAGTTACGGCTTCAAACTCCTGTGTTGCTTCTTGCCACTGATATGTCAAAGCCATATTAACAGTCCACTTTTCTTCTCTGGTTTTCACTTTTTGACAGCCAGAAACTCAAAGCTCAGTCCCAAATTGTAATCCATAGGGAGATTATAATTCTTCACCCCGTACACCTTGGAGGGTCCTCTGGTGCTCGCTGGCAGGCTTGTCGCTGAAGTTGATGTCTTTGCGGTGGTGATCCTGCTGACTACACCAAATGTAGGGGTTGGGCTGAGGGAGGCGATTAGGCGATGCTGCTCCAACAGGACCGGGGGTGATCCACTTCGTGGCGCCGGCAGACATGAGACTGAGACAAGGGTTGTGTCCAACAGTTCAGATTTTATTGGCTGTTTTCTGGTCAACCACAGTATTTCATCACAGGATAAGTCCACAATTCACTTTTTACACAGACCCGAGTACTTTCTCTTCCTTCTATTACCATTTGTGACGTCCTCTATGGCTCTTTCCCGCTGTGGCTGTCCTAGGCACTTTCACCACAGCATTGCACCCTTTAGAGTACGCCGTCCACCTGAGACTCACAGTCTGTCTCTGCCCGCAGCCACTGTCCCTTTGGGTCACCCCCTGTGACCGTCTCCACTGTCAGTAGCTCTCTGTAGGCCTTTTTCATCTTTCTGCCTACAGCAAACTCTTCTATCTAGTGAGCTCCCCTAGCTGACTGGAACTTCCAGAACCTTCCCTGACCTCTTATACTCCCAGTCCCAGTAGCTCCACCCACTATCACCTGACAGTAACCCATGGCAGTTACACAGTCACCCTCCTATACTCCCCACTGCCCTCTAATGGTCAAACTACCACATAACACGCTTTTCTCTATCTCAGCCTACACTGCGCTAGCTCTCTGTCTCTTACTACAGATAGACCTGTCCATCAGCTCAACCTCCCCACATATGTAATAATGTAAGCAATGCAAAGTATAGGATATGATTGTGTAGTATATGCATAGGTAAGATATAGATGAAAGATTTAGGACATAAAACACAGTGCAGTAGGTTTAATGTATAGAGATGTTTTACATTGTTAGTATGAAGCTGTAGTCTGCCCAGCAGCAGGTAGCTGGCAGAGATGGGGCGTGTTATGATACTGTTAATGTTTAGCCCACAGTGGGAGGGGCTAGTGCCTGGGAAAGCAGTACTTAGAATCATAGAATCATAGAATCGTAGAGTTGGAAGGGACCTCCTGGGCCATCTGGTCCAACCCCCTGCTCAAAGCAGGATTCGCTAAATCATCCCAGTCAGATGTCTGTCCAGCCTCTGTTTGAAGACTTCCATTGAAGGAGAACTCACCACTTCTCGTGGCAGCTTGTTCCACTCATTGATCACTCTAACTGTCAAAAAGTATTTTTCTATTATCTAATCTGTGTCTCCTCCCATTCAGTTTCATCCCATTGCTTCTAGTCTTTCCTTGTGCAAATGAGAATAAAGTTGATCCTTCTACAATGTGACAGCCCTTTAGATATTTGTAGACAGCTATTAAGTCTCCTCTCAGTCTTCTCTTTTGCAAACTAAACATTCCCAAATCCTGCAACCTTTCCTCATAAGACAGGGTTTGCAGACCGGTCACCATTCTGGTCGCTCTTTTCTGAACTTGCTCCAGTTTGTTGATGTCTTTTTTAAAATGTGGTGCCCAAAACTGGACACAATATTCCAGATGAGGTCTGACCAAAGAGGAGTAGAGGGAAATAATGACTTCACGTGATCTAGACTGTATGCTTCTGTTAATACATCCTAGAATTGCATTTGCCTTTTTTGCTGCTGCATCACACTGTTGACTCATATTCAGTCTGTGATCTATTAGTATACCCAAGTCTTTTTCACATGTGCTGTTGCTTAGCCCTATTCCTCCCATTCTGTATATGCTTTTTTCATTTTTATTGCCCAGATGTAGTACTTTGCTTTTTTCCCTGTTAAAAACCATTCTGTTAGTTGCTGCCTACTTCTCCAGTTTATTTATATCTTTTTGAATCCTCTCTCTCTTCTCTAGTATTAGCTATCCCTCCTAGCTTTGTGTCATCAGCAAGTTTTATCAGTTTACCCTCAATTCCTTCATCTAAATCGTTGATAAAGATGTTGAACAATACAGGGCACAGGACAGAGCCCTGTGGTACCCCACTTGAGACATTCTTCCAACTGGATGTGCAGCCATTTACGACCACTCTTTGGATACGATCACTAAGCCAGTTATGAATCCACCTAACAGTTGCCTTGTCCATTCCATACTTAGTCATTTTTTCAATAAGGATTGTATGAGATACTTTTTCAAATGCTTTGCTGAAGTCAAGATATACTATATCTACAGCATTTCCTTGATCCACCCAATCAGTGATTCCGTCATAGAAGGAAATTAAGTTAGTCTGACATGACTTATTAGCTACAAACCCATGCTGACTCTGTTTAATCACTTCATTCTTATCCAGGTACTGACATACATGTTGTTTAATAATTTGTTCAAAGATCTTTCCTGGTATAGAAGTCAGACTCACCGGCCTATAGTTGCCTGGGTCCACCTTCTTCCCCTTTTTGAAGATAGGAACAACATTTGCTCTTCTCCAGTCTTCTGGCACTTCTCCTGTTCTCCAAGAATTTTCAAAGATTATAGAGAGGGGTTCAAAAATTTCTTCTGCTATCTCCTTCAGTACTCTGGGGTGTAATTCATCTGGACCTGGAGACTTGAATTCATTTAGGTTAGCTAAGTGTTTCCTCACTGTCTTTCTGTTTATAGATATCCTGGATTCTTCTATTCCCTTAATAGGGCAGTGAATAACAGTTGATGTTACATTTCCTTTCTGAGAGAAAACAGATGCAAAATAGGAATTTAAAAGTTCGGCCTTCTCAACATCCTGTCTTACCATTTCATCATTTTCATCCTGTAAAAATCCTATTGCATCTTTGACTTTTCTTTTACTTTTGACATATCCCCAAAATCCTTTATTATTGCTTTTGACATCTCTTGCAAGCCTCAATTCATTGTCAGCTTTAATAATCTGATTTGTGCCCTGCAGGTTCTGCAGACAGCATTATATTCTTCTTTAGATATGCCTCCCTCTTTCCATTTTATAAACATTTTTTTCTTCCTTTTTAGCATGTGCTTAAGTTCTGTATTCATCCATCCTGGTTTCCTTAAATGCTTCCTATTCTTCCCTCCTTTTGGAATTGTTAACAATTGTGCTTTGAGAATTTCATTTTTCAAGATTTCCCATCCTTCCTGGACATTTTTGTCTTTAAGGATATCCAGCCATTGAATCCCTCCAATTCTCTTTCTGAATCCCTTAAAATCAGCCTTTCTGAAATCTAACCTTGATGTCTGAGTCTTCACAGGTCTTCCTCCTCTAGTTATCCAAAATTCTAAAATTCTATAGTTCTTGAATAGAGTCAGTAAGAAGTTGGACGTTGGAGAGCAACGTGTGTACTGACCTGCAAAAAGGGTGAGCCACAGCTGGAAAGAGGTGGCAACTAATACCGGTAGAAGAGGCAGACTGGCCTTCCACCTTAAAGGAGTCCTTAGATAGGTCAACATGTCAAGAAACTCTCTGAGTATGATAAACAGCAAAGGAATGGACCGAAAGAGGACTGAGACTAAGATACTATTGAGGGTACAGAGCAGTAGATCCTTGGTGTTCATAGTGACGGAACAATGTGATGAAGTAGTGCAAAACAGTGTGCTATACCGTCCCTGGCATAGACTACAGTGGAAGGAAACGATGTCTGAAAATTCTGCTTGCTGGGAATGAAACATGCTTAAGACTGTGTACTCAATGTCAAGTTCAGTAAAGGCGCAAGGTCCTCACAGCACTAACACCCACAATTTTCTCTAAAATGGCCAGGCGGGATAAAACAGAATCTCGCCCACGACTACCTCACCCCAGCATTTTAAATGTAGCCTATTTGTCAGGATCGTGCCATGAATCAGAAAGAATTTATGGATGTGGGGATGGCTCATGTAATTTTATATATCACGTGAAGTCATTATTTCCCTCTACTCCTCTTTGGTCAGACCTCATCTGGAATATCGTGTCCAGTTTTGGGCACCACATTTTAAAAAAGACATCAACAAACTGGAGCAAGTTCAGAAAAGAGCGACCAGAATGGTGACCGGTCTGCAAACCCTGTCTTATGAGGAAAGGTTGCAGGATTTGGGAATGTTTAGTTTGCAAAAGAGAAGACTGAGAGGAGACTTAATAGCTGTCTACAAATATCTAAAAGGCTGTCACATTGTAGAAGGATCAACTTTATTCTCATTTGCACAAGGAAAGACTAGAAGCAATGGGATGAAACTGAATGGGAGGAGACACAGATTAGATATTAGAAAAAACTTTTTGACAGTTAGAGTGATCAATGAGTGGAACAGGCTGCCACGAGAAGTGGTGAGTTCTCCTTCAATGGAAGTCTTCAGACAGAGGCTGGACAGACATCTGACTGGGATGATTTAGCGAATCCTGCTTTGAGCGGGGGGTTGGACCAGATGGCCCAGGAGGTCCCTTCCAACTCTACGATTCTATGATTCTATGATTCTATGGCCACCATTTCATGCTCTAAAATGGCACAGAGCGAAGACTACAAGATGGCATTGCCATTTGAGAGCTGTAAGCCTTTGAAAGAACAGCAGAGTGAAGCAATGGTGGAGTGGCAACTAAGATTGGCCCAGGGTGAGTGGGCCAAGGAGATGGCTGACCAAGGACAAGTGTGCCAGCTGATGGAGATAGCAGACAATAAAGTCAGACCAGGCAGCCTGCTGGAGAGGGTTTAGGCTGAGCAGGAGTTGTAGCTGTTGATTGTGGCCTTGTCTGTGACCTGCAATAGGGCCAAGTGCCTGGAGACCATACAGCCCAGATGCCAGAGGTAAACTCCAATCCAGGTTGCACACCTCTTGCCAATCAGGTGCTGACGTCAGACAGGTGAAATGAGTTAATTGGCTTTGAACTCCCAGGGTCTTTCTGACAGAACTGCCATAGTGAGAACTTCCCACGATCGTGGTGACATCAGACAGGTTACAGGAATTCACCACAAGACACTGGGCAGCGGTAGCAGACGCTGCTCAGCATCTCTGCTGGATGACAGGCTGTATGGTCGCATCATGCAACCATGCAGATTACCATCTAGATGTAGCAGAGCTAGAGGTGTCATGGGACAAAATTGATTATTATCTTCTCTGCAGAAATGTGACAAATATCGTCAATTCTGGTGTCCAAATACTGGAAACTATATGCGTCGGCTGACAAGAGACCATTTCTCCCATTAGCAGCTCCTGCAATTATTGTTGGGAGCAGTAGTTTCTCATTAGCCAGTGCTACTGACCTGCGGTAAGCTTTCTACTGTGGGTCATGGCTGCAGGTAACAGTATCTCTGTGGGGTCACGCTGACATCTGACTGCGTGACCCTGCAGCGCTCAGACACGAGTTATTTTTTTTTTAACTTGGAGCACAAGCGCTAGCTGATGAGAGACTACTTCTCCCATCAGCAACTCCTGCTATCACTTTTATCAGTGACAGCAGGTGTAACCTAATGGAAAGGGTAAGATCTCATCAGTTAGAGCCTGCTGACCAGTGGTAAGCTTTTAACTGCACGTCACCGCATCTCTGTGGTTCCCCGCCAACATCTGACAGCATGACCTCGCAGGGTTCTGATGCTAGTACCGATCTACCGGCGGTAATGTTACTACTGATCAGAACTGCTATACCAGTGTTTCCTATGCTGTTACACATCGTGGGATACACCAGCATTTGTGCTGTGTATGGCGTTCGGCTACATTCGGTGATTAAATTGGTGAACATTGCAAATTCGGCAATCGTGATCTGAACCGAATATTGAAATATTTTCTCCTCTCCAGTAAGAACCAATGCATGGGGGGAGGGGGAATCGATGACCCAATGTCTCAACCAGGTTGAAGGCTCATGGGTGGTTTATGAGCCTTACGATAGCAAGGCCAATAGTTGACCCAGAAGGATGGTGGCCGGGTCAAAGGTCATTGGGTGACGCTCCTGGACTGTCAGGGCTGTTGCGTGTTGGCCTAATTTATCTGGGTTCCTGTGTCCCAGCCTAGTGGGAACCCGGTCATGTTAACCCACCACCGAAAAGGACAATACATTGCCCCGAAAGAAGACATAATGCAGGTTCTCTGATATGGAAAAGAGCAGAATGTCAGAATGTTATGTGTGTGGTGTGGAACATTGGTTTCTTCCAGGTTTTCTGGATGGTCGAGGCCATTATTAAAAAAGGGAAAAATGTAAGGAGAGGAACATATTTCCCTGTTTCCATTTGAACATATTGATGCTGTGCATAATGTGATGTGTAATGTGAATAATGTCCTGTGACTTGCTGACATATTGTGACATGTGAAGTGTAAGGTGTTTGTCTATGTAATGTATGTAATATTGTAAGCAATGCACAGTGTAGGATGTGATAGTGTAGGTTAAGCATAGGGTAAGATATAGATTAAAAATTATGACATAAAACAGAGTGTAATAGGCTTAGTGAACAGAGATTTATACCTTGTTAGTATACAGCTGTTGTCTGTACAACAGCCAGTAGCTGACAGAGACATGGAGAGTTATGAGTAAGTTAATGCAGGGGATTAGCCCACAGTGGAAGGAGCTAATGGCAGGGAAAACAGATTACCTCCTGGATGGTGTCAGTAAGAAGTTGGAAAGCAACATGTGTGCAGTCCTGTCAAAGGGTGATCCACAGCTAGAAGGAAACAGGAACTAATACTGATAGAGGAAACACAGCGGCATTCAGCCTTAAAGGGAATCTGTCACCCTATTTTTTACCTATCAGCTGCCGGCACCGTCATTAGGGGCTTATCTACAGCATTCTGTAATGCTGTAGATAAGCCCCCGATGTAACCTGAAAGATAAGAAAAATGAGTTAGATTATACTCACCCAGGGGAGGTCAGGGTCCGGTTCGGGTCCGAAGGGTATCGCGGTACGGTCTGCCACCTCCCATCTTGCAGCGATGACGTCCTCTTCATTCCTGCCCGTTGCAGCTCCGGCGCAGGCGCACTGCTCTGACCAGTTGATGGCAGAGCAGAGTACTGCAGTGCGTATGCACTGGACCTCTTACGGGTGACATCACACACATTTAGGGACTATTAGTGCCGATTGATACCCCCTAGCTGTATCAGGACAAACTCCTACCTGTTTTTTGCTGATTGCAGTCCACTGTGACACTATGTTCATACATTGGATTTAGTATAATTAGCTCAATGGATTTAGCACAACCAGCTAGCGATTATTTATTCCACCAGGGAATACCACAACTAATATAGTCCTCTGGAATTTTTGCATACTATTCATTCACCTACCATTTTTTCAGAATGAGGCCACGGACCACAATTAATGTTTCCAGTTTGCCACTATAGACTACAGCTTTTTAATATATTTGACCAGTTGTCTCCCCAACATGTTTCACCATTTCTGGCTTCTTCAGGGGGATGAGACTTCAATGGCCACTGAATGGATCTTTAAAGCTTATATAAGGTTGGATTGTGATGTCATGCTGGTCATCCAATGGGAAAGAATGACCCAATATCCAATCCTGAGTCATTTAGTGAGAATCATAAGAGCAAATCTAATAGGTGGATAGTGCTAATGTGGCACCATAGCAGCATACCAGATCCTGGAGCCGACACAAAGGAGCAGCACCTGTGATGGGCTCGAGCTGCCTGCCATGCAGGCAACGGTTTGTTTTTAAAAACAGAGAGAGACAGCAGCAGGAAGGTGAACTATTAGGCAGGGAGGAAAAAGGGAGGACAGCGCAGAAGGAAGGGCTCTGTGCCTACCTGGGCAGGTGTATCCAAAATTGCTTCCAGGCTGCCCATCTCTCCATCACGATCTGTTACCAGTGCCCAGGTCTATACTATCAACCATCAAGAAAAGGAAAAGAAAACTACAGTCCTTGTGTACTCCAGTGATCTCTTGCGCCCTGAGTCCTGCACCACAAGGTACACGAATCTTGACATAAACAGAACCGGTAGCCCTGGGGCCCTGCTCCACCTGTGGGGAGCAGAATCATCCCAGCTGTGTCACTATCATCCCCAGTGATCTCCTTTAGCAGCATCGGCCATCTGTTTCCAAACACCACAGGTGGCGTCATGTTAAATCTCATATACATATTCCCCATTTTACGGCACAGCCAGGGCCATGGAGTCGGGTCAAGGCCCTGTGACTTTCCCAAAGAACTGACCTACTCGGTTGCGAGTACCCCACGGCCCTGGTGGGGGCGTCACTATCAATCATAAGGTGTCGCCTATAGACACTTCCAGGACAGAGGCAAGCTTGCCTAGCCTATCAGAGATTTTTTACTGATGTTCCCTCCAAAGATTGTCCTACCAGGTCAACTGATACTGTTCAGGAACTAGTTTATATTCATATTCTGGGAGTCAAGTTACATGCAGCATTTTAAGGGTCAAATGACATCCAGATGCTCTTGCGTATTAGGGATAATGAAGATCGAGGACCTTTGGTCACCTGACATTGCGTCTTCTAACGTGCCTCATGGTGACACCCACCGAAGGTCCTGTCTAGAAAAAGACATTAGTATTCACATGCAGAAGCACCTCTGTTAATGCTTGAATACAGGACCTGCAAGGGGAAGCCACCTTCAGATCATGTGATCTCAGGACTTGTATTATACACTCGTTTCATTACAGGACCTGCAAGGAGTGGCCACCTTCAGATCACATGACCGCAGGACCTGTGTAATACGCTCATCAGGGCTGCATGCAGTGACACATGACCAACATATATACATTTCTCTCAATATTCCCATAGCTTAACCCCTTAGGGACAGAACCAATTTTAACCTTATTGACCATGGCAATTTTTACAATTCTGACCACTGTCACTTTATGAGTTTCAAGCTTTGGAATGCTTCAACAGATCCCACTGATTCTGAGATTATTTTTTGTGACATATTACACTTCAAGATAGTGGTAAAATTTCTTCAATATGACTTGTGTTTATTTATGAAAACAATGGAAATTTTTGATAAAATGTTGAAAATTTAGCATTTTTCAAAATTTTAACTTTTGTGCTTTTATATCAGAGCTATGTCAAACAAAATAGTTAATAAATAGCATTTCCCACATGTCTAACCGGTATTTCCATCTTGACTCTTCTTGATGC